>NW_027472585.1:38878867-39478867 GCF_030347505.1 Rhynchophorus ferrugineus | reverse complement strand
TGACTTGTGACACGGTGCATTGTCTTGGTGTAGCAGCACTTTTTCTTTTTTCAAATGCGACCGTTTCTTGGCGATTTCGTCCTTCAAAAGATCGAATAACGCTATGTAATAGTTGCTGTGGATAGTCCTTCCTTTTTCAAGGTAGCCAATGAAAATTACTCCATGCGCATCTCAAAATATAGACGCCATAACATTGCCAGCTGACTGTTGCTTTTTCCCATGCTTTGGAGCGGGTTCATCGTGTGCAGTCTACTCAGATAACTGTTGATAGGACTTCGGAGTGAAGTGATGGAGCCATGTTTCATCCGTTGTCACATATCGACGCAAAATCTCGGGTTTATTAAGAATGATCATCTTCAAAGACTGCTCCGAATCATCAACTCGTCGTTGCTTTTGGTCAAATATGAGCTCGCGTGACACGTACTTTGCCCAGAGCTTTCTCATACCCAAATATTTGTGAATAATATGAGGTACACGTTCAGTTCATATCTTTAGAGTGTTTGCTATTTCATTCGATTTCAATTTATGTTCATTCAAAATCATTTTGTTGATTTTTTAAATGTTTTCATCGGTAACAACCTCTTTTGGGCGTCTACTACGTTCACCGTCTTCGGTGCTCATTTCACCATGTCTAAATTTAGTATACCAGTCCTTGATGGTTGATTTTCTTGGGGCAGTATCCGGAAACCCGACATCAAGCCAAGTTTTTGCTTCAATTGTATTATTCCCTTCAAAAAGCAATATTCTATCAACATGCGAAAACCTGTTGATCTATTTTTTACAATAACAAAAGTTGCTTCACTCAAAATGCTATAATTCACAAACTAATGATCCGACAGCTGTCAAATTTATACACGCATCTTCTGAGTGTTAGCGCTAACTAAAAAACATATGGATTTAATTCTAGTAGCGCCATCCATGAGTCAGGCTGAGGACTTTTCAACTGACCTGTTATATAGTTAAAAATTATTAATAAAATTCTATTTATATTAAATCTAATTTACAATCCTAAAACCTACAATAACAATAAATAAAATTGCAAATTTATTTTTAAAAAAAATCTTACAGGATTTTACACTATACTTTATGGGTATATGTATATGCGTGATAATGATGGATACAACAACAGATGGTAAGACATCTGTTTTAGACCGGACTGAATTTTTTTGATAATTTGTCAGTATCACATAACGCACTCGGTGACATTTATTGAATTGTCTGGAATGGTCTTTACATTTAAACACATTAATTCAAGAAATATTGTCCATTGTTGACTATCAGTGACACTGAACTATCATTCTTTTAGTGCTGTCGAGCAGCCATGTAGGTATAAAGGACGTTAAGTGTTGAAATCATTAACCGCTGTTTAGTTTTTCTTCTCCATTCGAGAAATAATTTTTTTTAGATACATAATACATACATAAACTGTATTATCGTATTTAGTACTATTTTTAACAAAATTCTGTTAACAATAATTCTGTTATCACCACCAATAACCTCTTGGACACGAACACATTATGTTTTAATGCTGCCACATGGCTCCAGATTCTAGGAAGATCTTAAATATGATATGTTTATATGTTCGTTTCCATAAAAAATGCAAACATTTTAAATTATGGAACATAACATTAATAACCTTTCGAAAACAAATACTTTTTTTTGGGCGGTATTAAATTGCATATAAATATTAAAATTTGTTTATTTTAAGGTCTAAATTAATATCACAATTAAGTCGGCTTCAATATTTTTAATATGCAAACATTTTACGGTTATTGAAAAATATAATAAATATTAAATTGAGGAAATTTGTTTCTTTTTCATTTTTCGGAAGTTTGATATTTATTAACTTTTAATATAGTAATGTATTGGTGAGTTTGTTTGGAATGAAATATTGGAGTAAAAATAAATATTTTTGAAATGTAATTTTTTGTGATGTACTTGTTCAGTCAATCAATGAATTTTATTAATATTACAAAATTAATACAAATTTCAATAATTTATATATAGATAGTAAATATGAACAAAGCACAAAATCAAGTATTTGAATGACGTCAATAAATTGGAAAATGTATATCGAATTTATCCGAAATGAATGTTTTATTAGCGTTGGGAACTATCGACTGAAAACAACTATCGACTGTTTCATTCAAGTACTTCCAGTCGCTATTATGATTGTATATAACAATATTTTTCAAGGACTTTATTTTTCAAGATTATTTATTAATATAATGAGGTAAACAGAACAACAATTTGATTGATAAATAGAAAAATAATTTTGGCTACTTACTACTTTGACTTTTTCGATTTTCTAAGTCTCTGGATGTTTTTCAAGCATTTTGAATATTAAAACTTCTTGAATTCAAATTTTAATGAATTATAATCTTAAAAGTTTCCTTTTTAATGATAAATATAATCATTATTTTATTTAAAAAGGGTGCGATAATTAAATAGTTGATAAAGATTGATTGATGAATCAAGTCAAATAAATAAAATATAAAAAAAAATTACATCATTCCAGGTGAAATTATTCTTTTGAACATAATAGAAATCAGTAATTATCTCTTTCGTTCTCTTTCCCAAAGAATGTTCGAAAAGGAATTTGTACATTTTTGTCTTAGGTATGAAACGGTTGAAAAAAAATGTAAGCATATGTTAGAATGACATAAAATTAAACCAATTACTTTTATTATACCATTTCATTGTTACTTTTGAAATATTAAAATAGGATTAATTATACTTGGGATCATTATTATATTCCTTTTTTCACACTGCCACTTGCCAATTTAAAATTATTTAAAATTCCGTTCTTTTCTTCAAAATTAGCACGGAAAGGAATTGGTACATTTCATTTGATATCAGAAATAGTAAAACAGTCAGTTACTTAGACCGTAATCTTTTCATCCAATATGTTGTGTGTTTAGAAAGAGCTGCCATATCTTTGAAATATTTAAAATAACTATAATCGATGCTCGTTCCCTATAGAGCTGCTCGAATACCATCAGCAAAAATCATATTAAAACTTGCTTAATTATACCCCGCTCTGAGGGGAATTAAAATTCAACATTTTTATGAGGTCATTTAGAGGGCCCTTTCACATTTATACGACCGAATTTTTCATCACTAACGACGTGAAAATTATAAAATATTCTATCGGTAGACAAGCTAAATATTTACGTAACCCCTCACGAAGGAGTTGAAACTAAAATAAATAAGACATTATACCACGCCATAAAGCTATTAATAATGTTAATAACCCACTAGTGTTGGATAGGAACAAAAAAAACGTGTATAAATTAGAAATATCAGCCGCGAGCTATCTTTCAAATGAATATGAAATTATTAATTTATTAAAAGTTAATTTGGAGGAAAAGAATTACTACATATATTTAATAGCTACATTAAATAACATAGAAATATATAAAATAACTTATGGCACAAAAAAAATTATATTATTTTTTTATTAAATTGTACCTGCTAAATACAAAATCTTATACCGATTTATTGTTACACATACCATTTTAATTAATATTATTAATAAATTATTATAAATAAATGAATACAGTATGAAATTTTTAACCCTTATTCTTATTTATTTATTTATGTTATCAATTTTATAGAAAGAAATAGTAATACAAATTTACAAATAGACAATGAATCAAATGGTTCTCTGTTGCTTATTAAATTAATATCAAGTTAATGGTAAGTCCAGTTCAGAGAAGGTTGGAGTTTTGGTCTGATATACAGAGGTACGAAGAACTTAAAACCTAGATAGAGAATCAGTGTTATTTGCTAGTGAAATAACATGCCTGGCGATTAATATCTTCAAGTAGGAACAGAGAATACAACAATATTTCGTGAAACCTCCATTGTGTCATACATTGTAATTTTTTGTTAATCCAGATGTAGTTATTAGTGTTGATTATTACTGCCTCTTCACCGTAGAGCTATCAGAGATGTTTATTTGTCGATGATTGCTAAGAACTAAGTTACAATTATCCTCTGTTGCTTATTAAATTAATATCAAGTTAATGGCAAGTCCAGTTCAGAGAAGGTTGGAGTTTTGGTCCGACATACAGAGGTACGAAGTACTTAAAAATTAGATGGTGAATCAGTGTTATTTGCTAGTGAAATAACATGCCTGACGATTAATATCTTCAGGTAGGATAATTAAAAAAGATGATAATCGGCTAGGAAAATTTGGCCATTAGGATCAGTTTATGCTGTTTTTTAAAATTTTATTGTCACTGGCTTTCTTTGAAGTGATTTAAAGGATAGTTCCTATTATAACGCTCTGTCACGTACATCTGATGCATTCAGTGCCCAATAATATGTGATGTGCCCCAATAAAATCAATATATTATAGCAGATGTTGCATAATATCTTCAATTGTTATTCTATATGACGCTACATTAATATGTTTAAATCTAAATAATAACTTTTGCTCTTTCATACGATAGATTTTCAAATAAATTTTCCACTACATATCTCTATGGATATAACAACTAACCTAATAATTAACTTATTACTGATGAAGACTGTTAGTGTTGAGTCACACTATTTAATAGAATATTAAAGATAATGTATGTCTAATGCATGTAAATGCATGAAAAATTATCATTATTTTTCTTCTTTTTGTACTTTATATCCCAATTTTTTGGGAACCTTGGTATTATATATTGTAACATTTTCTCTGTCTAATTTTACAAATATTTAACCATATAACTTGATTCATCAATACCGTTAGAAGCTATTCATTTAGTATTATTGTTTTTTTTAAATTTTCTTCTGTTGTATATCATAAATCTTTTTTCAAGCATTTCTAAGCAATAAGTATAGAGTTTTATTGTTATTACGTTAATCCATTTTAATCTTTCGGATGTCTTAGGCAGAGTGTTTCCAATCAGCGAGTAAACTGTAGTTTTACGATTGAATAAAATTGATAATAAAAAAACTAATACTGTCTCATTAATGTATAACTAATGGATAATTATTTAATCTTTTATTTGTTGTTCGTGTTTTTGTTAATTAACGTAAACATTTTTTTCAATGATCCAATGCATTTTGTAATTAAGAAATATCTAATAATATGAACAAAGATTTATATAAAAATATATATGAGGTAAAGATAAAATATTTTAACAAAAAAAATTAAACGACTTCAAGAAATAAATAATGAATTCACTAAATAATAATCAAACTTAGATTTTTAAAACAAAAAAAAACATTTTAATATTTTATATTCTAGTTACTATATACACGAAATTTAGCTTAATATCTACCTAAACCTATTTATCTATTTACAATATTATTTTAACTACTACCAACTGACTAGTTTGAAGTGGGTTCCTTCAGGTCCTTTTTTGAAGTTGGTTAAAAAATAATAACCAGCAGAGCTAATGGTCAATTTTATTAATATATGCTCTCAAGATTGTGGGTTTTTAAAGTTTCCTTTATAGTACTATTTAGAGTGTTAATAGCTAGTGATGAATTGCCACTAAAAGTGATGTTTGGTGATTTAATGGGCTCAAATAGATCATAAATATGGTGTTCTCAGACTATAATTTATGCGCAGCGATATATTCATTTCAAAACAACAAAATAGTAGTGTAACTGCAAGGTCAAACTACATCACAATTATAAGATTCACAAATTGTGTTTTTAATATCATTTTAAATAAATATAATATAATTAATAAAGAATATTAAATAACTGGAACGTCAACAAAATGTCACCGGTTAGTCACCTTCAAAAAAAAATTTTTGGAGATGTGGGACAGAATATAATATTAAACATTGTTTTAAGTCAATTCAAAATGTCAGTCCATTGAAAATGAAATAAAATAGGAATACTTTTTTTTCGGTATCAATGTGTGGCGACCGCCACGACCCTTTAGGCCACCACCAATTCACCATCAACAACTACAAAGGTTGGCAACGCCGGTGGATTGGTACCATGCAGTTCTGGAGTATAAAAGGCCATCACGACGACGTCTCGCTCTCTTTTCTTATCACCGTCCCCCTGTAACAGTACCACTTCCACAGCGCTACCGTACTTCCTTCACCTTAACCTAATATCCTGTCCATTCTCCCATCGACCACATGTATGAATCGTAAGTTAGAATAAACAACTTTGATTCAACCAGTGTTTTTAGTTCCCGTGCAAATTCCTTCCAAATATAGTAGTGAGTGTTCTGACAAATAATCTCAGCGGCAGCCACACATTTCAACCGACCGATCGACCCGACGAACATTCCTACAATTGGTGACCCCGACGTGATCAAAGTGCCTAACAAGTAAATCAACTCAACATAAGCCACTCGACAGGTGCTTGACACGTGCATGGAAGGATAGCACGAGGAACGGAACTCATCAACATCACGTGGTCGACGACATCCCACGAGACTAGCTTGATGGACGAAAACCACAGAAGCCCATCATGTATACCAGCAACACATGAGCACCCTCGCAACACGAAACGGGACACGTAACACATTTACAGGTACCCTCAAACAAAGCTAAACGCCTCAAGACGAACGACGTCCTGCTACAGCTCCGATGGCAGCTGATCCCGCAAAACTCCTCGCTCAGGTTGGGATCCCCATCTCATCAGCAGTCCCCGGGCGTTTGTTTGCGTGATTGCGGGTGCATTCCGGAACTTGCACCACATATAGGTACGTTCCACGGCTGTTCCACTAGGAGGGGAGTTATGTGGCGACCGCCACGACCCTTTAGGCCACCACCAATTCACCATCAACAACTACAAAGGTTGGCAACGCCGGTGGATTGGTACCATGCGGTTCTCGGCTATAAAAGACCACCACGACGACGTCTCGCTCTCTTTTCTTTTCTCTGCCCCCCTGTAACAGTACCACTTCCACAGCGCTACCGTACTTCCTTCACCTTAACCTAATATCCTGTCCATTCTCCCATCGACCACATGTATCAATCGTAAGTTAGAATAAACAACTTTGATTCAACCAGTGTTTTTAGTTCCCGTGCAAATTCCTTCCAAATATAGTAGTGAGTGTTCTGACAAATAATCTCAGCGGCAGCCACACATTTCAACCGACCGATCGACCCGACGAACATTCCTACAAATGAAAGATTTAAAATCAAAAACATGTACTAGTTATTTGGAAGATAGATAGATTGGAGACTAGATCTACGATCAGAGATTGGTTTATGAGTGAATTTTAAAGCCTATTTGGACATGGACACAAATATGTGGATGCACTAAAATATTACACCTGGATGACATCAAAATAAAAGGAATCTATGAAATAATTCAAGGTTTTACCTTAAAACATGCAATAAGGTTGCTAAATCACAGCAATGTGGAAGCAATACACCTATTTCTATGGTATATAAGTAATCTAATTAGTAGTCTTGTTTAGAGTGATGCAAGTACAACAAATTCATAAAAGAAACATAATTGAAAATGAGACAGAAAACACATATTTCTTCCTGAAACAGAAATAGTGTTTTATTGGGTAATGTAGTGTAAATACAGTATAGTTTTATCGTGTAAATTTGTTTATGATTTAATTATATCAATTAGTCTAATGAAGAACATATTTAATTAGTAATTCAGTTTTAGTTATTAACACTGATACGGGTAAATTATATCATTAACTTTATCTCATGCCATGTCCGAGAGAGGGGTTTAAGGAACTTTATAAAAATAGTTGTCGTTTTCACGGATGTTGGTGACCACATGTTGTTCTCGACAAATTTAGATTTGTATCGCTTTACACACACACTAAGGTTATAGAATTACTTTGAAAAATGTATAAATATTTGAAGCCTTCGTGCATTGAAACTTGTATCGACATATGGTATTGACGAAAGAAAAATATAAAATACTCCATGCTTTCTGTATCAGTCTGTTGTATTGTTAAAGCTATTGGTATACGTCAATGTTTATTTGTCGTGTCAAATTATTGCTGTTTTCAAGATTAAGAGAATCGTTTTTTGTCTTACTATATTTTTTTATTTCTATTAACACTAAAACGTATGTAATATTATAATTTAATCAATTGAATGATCTATAAATAATAGATCAGTTCTTATTTATTTTTGATGAAATTTCTGGACTGGTTAATATATTTTACCCACTTTATAGTTATAGTTAATATTAGAAGATTTCAATGAACAACATGCTTTATTGAACATTTTCTGGCTATTTTTGTCTCAAAATTGGAATATTACTCTTGGTGGTACATATTTTGATTAGAGCCTTATATGTATATATAGACCATCCAATACAAAAGCCTTCATAGATGACGTTGAATATTATGTCAATAGCACTTAGTAAAAATATAATATTAATTTTAAACTCGGAACAGATGTTTCCTTTTTATTTTGCCATGTTTATAAAAGAGATAGATCTGTCTCATGCCTGTAACTTGTGTAAACAGTTCGATAGTTCATAATTCGATTTTTGAATGTCTACAAAATTCCTCAAAACATTAGTGATAATAATTAGAGGTTATAATCCAGTGTATATATAATCAGTTATATCAGGAAGAAACGAGACAATGGGGGTCCCCTCTTGCCATAAAATTCGTTACAGTTGTGATAGTTGATATACTTAAATTTTAAACTGCTAGCGTTTTTATTACAAATTAGTTTTAGTGTATTGCAGCGGCACTGGATATTAATATGTTCAGAGCGGCTAAAGTCTCTTAAAAAATTAAGAACAATATAATGTTGTACTGTATATTAGATTTAAGATTGATATTAACCTTGGCATTAGCTCTATTCGCGATAAAATATATGGAATATATTAAAAAGTGATATAGCATGTAGTTAATCCTGTATAGATATAATAAAACTTCCAGACATTCTTTTTAGTAGAATGTGTGGCGACCGCCACGACCCTTTAGGCCACCACCAATTCACCATCAACAACTACAAAGGTTGGCAACGCCGGTGGATTGGTACCATGCAGTTCTGGAGTATAAAAGGCCATCACGACGACGTCTCGCTCTCTTTTCTTATCACCTTCCCCCTGTAACAGTACCACTTCCACAGCGCTACCGTACTTCCTTCACCTTAACCTAATATCCTGTCAATTCTCCCATCGACCACATGTATCAATCGTAAGTTAGAATAAACAACTTTGATTCAACCAGTGTTTTTAGTTCCCGTGCAAATTCCTTCCAAAAATAGTAGTGAGTGTTCTGACAAATAATCGCAGCGGCAGCCACACATTTCGACCGACCGACCGACCCGACGAAGATTCCTACAAATGAAATTTTAAAAAGATATAGTAAAATTAAGATAAGCTCTTTATTTAAATTTACGTATTTACAATGAAACATGGATATTAATTGGAATATTTTTCCATTCATTCCCATTCCAAGACGCTAACAGGAAGGGTCTAACGACAACAAAAAACTTTCATTTTTCGAAAACAAAGTACACATTTTCAAAAAGGTATCTATGACGGGGTTACTTTCGCAAAATATAACACGTATAGCTTGTAATGTCAGTAGAATAAAATGACATAGGTATCAAATCATAACTTTGCATGCCTAAGCCTAGCGACATCTGTTAGAAAAACCGGTAATGACTTTCCGGTACACCTGATATATCTGAATAGCTACGCTCTATAATAAATTTAAGAAAACAACGTAAATTGTGAAAGATTCTAACATAATTGAAACGTTACCTACAATAAGAGCGCCATAATAACGTGAAAGCGTTACCTCACTGTCTTATTTCAATGATAAAAGAAAAACTTTTATGGGCGCTCATGGACCGTTGTGTGCTTATTTGACATTTCGACACAATTCACTTGACTCGACTTGTACGACCCACCTGCGTTTGGCCAATGGCGCGTAGGCACTTCTTGTACGGAACCGTTGCGCTTAAAAAGATTTATGAGCAACGATTCTATCGGAAACGTTAGTTTTGAAATAGGTAAATGGACTTTTTTGAAGGTGTATCGTAATGAATGGGCGGTTAAAGTCAACTTTTTTACTATTTAAGGGAAGCACTACGATCGATGCCATCAAGGTACTTAGAGAATCGATTCGATTTTTCTTCCGCGTAAATCACGTTAGATAGTAAGCCACAAAAAGAATCCATTTCTGTATAAGTTATACGATTTTTTAGTGATATGGGGGAGTTTCCGATGATACTACGGTCGTAGTAATATATAAGGAGAGACTTGTCCATATGTTGTACTAGTTTTCATTTTCGCTTAACATGACGTTCGTGTCTATATAATTTTTTATTATTACCTTTATTATTTCCACAATCTGCCCAGATGACAATAAGTATTTGTTATGTTTATATTATATTATATTATATTATATTATATTATATTATATTATATTATATTATATTATATTATATTATATTATGTTATATTATATTATATTATATTATATTATATTATATTATATTTTATATATATATATATATATATATATATATATATATACTAGCGACCCGCCCCGGCTTCGCACGGGTGCAATGCTGATACTAAATTAAATACACTACAGAAAAAATATGAACGTTGTATATAAAAACATAGCGGCCCGCTCCGACTTTGCACGGGCATAAAATATATATGCCTATGTCACTCAATGAAAACATGATTAAAATCGATCCAGTATTTTTGGTTCATTCATTACTGCCCTTGGTCTGCACGCATTAAATTTGGAGTAAAACAATTCCTCTTCCCCTATACTTACTATGAAGATTTCCTGCTATCTTTGGAATATCTAAAATCATATAATTTTTATTACATTACACATTTTTAAACGCAAATTTTAAATTTGTAATATCTCCGAAAATATTTGTTTAATTTACATGCTGTTAGGAACCATATTGATCTATATTAATTGCACACTGTATTTAAGGTACTTAATTCGATAAGGATTAATGCCGTATTGCTTAAAATAGCTTCGTAAATAAGCCATTTTCTCACGTAAAAAGTAAACAATAAAAATGGTTAATGTGGGTTATCCCTAAAAGATAAACATATACCATCGCGGACTTTTTTGTAGACCTTTTTATGGTGTACAATACTGTAGTACATTAATTTGATCTAACTCGTAGGGTTAGGCAGCGTTTTTGCTAATTGCTAAATAAGCCTAAAAAAATAGGTTAATTTACGACATCACGTTAGAAACCTCTAAAATTAGCAATGTTGCCTTAGTATATTATGCATGTATTATACATATAAACCTTCCTCTTGAATCACTCTATCTATTGAAAAAATCCGCATCAAAATCCGTTGCGTAGTTTTAACGATTTAAGCGCACATAAGGAATAGGGACAGAAAAGGCGACTTTGTTTTATACTATGTAGTGATAAAGTCTAAGTGATCTCCGTTTGGTGAGTATGTGCTTCTTCCAAGTTAGGCGTCGATTTAGGTGCATAACATTTTATTTAGCATCCTCTACTTGCGGGAGTTGACAACTATTGATATAAATTGGTGGACATGTTTCTTTTCATACTTCTAAGGGGCGTAAAAGTTATATGAGTGGATTTTTTTCGTTGGCTTTAGGATGCCATGTCATCAGCCACATTTGTATTTGATTTAGGTGTGTTTGTATTATTGTTGATGCTATGGCTGGATATTCATGGGAGGCTAAGACTGCCGTGTCGTCTGGGTATATTGCCACAGTAGTTGTTTTTATTGTAGATAGATCCGTTGTGTACAGAAGCATATGTTGCATGTAATTCGATATGGTCATCGTCTTGTTTTATAATAAAATGACGATCTGTGAGGTAAGACTTTAGTATCTCATAATTCGGATAAGGGAGAACCTTCTTTAATTTAAGTTGCAGTTCCGATTGTCATTCTTTATCAAAAACCTATATATCTAATGGTGCTGGTTGATCAATATCTTTTGGCGTTTAAGTCCATATTTATTTTGTTTACAAGTCTAAGCATTTCTTCTATTATTCCATGCTTATTGCGAAACCTAAATTGGTGTTCTGGAATATTTAAATTATAAGGTCGAACAGTACTTTTTGTTATAAAATAGTTTAGTTTGTAATGAAATTTATATTAGTTTACGAGAAATTACAGATAACTCAAACATTAGCAATAAATCTCTAGTTTAATTAAGAACAGTATTTCATTTAGAACGTAAGGTAAGAAACATGTAAAAAAGAAAAGGAAAGAAATGGAGTTGATATGTATTGGAAAATGTATTGGTTAATTGGAAGGAAATTACAATTATTAGTACATAATAAATTGTTATTATACAAGCAACTATTGAAACCTATATCGACATTTGGAATTCAATTGTAGGGCTGTTTCGAATAGTAATATAAATACAATATAAATTTTACAGAACCTACACGATTGATTACTTACACCGAGACTTTCGGATACCGAATATCATTCAAGAAATCAAGAGAATTGCAAACATGAGAATAGAATATACTTACTTATGTAAGTACAATATGTATTATAAGATTATATAGATTATATTAGGAGTATTACAGCTCTTGGATAACACCAGACTAAAAAAAGACAAACCATTTGATCTTATGTAGTGTAGTGAGGTGCCTTTAATAGAAGAAATTTTATAAACATTATTAGAGACTAAGATAGAGCAGATGATGTTAGTCGGCAACGACTAGTAACAATGTAATAAAGTTAAAATACACAAATAAAACGAATGGCCAGAGATCAAAGAATGAAAAAAATGAAGAATGAAAACGTTGCCTTTGAAATTGGAGCGCTTCCCTCGATTTCTCCCCCTTCTCCCCATGAGATAGGGATTTGGTTCCTATAGGACTATCTCGGAAGTGAACTCTTTCGAATAAAAAAATAATTTTGAAAATCGGCCCACAATTGACGAAAAAATTGGCGAACATACATTAAAAAAAATTAAAAAAAAAACATTTATTTGCGTCATATTTCGAATATCTTATTACTTTTTCAATCACAGAGGTGTATTTAATATGACTCAATTCAATTTATTTTTAGTTAAGATGTAATAAGTAAAGTTATAATATTTTAATTAAATTTATATCACATAAATGAGCGAACAACATAAAAAAAGAATATTATACCAGTATATACATGTTTCTTGAACTTGTACGTGGTCCGAAACGCCATTTATTTCACTCAACATAAAAATGAATTTACGATGGGCAATATATCGAACAACATGGAAAAAGCGTGTTATCTGTTTTATAAGGGCGCCCATATAAACCACTGCGTTGGTACACCGCGCGCCCGTTGATGTTACGTCGAGCAACCATTTTATTCAGTATTTTAAGGAGAGTCTCTAGAATTTATGATCGCTAATTATAAACGTTTCATTACGGGTTATAGAAGACACGTATGCTTTCTACACCGTCAGATTGTGACGTTAAATGTCATCGGGTAACGTTCGTATTTTTAATGACTAAATCACTGATGTGAAAGTTAACTTTGGATATAATGTCAAAGTCCAATAGTTTTATATATAATAATTTCCTGATAACGGAAATAATTGTTAGCATTATGTCAGCAAGACATCATGAAAATGCATTTGTGATGGTAAATAATATTTTCATTTGACATGCGCTTCAATGATGAAGAGATAACTGAATAGGATACGTATCCAGTTTCAATTTATTGAAATGCATACTGGTGACACACACGATAACATTCATCATATTTCCTTTATTTTTATTTCAACGAATTCAAAATTTTCCATAAAAATCATTCAATTTTTAAAATAATCCGGCTACTATTTTTAGACAAACGATGTCTCATTTCCCAGGTTTCTATTGATACGCGAATACAAATACGACTTCTTAGACCAAAGTTTAATTATAATCAACTTATGTTGATCATAATTTCATTACAAATACATAGAGAATTTGTAAAGGTAAAAGGAAGAGCTATTCTATAAGTTATTTCTTCTATTATATTTTTAGGTTTCTATGTGAAGAAATTGAAATGTAAAAATTACTAGATAACAGAAATTTAGTATTTTTTAATTATTATTTGATTAATATATTGTTACTAGTCGTTTCCGTCTAACCTACAATTTGTCTTTAGGATAACTTAAATCTAGGTATATATCTAGGAGGACCTATCGACCCTATCTCAGTCTTTGGTGAAATAATGTTTATACATGTCACTGCTGTATTTTTTAATATATGCACCTCACTACACAACACTAACGAAGATCAGATGGTTTGAACCTTTTGAATCTGTGTCCTGTTCTGGTGGTATCCAAAGGCTGCAATATTTAGAATGGAGTCTTTCCTCATGCCCCATTACAATTCTCTTGATTATTTGACTGGCTGTGGGTATCTGAAGGTCTCGATGTAGGTAGTCAGTCCTATAGTATTTGGGTGCACCCACAATATCTCTCAGGACGTTGTTTTGAAAATTTTGTATTTTATTTATGTTACTGCTTGCAGAACATCCCCATAACTGAACTCCCTATGTCCATATAGTTTTCAGTATTTGCTTATATAATAGCAATTTATTATGTACTGATAGTCGTGATTTTCTTCAAATTAGCCAGTACATTTTCCAATATTTTAATCCAAGTTCTGTTCTTTTCTTCTTTATATGTTCCTTCCTGCGAAGTTTTGCATCGAGATTCATTCCGAGATATTTATCGTTGTTGCTGTATGGAATGCTAGTATAATTTAATGTTATTGGTGCTTGTACGGTCTGTTTATAGGTGAACTGCACTTATATAGATTTACTTTCATTAATTTTTATTTTCCAAGCTTCTGTCCAATTATTTATATTGTCACTTGCCTGTTGTAATTTTCGTGAGGCTTCTTCACTATTGTCTTCAACAGCAATAATCGCACTATAATCAGCAAATGTAGCCATCGTAATATTTTTCATTTGTGGTATATCACAACTGTAAAGTAGATAAAGTATTGGTCCCAGTACACTTCCTTGTGGTACACCTGCTTTAACTTTTTTTATTGTAGAGTAAGCTTCTTCTTCTTTGACTCTAAATAGTCTGGTTGTAATGTATGATTTTAATAGTTACCAAACCAAACCAAACCTTATCGAGGGCTTGTGCTACATCTAAGAATATAGCTGAGCATACTTTTTTAATTTCGTAGGTTTTTTCAATAACACCTGTTATTCTGTGGACCTGGTCAATTGTTGAGTGCTTGTTAATAAACCTAAACTGGTGTGTTGGTATTAAGTATTTTCTCTCTATGATCGGTTTTATTCTTTTCAACAGGAGTTTTTCAAAAACCTTAGATATTACTGGCAGCAGTAATATAGGTATATAGGCTCTTCGTTCGTTTGAGAAATTTAAATGAACCAATTAAATATTTTTGTTATCGTAGTTTCGTCTAATCAATGGTTAGCCAGAAATAACTATGCAAGGTCACTCTTTACGGTTAAATCTTTATGGTGTTTAAAATTGGAAAACATTTAAATATCTCAATTTTTGTGGCGGAGTAATACAAAACTGAAATAGAATAGTTAAGATACTTTTAAAAGAACTGTGTTTGACTACTGTACACCTTTGTTATTAAATATAATTGATTTTGACTGTCCAATTAGTTTATTGAAGATGTAGTCTTTTAATAAATACTGAAATATACTGTATTATTAGGAAAATTTATTGTGTATTGACGATATTTTGCTGAATGATTGATTGGTGAATTTGGATGATTTATACAGATTGCCATGATTTGGAATTCCTTTTTGAGCATATATGTCCAGTTGGCACCAACTAACTTTATGAATTATAATAACTCATTGAATGTTAATTAGGCGTAATTGGCGGGTTTATAAAGCATAGAAGAAGTAGGCCAATTGATTATGTTCCAAAATAAAATATATTTTACATAAACTTGTTTTATTTAAAAAATAATGCAGTGTTTCAAGAACCTAGTTCCAAGAACGTTCAAAGTTAAGGCTGGAAAAAGTAAATAAGAAGAACAACGAGAAAATTCATTTATTCATACCGCATTTGTTTTAAATAAATGGAGTGAATAAAAAACGCAGGCTGTGATTACAGTTTTATTTCCAGATTACAACACTTTCAACATTAAACATAAGAAACAACCTAAAATTACCAACTTGTGGAAATAAATTAAGGAAAATAACTTATTCAGCAGAAATATCAAGAACTAGATTTGTTAAAATACTGGTCCTAATGTTAATAAGATATTATGCAACATAATATATATAAATGTAATTTATGTGTTTATAACTAACATAATAATTCCTAGATATATTGAAATACATTTTGCTTGGTAACTATTTTGTATCTTATCGTATCTTATTTATATTCTCTATATCTTATTTATAATAGATAATTCAAAGGCAATCCACTAAACATTTAATCCAAACAAAATGAAAAGCACATATGAGCTTGAAAATATTTCATAGCCTTTTTTTTAGTTTTTTCATATCTCTTCACCTATAACCCTCATGTAACATGTATATTCAACTTCAACATTTAAGCAATACATTATATTGATTTACTATTATAGCTTTACTGTGGCTATAATAAAATATTGTTATATTAAATTAAGTATACTTAAAATATCAATTATATATGACCTTTCTACTTAAAACAAAGAAAAACACATAGTCGAGATAATTAACAAATTAGATACGAAAATATTGAACGTTTATGACTCACAAACTCATAACTGTAATTGCAGTAATAATTAAAAGGTTACATTGGACACGAAATTATTAAACTTTTAAATATTTTTATAAGGAATAATAGCTACAATTATAACGCTTATTAAAAAGTTGTTAATATTTAATTTTACGACCGTCAAAAATATTTATATATTAAATATAAACCCGGGTAGAATTACAAATATAATATAATTATTATAAAATATTGGCAGATTCTCATTTTATCACCAGTTATAATGCGACACAGAAAACTCTTGTTGTATTGTTATGTTGAAAAAGTTCGAAACGTCATTTTTAGTCATTTAGGACAGTTTGGATCTTGCCCATCGCAAATGTAAACGTTTTAGAAGAGTTGTTTCATTTACTGCTAAGTTGTCTGAAAGTTTTTTGAGAGTCCGAGCTGGATTTTTTTGCACTACATCTTGAAATTCATTGTCTTGGAATCTCTTTTGGTCTTTCAGGTCATTCGTGGCCACATCAAAATCATGGCTTAGAAATTCTTGAAACCAATACCGATAATTGCGATATGAAGGAGCAGTAGATTTTTTAAAATCAAACAATAAGAGTAATTCAATGAAAAACTGTTATTTTATGCAGATAAAAGTTAAAAGCACCGATTGTGGTTTAATAATTTTTTACATTTATAATTAGTATATATTTTATGTAATACGGCTCAGACTACCCAGCAATATGTTTTTTTTTGACAATCTGAATGGAGGACGAATAAGATTGGTTGGTTTGTTTTTAGCCTCAGTGTAGCTTTGTATCCTCCTTCGTCTCTTCTTTCCACAGTAGTCAATAACTATCCATAACTGGCGTAGTCAGTAGAATTTCGGGAACATTATAAGTCTATTCTCTTTTAAATTCATTCAGTTAACAGCAGTTATATTAATTATCAAGAAAAGAAGACAGATAGACATTAGATTGTCA
Organism: Rhynchophorus ferrugineus; assembly: GCF_030347505.1. Classification (NCBI taxonomy): domain Eukaryota; kingdom Metazoa; phylum Arthropoda; class Insecta; order Coleoptera; family Curculionidae; genus Rhynchophorus; species Rhynchophorus ferrugineus. The sequence goes on along the minus strand of NW_027472585.1, from coordinate 39,461,329 downwards.
ATCGTTCCGTAGTTACTCGAAGCGTTTTTGGTGTAGTTAAGTGGAGTTCGTGCCAAATCATCGTAGCTGAAGCTGTAAGGTCATTAAAGGTGAGTTGAAAGCGTTTAAGGTAAGGTAAGGGTCCTTACCCCTAAAATATCCCAAATAAGAAACACTCAAGTTTTGAAGAACACCCCTAGTCTGTTGACTCCCAGCACATGCATCATAGTTCAAGGTGTAAGCTCACCAAAGGCGGATTGAAATTGTTGTGAATTAACATAGTTTACTGGAATTTGAACAGAAGCTTGCAGATCAGAGTGAACGGCGAAATGCGGATTGCATTAGCTTAGTTTGGTAGCTATAGCCTATTGAAATATAGAGTTACTAAAGATGGGAAAGCATTCCATAGAGGGATACCATGGAAACTTGGGTAGAAATAATGTCATTTCGAAGATATTCAATAGCAAACTGGCGGATGAATTTACAGGCTATATTCAAATATAATTTTTCATCCCTGTGGCAGTCTCATTACGAGGAGATAATATGGCCCAGATTATTCGCACATTTGTTTCTCTTTTGACTGATGTTTGGTCAACTCATTGCTATACCAATTAAAAAAATGTAATATTTTTTATAAGTCTCCTAGAACGTCAACAATTATATGATTATTAAGTTATTTCATTTATATAATATAACCATCATGAAATGTAGATCACTTCAGTAAGTAATCAGCTGTAGAACTTATAATCTAAATCTTATTCTAGATATTACTCTAACTTATTTTAAAGTCTATCCTAATCTATTCTAAAAATTATTCTAGCTTATTCTAGAGAATATTACATCTCGCTCTATGCGTCTATTAATTAGTTCGTATAGTAGTTTGCCTTTGAGCCTATGCACCAGACTGTCATCGCGCACATTTAACTTTTTAGCGAGTGCATTGGGATGCACTAATAGTATTTCAGAGTACTCCGCACTAATCACACTCGTTATGGATTCTATGAGGATATCGCGCTGAATCAGTGTCTTGGACACGTAGTATGAGGCATCGACGATGACCTAACACACTTTATTCTGGAACCTCTGGAGGATATCTATGTTAGATTTGCTAGTAGTACCCCATAGTTCAATACCATAGGTCCAAATGGGCCTAAGTGTTGACTTATACAGCAAAACCTTGTTACATAATGATAATTTAGATTTACGTCCTATTAGCCAGTACATTTGGTTTAGTTCAACCCCAAGCTGTTTGCGTTTTGTCACTAAAAAAGGGTAATTATTTTAAATTATAACAAATATTGATTAAAATAACTGAACCGAAACTAATATAATTAAAAATTCATAATCTTAATTAAATTTATGATTTAAAAAATATATTTGATGTGAAATTATTGGACTTTTAAGAAGCTATAAAAAAAACATAACGGTAATTACAGAGATGATTAAAAAACTGTTAAAATAATCCTTTATTTTTCTACAGGTTTATAAAAAACACGAAGCACCCGAAAAGCGTTCTAAATATAATCCATAAAAACAGCACGTGAAAAAAATAAGCGAGGGAGGGACAGAGAGAGAGGGAGAAAAATAATGCCCGATGTAAAAACCGACAATTAGATGAAGAGGTGAATAAAAGCGTCGCCGTAAAAAATAATTATAAAAGAATTTTCCGGTCGCCCGATAATCATACTTAAGACCAATTTTTAAGTACGCAGGTTTCGAAATCTCCTGGAAATCCGTACTTTTCTTACCCTCCCGAGGACAATTTAACATTTATTTTCGGCGCGGAGAGAAAGAGGCTTATGAAAAAAATGTATATATTCGACAGGAGGGAAAAAAATGTCGGAATAATACCGGCTAAGGGAACTTGATAAGCGACGATTTCACTTTCGTCGTTGATTGTTTCATGATTCTTTCAAAAATAAGATATGTGATTTATTAAATACTACTGTAATAAAAATAGTTTGACCTAACCTATAAATTATTTTTACAGTAATTTAAATTTACGATGATCTTTTACACAACGTGGGGCAAAAGTCCCGCTAGCATTTTGATTGCTTATAACTTTGCTCAAGGAAAGTAAGCTCAAGCACGTTTGGATTTCATAAAGAGTTTATTTGGTCTTTAAATTTTTTTATTATTGAAAAATTATATCGGCTAAATGGTACCGCGTTCGCTATGCAACTTTGGACTCTTTTTAAGGCGTTTTTCATGACATCCTGCAACTTCTGCAGCCGAATTTCTTCAATTTCATGACGAATATTATCTTTAAGATATCGAATCGTTTGGGGCTTATTCACATAAACTTCTGATGTTAAAAAACCCCATAAGAAAAAGTCTGGTGCTGTTAAATCCGGAAATCTGGATGACCATGCTAAGTTGCTACTTCGCGAAAATAGTCTTCGTGGAAAAACGTCATTCAATAATTGAATTAATTGAATTGGTGAACGATTTGTGTGTACGGTGGCTCCATGTTGCTGAAACCACATGTCCTCTAGTCCTTGCTTTTCCATTTCAGGCACAAACAATTTCGAATCATGTCTTAGTACCGTTCAGCAGTAACAGTAACTGCAACATCTTGATCATTTTCAAAAAAATAGGGACCAATGATGTTTCCATCCTCAGTATCACACCATACAGTTGTTTTTAATGGATGCAATTATGCTTCATGAATTAATTGAGGATTCTGTGTACCCCAAAACCTACTGTCCTGTTTATTGACGTCGTCACTGAGAAGAAAATGGGCTTCATCGCTCATTATCAGTTTAGACGAAAAATCTTCAAATCAGACAGCCTTAGGATTGCATTATCCCTCTGTAACAATTTTTGGACTAATCGAATTATATACGGGAACATTTTCGAATCAGTTTTCAAAATTCGCCGTAAAATGCGGGAGAAATGTGTAACTGGAAAACACGTCTCCGAATTATTTATTATTATTTAAAATTAATTAGATATTAATATCTCATATCATCATTTATAAGGCTATTGAATAAAATTATGGAGTTATATTAGCAAAACTAATATTCCAGTAGTACTAGTTAGATATCAAAATATGAACCGAGTGCAAGGTTATGTATCGATATTAAAGTCTCTACCAGTGTAGGATTATGGAGCGCAAGTCTTATAAGGATTATGGCGTGTTATCAAAAGTAATATTGTAGCAGTACTGGTTGGATAGCAGAATTTCAATGCACTTCCTGGCAGAAGTTCAAAACTGTATATTGATAATAAGTATCTTAGATATAAACAAGGGCTTTAGTTCTATAGAGTTGGCGAACATAATTAATAAAAATGTTATTAAATATAACAAGTAGCAATTATTAATTAATCATTTTAGGTACAAAATTAAATCACCGTAAAAGAATAAGTCTGTGTTGTATTTATTACTATTAATATAACAAATAATGGGTCTACATATTAGTAAAAAAGTTATGCATTTGAGTGAGGTAAAATTGATAACTTAAAAATTATTAGGTTGTAAATATTGGTGAGAGTCTTTAACTTCAGTCGTGATACTTTAGGTTTGGTTTTAATATATAGAAGTATCCAGTAATCGTGATGGACTGAGATGTAACGAAAGTCGAAATATGCTGTTTGCTTGATTTTGAAGTATAATCAGCGAAAAATGTTGTGTGTCTGTAGATTGGAGAAATAAATAATGTCCTTAATAATCTCGCTTTTATAAATAAGTTGGTAAATGTCTTCAAACGATTTAAATCGAGAATAATTATGCAAGTCAGTATCACATAAAATATAAATAATGATATTCTACATTTATGATGCTCTATAGAAAATGATAGCTTCAAAAACATACATAAAAAACATATAAAACATATATATATATATATATATATATACTATATACACTGCAAAAAATATAGGTTTTTAGAGGAAAAGCTATTTGTTCTGTTTTAATATTTAAAAGTTTTCGCCAAAACGCTCGCCTATACTGTATGATATCAGTGTACAATTGGTTAAACAATAAAGCGGGGCCCGAAAGCATCAAAGTATTTTATTTTAAGTATTATTTAATATTTCCACATATCTGTTATCAATGTGTGATCCTGTAAAAATACAAATAGAATGATCAAAGGACCCATTAAATGTTGAAGTTAGCACTGAACTATGCTTGTTAAAAAAATATCGATATATCTATAAATTTAAGGAAAATATATCTATATTTTTTTCGAATATAAAAAGGTAAAAAAACTATATGCATTGAGTAAATCTATATAGCTTCCAATCCAATAGTTGGCAGTAAAAAACCTATACATCCGTGCCTGTACAAATTTCGATTGGCTAGAGCTGTACATGTGCACTTGATCTAATCTGATCTGAGAGTTTTGACAACTACGCGTCCTTCTCTATATACGCCTTGTTTTTTACCATAGTTGTGTTTAGAAGTCATTTTAGGTTAACTTTGTATTTAGATCTTCTTGAGGTAATTAATTATTTCATAGGTATAAGTGTATAAGGTATGAATTATTAGTAAACTATAATCATTTTACAATACTAATTTTGTAGATTTTTATGGAACAAGGGATATATTTTTATGTTAAATAATATGGAAACCGCACTTATTTGAAGATTATAGTAATACGTTTTCTGTCTATTTGATATTATACTTATATCTTCTGATGTTACACATATTTTAAAAGATATTTTGAACCAATACAAATATGGCATAGAATCTTTGAACAATGTACTAATAACAAATACACCAAGAAGGAATACTAGGGTGTCAGTTGGAAAAATATTAGATTCGTTAAATGATCTGATAGATTTGCCAATTTGGATTTTGGATCAAGAGGATTTTGAACATTGAAAGAACCAAGCGCTAGTATCTATCAGGATCGTATAATTATTAGGGCCCATAAGAGAGCAGAGCATATAAAAAATAAGTATAAAATACATACAGTTCAACAAAATTCAGACAAATTTGAAGTAAAATTTTACATCAAATTATACAATGTAAATATCAATCAAATCCGCGAGAATAGTTGTAAAACTTTATATAGTAGAGTGTGTAAAATTTGTGTGTATAGGTATGTCTATAGGTATCCAGAATATGCAAGCATGTGCATTTGGTATATATGTATGAGAAGATAATGAGCACCTAATTCTTTTGCAGATAATGTAGCTAGTGCTCGGGGAGAGAAGAAACTGATTAAATTGCAAGACAAGAAATTAGAAAAATCATACCAGAAAAAAACATACAGTGAGAAGCAGGAGCAAATAAGGAAAATGGCATCGATAACAGAATATACAATATACCTACAGTTTCGAAATCAGTCAATCAAGAATCTCAAATCGAAATCGTTAATAACATACAGGTGGAGCTTATAAAGTATATAATTATATATATAAGTCTCTAAACATGTATTGCTCAGATAATATTTTCTTTGTTTACTTTATTCCATTTATTGTAATAAAATTTGTTAAATGATGTAATATTTCGACATCACTTATCTGATCAGAGGATTTATATAAACCGAAAGAAATAACAAGTCACAAAGCTTCAAATGCTATGTTATCAATTTATTTCAACCACTTTCTATTAAGTACATTTTATCTTTACACTATGCTGAATTCATGACACTTCGTTTAAACATTTAGCTTTTATCTTCATTTGAAAGACCTGTAGAGTCAGAAAGATATAAATACAATAACAAATAGACAGAAAAGGTATACAAACATGACCATATTTCATTCTTAGCTATACTATAATTTTCAAATGATTTCTGTTTCCATATTATTTAACATAAAAATATATCCTTTGTTACATAACAATCTATAAAATTAGTGCTATAAAATAATTGGTTCTAATTGGTGTTTTGATAGAATCAGATAATTATATTACTTAGTTATTAGTTTATAATAAACATGTTATTTCTTTGTGCATGTTATCTTTCTTTAAAATAATATTCTTGAGGTTGTTTATATAAACATAAATATGACATATAAATTATAGAGCTGATACATATCTTTGGCGAAAATAATGTACGCTGGCTTCAATTTTTCTCTACATGAAAAGGGTTTTATTTATGATTAAGTTATATAAGTTTGATTTATGATAGGGTAATAGCAGTATATTTGGTTAAAATTGAGTTTTTGAAGTTCGCCCTTAATTATTTAGGGATGCCAAAAATAAAATTGTTTAATTAAGTCATGAATTTTATTATATAAACTCTAGCAATATTCTCAAACAAAAAATGGACAGAGAGCATATATATGGTGGAATGTAAATTTATAAAAAGTAGTATAAATAAGCAATCTATAATTTTTCAAAGATATAAATATACAGAATAAAATGATGTATGCACTCACTCATATAGATTCCAAACCAATGGTCTTCTTTATATCTATCTCATCTATCACTGAACAGTGATGTAATTATTATTGATTGGGTTATGATAATAAGCTGCATGCTGTATAATATCACAATTGTTAAAGATAGTTTTTTTATTATTATTTAATTATTACATTGTTACTAGTCGTTTCCGGCGAACCTACAATTTGTTTTATGATAACTTAAATCTAGGTATATAACTAGGTGGACCCATCGGTCCTATCTCAGTCTCTGATGAAATAATGTTTATACATGTCACTGCTGTATTTTTTAGTATATGCATCTCATTACACAACACTACACAAGATCAGATGATTTGATTCTTTTAAGTCTGTGTCCAGTTCTGGTAGTATCCAAAAGCTGCAATACTTTGATATTCTCATGAGAATGGAGTCTTTCCTCATGCAATTCTCTTGATTTCTTGACTAACTGTGGATATCTGAATGTCTCGATATAGGTAATCAGTCTTATAGTATTTGGGTGCGCCCACAATACCTCTCAGGACTTTGTTCTGAAAAATTTATATTTTGCTTATGTTACTTTTTGCAGAACATCCCCATAATTGGACTCCGTATGTCTATATAGGTTTCAGTAATTGCTTATATAATAGGAATTTATTATGTACTTATAATTGTGATGTTCCTTCCAGCGAAGTTTTGTATCAATTCATTCCGAGATATTTAGCGTTGTTGCTGTACGGAATGATAGTATTATTTGATGTTATAGGTGCCAGTAGGCTCTGATTGTAGGTGAACTGTATATGCACATATTTACTTTCGTTAAAAGATAGTTTAACAAAGAAAATCAACTAATAGTTTAACTCAAATTTATCTGAATATAAACTCTGGCGCTCCTTAAATGTCGCCAATATTCTTTGACTAAGTTAATCGAGTAAAAGCGTTAGTTTGTATCAAAATACATTTCTGGGAACCGCGTAATATTTCCTCTAAATAAGATGTGAAAGAGATTGAAGAATAAGTAACGTCATATGTTTGAATAAATTATACCAGCGGTGATATAACACGAATTTAAGCAGTGTCCATCTGGTGAAAACAATAGTTTTTAAAATCTACATAACAGAGAGCATACACCTGCCGGTCGGCCCGGCCAACATCTGCTTCACTACTTTGGAGAAGAACCAGTTCCGCCCGACGAGAGCGTCCTTTCAAACAATTAAAGACGACTGATATTTATTGCCTTAAAATACCACAACGGGAAAAATCTCTTCTTCTTCTTCGTCGTCGTTTTCTGTTTCGGTTCTTTAAGGCATAATTTAGTCGATTTCAACATTTGGGTCGGGCGAACAGGTAATTGGACTTCGTTGTGGGACGAAATGACTGACGGCTTTTTATGAACAACAAAAATATATGCGGCGAGCGTATTGTACAATTTGCTCGATTATCCTGTCAATTCCAGGCTGCTTTATTATTATAGGGACCCTTCAAAAGGAATCGTTAAAAAAAACGGTATAGAAAATATCTTCATTAACTATAGGGATTACTAAAATAGTCTAATGGTGTTGTTTTACAATCAGTTTTACAAATCAATATCAATACTCTTTATAATATTAGTATTTACAGAAACAACAAAAGCATTGAGAAAAACACATTATAAGCACAGCGTAATAGTTGTAGAACAATTCTCTACTAATGACTAAAATAATACTTATCAACTTAAGATTCTAATTTTTTTATTTATTAACACGTTATTAATCATTATCAATTGACAACTTGATTTTTAAGTAACTAAAAAAAAAGTATCCAAAATAAAATAAAAATTTATAGACCTCTCCCATTGTTACCAGTACCAGTCTAAGGTATTTGTAGACCTCCTGTTGAAAAGAATAAAACAGATCATAGAGAGAATGATACCTAATAAATATAAAGCAGTTCCTACTCTACATATGTGATACATGTGATACATGTGATACATTACCTACTTTACACATGTGATATATTCCAAATGGACAAATAACAATAAATTATAATATCATTCTATACAGCAACGCTAAATATCTTGAAATGAATCTTGATGTTCTCTGGAAGGAACATAAAAAAGGAAAGAAATTAAGTTAAAAGTTAGGAAAGTTACAGAGTAAAATATAGGAAATTATCGGAAACGAAATTCATTTATAGAGAGTATTGTAGGCGAAGCCTGATACTACATAACTTAATCGAGACCTTCATATACCGACTGTCACTCAAAGAATCAGAAATAATAGTTATCCACTTAATGTATTAATTTGTTTATTTATTAACACGTTATTAATCATCATCAACTGACAACTTAATTTTTAAGTAATTAAAAAAAAAATAGTATCCAAAATAAAAAGCCCATAGACTGGTACTGGTAACAATGGGACAGCCATTGTTACCAGTACCAGTCTAAGGTATTTGCAGATCTCCTGTTGAAAAGAATAAAACCGATCATAGACAGAACAATACCTAATACATATAAAGCAGTTCCGGTTTATTAACAAACATTCAACAATTGACTAGGTTGAGAGAAATACAAATGTAATTAAAAAGCCTATGATGGTAAAAAGGTATGTTGCTAAAGCTATATTCTTAGATATAGCACAAGCCTTCGATAAGGGCATGGCGGCCTTGTTAATATGTTACAGAATATGTTACCAAAGCTGAACTGTTACCACTGAACTGTTACAATCTTAAATTACAACAGAATGTTTAGAACCAAACAAGATGAAGCCTACTCTACAATATAAGAAGTTAAAGCAGGTGTATTACAAGGACATGTAATGGGGACGATTCATTACCTACTCTACACATGTGATATATTCCAGCTGGACAAATAACAATAAATTATATTATCATTCTATACACCAACGCAAAATATCTTGAAATGAATCTTGATGTTCTCTGGAAGGAACATGAAAAAGGAAAGAAATGGAGTTAAAATATAGGAAATTATCCGAAACGAAATTCATTTATAGGGAGTATTGTAGGCGAAGCCTGATACTACATAACTTAATCGAGATCTTCATATACCGACTGTCACTCAGAAAATCAAGAGGATTGCAAGGATACATGAGGTAAGACTCCATACTCATGTGACTTATAGGATAAATACTACACAGAATCAAACCATTTGATCTTGTGTAGTGTAGGGTAGTGTAGTGATGTACATTTAATAGAAAAATAGCAGTGTCAATACATACATGCTATTACACCAGAGACTAAGACGTGATCGATGGGTCCTCCTACATATATATCTAGATTTAACGTAAATTTGTAAGACAAATTGTAGATTAATCAAAAAGAACTGATATTTCAAAAAATATTCTTCAATTAATATTGGATTTTTACTTTTTTTGTGGTTATATTATTAAATCCTATAACTGGAATAAATTTACTCTTTCCACATTAAACTACAGTAATAACTATTTTATCTAAAATGAAATACGTTCTACCAATAATATTTTCCTAAAACAAGAGCAAACTTATTTCCATAGCTCTCATTTCGCAATACTAAATCATTTATATAACAGACAATATTACAATACTTTCGCTTTTATTGAATCTGCAGCTGCTTTCTCATAAATAATTAGCAGGTGGGAATCTCAAATAATATTTTTTTCGTTCCTGATTTTTTTATTTTATTTACAATTTTAAATACAATAAATATTCGATTTAATTTCTTCTTTTTATATTCGAGTTTATTTATACATACATACATTTGCAGTGCTTGACGGAGACAATAGTTAGATAATTATTGACTTAAGAGATATTAACCCTCTATTCCGGAAATATTAAGCAGCAGGTGGAGCATCTATATCAAGAAGTAGCTCGTGCCACCTGCCTTCTTTATGTGAATTAATTTCAACACATGCTTTATTTTATGTTGAGACCGTTGGAAAGATCTACGTCACTGCTTTACTCGTTTTCATTTAAAATAGTATCTTAAAATGTCGAAATCCCCGAAAAAATTATGAATATCAGTTATCTAAATATATTAACATATTTAAAATCTAATTTTATATGTTAAAAATAATAAAAAAAAACGTAATTTTTGTATTATTTGAAAACCATTAACGATCAATATTGGCATTTACTTTAGCGGTTAAATGGCTAACATATATAACCTGCAGGAAAGAAGGAAAGAGAAAATTAGGAGAATGATATTGACTAGATTTAATATACACATTGTTTCATTTCGTATATGGCTTTTCTATAAAAATAATATTTTCAAAATCGTATACACAAACATAAATATTATACATAAATCATAATAGAAAGCTGCTTATAAAGAATATCTTGCGAGAAAATAATGTACGCTGGCTTCAATTTTTCTCTACATGAAAAGGGTTTTATTTATGATTAAGTTTATATTTGATTTATTATAGGGTAATAGCAGTATATTTAGTTAAAATTGAGTTTTTGAAGTCCGCCTTGATTATTTGGGGATGCCAAAATATAAAATTGTATAATTAAGTCATGTATTTTATTATATAAGCTCTGACAATTTTCTAGAACAGAAAATGGACAGAGATCATATAGTTATATGGGGGAATGTAAATTTACAAATGGTAGTATAAAGAAGCCATCTGTAATTTCTTAAATATATAAATTAATTTATAATATAGGTTCAACTTTTTGATAAATTGGTTCTTATTTCAGAACTTAAAAAGTCCAAGGAATTAAGGTTCAAGCTCAAGCACATATAATCTTTAATTCTTATTCAGTCTATTAATGACCATGCATAGTTAGTTATATTCAGTATATTTGAGCTTCATACAAATCCATTTTTATGACATTGAATATCGTATTCAAGCTTCGACATATTTTACATACATATTATTTCTCTTTTTTTGGTGAATGTTTAGTCCTCATGTGGGACTCAAACTACAAGACTACGGGTAGAAAGCAGTAGATTAATGAAATCCATAGAAGACAAATGAGCTATCTATAATGGTGGTATTCCAGAATATTGCAAAAATTATAAAATATAATAATCAGTAATGAAAATATGTAGATAAAGTGAAACTAACTACATAGTTTACCGAAATGGAACACTTTGGTCAAATAAAAAAATCATGAATTTATAACACTGAATAATAAAATATGCAATTATTTTAATTATTTGCTTTACAGACCTAAGTTTTCAGAAGTCATTTAATAATTATAAAAAAAATATTCTAACAAAACTTCAATATTTTAAAAAAGTAATGAACTGTATTCGTTATTGTTTTAATTAACATACAAATTTTTATTACTTGATGGTATATTTAATGTTTATGATTATAATATAAAAATAAATAAAAAGTGTATATACTCATATTTGATGCTTGAGCTTTGTTGCAGTCCTGCAGTTCAAATAATCTTATTGATGATACTTTTGTTATAATGTTGTATTTTGTATACAGATTTTTTATATACTGTAAGTAATATTATATATGAAATATATTTCTGATCTTATATTGAATATAATGTTAAAAAAGTCTTAGTAATATTAACATATATTTTTAACTTATTATATTTAGTTATTATAAGAGAAAAATGATTAACTTTATAAGTTGTGGTCGAATTTCAACCACGTGGCGATCACTAGTAAAATGTAAATGCATAACGCTATGAACGCTATGAATTCATGGTTCCTACATATTTTTTCTCGTGAGAATAAATGTATCGAAATAAATGAAGGAACTAATCTCTACGAGATTAAGAAACATTTCGTGATTATTTCCATTAGAATAACATACTGCGATACAGACAAAATCCCTTTTTTTCTGGGACATATCGGTAAAAAAAATCCAAAAAAAAAACGGTAAAAAAGTTTCAACAATACGCCTTATCGAGCCATGTCAGCTTGGATTCAGCGTTGATGGCCGCTGGCCCGGGCCCAGACTTTGAAATTTAATTGTTCCATTCCACCTGCCGCTACTCGAACGGCTGTTGGGGTAAAAATTACAGGTGCCTCGGAGGATCCGAAATAGTCGTAAGGTGTTTTTATGGCGTGGTTCCTTTGTTGGTGCGTTATCTTTATACGGAACATTTGTTTTTGGATGTAGTAGACTTGAGATGGGAAACGGAATTGAGATGACTATGAGAATATGGGGTCATTTTGTTAATTAATGGGCTATTATAAAAATAATCACACAAACTGTTATTTTAATATTGCTGGGCTAGGCTTGAATATGCAATGTTATGATTAGACAGATATGTCACATTATTCTACTGAGATCAAGCTTCAAAGCAATACATTTTATATTTTGTGAAAATAAAACCGTCATAGATTTATACATCTTTGGAAATATCAATTTTCGTGTCTGAAAACGTGCTTTTGTGGTGCGCATTACTTTTCTTATTTAACCTAAATAAAATCGCTGGTGACTTGATGATATGTGGCACAAGAAACGATTAGAGTTATTAGTTAGATTAGGTTAGTTAGTTAATTTCTGTATCGAATAGTGATGTGTAATGAAAAGTAGATTTATTTTGAAAATTCTGTTAAATTCCATGGTTCTAGTATTTCTTTACATAAACCAAGAGTTATACAATTAGTATTATTGAGTTATTCAGTCTATTTTTCAACGACGCTAATCATGGAACGCTCAAAATAGCATTTTTGATATTTATTACTTCTGACGTTTGAATTGATATTTGCCGAAGTCCAACATGTGATGATTCTGTCCACTCTGTCACGTCGTAATTGTCGGTTTTGGTTTCAAAAATTTAAAATTGACGATTTTGATTTCATGAACATGTCAAGGAATGGCATTGTGTGTCAAGAGGGGTTGAAGACAATTAATTCTCAAAATTCAAACACTTAGTAGGACTTGGCTTGACTGTCAGACAACTTAGCGGTTGATCCAACAACTATTTCCAGATGTTTACGAGAAAGATCCAAAAGGGGGGAAAATGGCTACCACAAAATTTACTGAAATTACCATTACGAACCGTTTCAACATCTCGGTTTCATTTCTAACTAGGCAAAAAAGAAAAGTTTTCTGGGGCTTATGGTGACTGATGATAAAAGTAGATCTTACCGATTGGTCCAGAAGAGCCATCAACATCGACACTGAGTCGAAATATTCACGGTCATAAAACTTTGCTGTGTATATAATATGGCCAACAGGGTGTAATGTGATAAAAGCTATTAAAACCAAATAATGGTCTTGCTGAAGATCTCTGAACCACATAATGAAGATCCACAATTTGTAAAGATTTGATTCTTCTGATTACCACGTATTCAGATCGATGTAGTATGATCTCGCTGATATACAGGCCGAAGAAAAAAAATCGATCGATGACGGGATCGATGCCGATTCAATATTGTCCTTCTGACACGGAATTGTCATGTTATCAGAAATATGGTAAACGTTCTACATAGGTGGGAAATTGTTTTGTACCAATTTTCTAAATAAAATCTTTTTTAATGGGAAAAAAAGATCAGAATACTTGCAAGTACTTAATAGCTGGCGTTGGTATTAGCTTTTAAAAATTTTGTTGATAATAAAAGACTCCATTGTTCGACAATCCTCTTCCGGCAAAACACCGGTTCTTAACAATAGTATTCAGCACATTTTGCCTGATGTATGATTTGTTAAAATGTCAATAACAATAAATTATTCTTTATCAAAACCGTCGGATTTCCTGCAAATTCCTTAAGTCGTTTTTGTATAATAAAAAGGCTGGTTGTGGTTTACAAAACAAAAAATAACTCGAATAAGTAGCAGATTGTTCGTTTTGACGTATCAATAGTAAATAAAAACACAAGAAATACAAAATATATTAATAAAAAAAAAAGAAAACCTTTCTGTATTGGATTATAAATAATAAAATCAATCTATTACTACAATTCAAAGCAGAGACTAGTTTAACAGGTATATTGAAAAGTCCCCGGCCTGACAAATAGATGGCGCTACTAGAAATAAATCCATATGTTTTTTAGTTCGCCTCAAACTTTAAAAGATGCGTCTATAAATTTGACAGCTGTCGGATCATTAGTTTGTGAATTATAGCATTTTGAGTGAAGCAACTTTTGTTACTGTGAAAAAAATGGATAAATAGGAAGCGAGAAAATACAGTTGAAGTAAAACTTGGTTTGATGCCGAGTTTCCGGATACTGCCCCAGGAAAATCAGCCATCAAGGATTGGTTTGTTAAGTTTAGATGTGGTGAAATGAGCACCGAAGACGGTGAACGCAGTGGAAGTCCAAAAGAGGTTGTTACCGACGAAAACATTTTAAAAAAATCTCAAAATGATTTTGAATAACCGAATGTAATGAATTTCAATTGAATGAAACAGCAGGCGCTCTAAATATATCAACTGAACGTGTACATCATATCATTCATGAATATTTGGATATGAGAAAGCTGTGTGGAAAGTGTTCCCCGCGCGAGCCCACTTGTGACCAAAAACAACAACGAGTTGATGATTCGGAGCAGTGTTTGAGGATGATCAAGCGTTATAAACCCGAGTTTTTGCGTCGATATGTGACAATGGATGAAACATGGCTCCACCACACGTTATTGGACCGCTTGAAGGACGAAATCGCCGCAAAACTGTCGCATATGAAGAAAAAGAAAGTGCTGGTTTACCAAGACAATGCACTGTGTCAAAAATCCATGAATTGTGTTTCGAATTGCTTCCTCATCCGCCGTATTCTCCATATCTGGATCAGATCTCAAAAGAATGCTAGCTGGGAAGAAATTTTCGTCGAATGAAGAGGTGATCGCCGAAATTGAGGCCTATTTTGATGGCATCGAAAAGTTGGAGGGTCGCTACAATCAGTGTCTCATCCTCGAAGGGAATTATGTTGAATAAAAAAAAACTAATTTAGCATGCCATTATTTTATGGTAGGCCGGGGACTTTTCAATTGGCCTGTTAAGTTTGGCGAGTCATCATCATTCCAATTGTTGCAAATATAGCCTGTGAATTTGTGAGTTCAGAAGAGTATGATTTCTTATATGTATGAGTTTTTACTAGCGATTTATAAGTTTTTCTATCAAGAGAAATTGATTTTAGAGAACACCTAATAGTACAAAGTATTCTCTTTTAGTTTTGAGTGTGATTTCATTCTGTACGATTCTGATAAAGGAGGTATTTTAAAATTATCAGGAAAAGAGGCAATCCAGATTGCTCCAGACCATAAATTGAGTAATTTTAAAGGTATCTTAATTACTACAATATACTCATCAATTTTCATGAACATATTGATCCTAAACTATAAGAACTTGAATGAACCAGTAACTGTAAGTTAATTTTTACGGACAAAGATCAGAAGAGGCTACCAGTCTAAAGAGACGATAATATTAATTCCAAACTTTAATAACTTTATCGGTAAATAAGTATTTAAGTTTTACCAAAGTAAAGAGTCTTAAATTCATAGAGGGTTATATTAAAAACGAAGGACTTTTTAGCAACACATTTTTTTCCGCCTGCATGGTTGGCGCAGTGATCAAGTGGTCAAGGCAACAGAACGGCCCTCCAACTACTGTGATAGTCGCGAGTTCGAATCTTGCTGGAGCATATTAGTAAATTTATATTTGCAATTATGTATAATTGCAAAATCCTACACGAAAAATGATAACAGTCACGCCAGTAATCAAACTGGGTAAGACCGGATGTCTTCCTTGATGATTTCTAAGAAATGGATCACTTTCTAAGCAGTAGATCCAGTCCAGCTAAACTCTAGTTGGTAAAAAAGAGACTTTAAAATATACAAACTAATACTAACATAGAATTTACGTTTTAGAATCAAGAGAAACCCATAGCTTAACCTCTTAGAGGAGATACTACGATTTCTTTACGATACTACGATGATTAAAAATGAGAAAGAACCTATAATTAATAGATGGTGTGTAAGTCGTGTATGGTGCAAACCGACAAACCGACAACTAAGTGACTATTGAATGGAAACCCGCATGCTGCTTTATAAAAGTAAAATGCATCCACATCCTTTATTACGGGCAGTAAAATATGACCGGCTTGACCAAATTAGGTTCGAAACGTTGAAAACCGGACGTTTACTGGCCATCTATAAAAACCGATAACCAGAATAGTAAAATCTTCAAGTAACGGGATCATGCCGCTTTACATATCCTATTTGATAAAGCTCCAAAAACGTTTTAAAAACCTGTAAACTTTTTGAAGTATTTCCGTTTAGTTTTTTATCAGTTAAACGCTTCGGATAGTTTATATTTTTAACTATCTCTCTATAAATTGTTGGTGTGTCTATCTACTAGCACACTATCATAATTTAATTTATAAAATGTCAGCAATATGATAAACAGGGTATTCAAAACAAGTGGTTGATTTATTAAACATACTAGAAGAGTTTTTAACCGACTAATGTTCGGCTGTATAGATATATTAGATTGTTTAATGTATTTTCACCGATTTTTCCAAATTATTTTTATTTATTCGAAAGAGAGATTCCCATTGGAACCAAATCAGGATCTGAAGGGAGAAGGGGGGAGATTGAGGGAAAGGGATCCTCAAATTTCAAAAGCATGCAAAATGTTTTCACATATTTTTTATCTAGAATAATTGAATATTGCTGAACTGATATGAACTGAAGTTTGAAGTCGGTGGCGAGCCCAAACAATACAATACTAATGACATAATTTTATGACATATACAAAAAATTAAATTAGCCATAAAACAATCTAAATTGATATAACTGTTTCGGTTCGGTTGGGTTCTTACAATTAAATTAGGAACAAAACAAATCAAATTAGTTGCTCGGCACCGAGTTCAAAGTGATCAGTTGGTAGTAGTTAAAATAATGTTGTAAATAGATAAATAGGTCTAGGTAGGTCTTAAGCTAAATTCTGTGTATATAGTAGAATATAAAATACGTGTAGTAGATAAGTTAAATAAAGTTTTTGTTTATTTTTATTTAGTTATTACAACGATTATTATGCACATATTTTATTTAAATGTTTTTTTATGTTAAAAATCTAAGTTCCTCTGTTGTACTTGCATCAGTACAGAAGCAAGACGACTACGGGATAAATATATCAGTAAGTACTTCTCAAAATGAAATTAATATAGCGGTTTGAAAAGACCTGATCAGGCAAGTCTTTTTTGAAATTCATAGTTATTTACCTATAGACTATTGTGAGAAAGGCATGCTTCCAATGTTCTGATACATGAAGATAATTTATTGAATTTATAGTCAAAATAGAGGTCATGGAAGGCAGTCTGTTTAAAATTTGTATGTAAGATAAATAATAATTCCCAATACTATTATACAATGTTGGTTTGGCTAAGAAATAAATAGTTATGTTATATTATTACAGCTCTTTTACGATACTATTTATTGAGTATTAAGGTTAAATAAGCTAGTTTGCTATATATAGTGTTTTTTTTTTGGTTATCCGTGTTAGTTTCTTTGTAGTATGTTACATATTTCAAATACTTAAGAATAAATAATGAATTTAAGTAATTTTTAACATTAAATGAAAATTTGTCGTAAAGAATACATCGCAAAACCTTTATTTATTCAATTGTTTGTTAAATTTTCAGAATATGTTAATATATCGAAGTAACAAATGACGTTAATGGGATTAGACCTATTCTATCAAAACAATTCTAGGCTATGCCATGCAATGCTTGTTTACTTGGATTTTCAATATATGGGAAGTAGAAATTGTTGATTCAGCAAAATACAATAACCAATGCAGTTCTGGTATGTATGGTATATACATATATATAAAGCGGCTTATGCTGCTGTGGTTGTTCGAAAAAAAAATGATTTGTCCTAAAATTGCTTTAATGTAAATTAAATTTTTTTGTTTTAAACTTTACATCTTGCATAACTAGTATATATGATGTCTTTTCACACATTTTTTATATGGTTTAAGGTGACACAAATAATTATGCTCAAAAAACCTGACAAACCTACAAAACAAGTCAAATCTTACAGCCCTATTGCGCTTTCGAGAAACTAGTATTTAAACGAGTTAAAAAAAAATATTATAATACCAGATTTCCAGTTTTGTTTTTGAAATCACCATTCAACAATCAAGTGCACAAAGTAATTGCGGCTATTGAAAAAGGGCTTGAGGAAAGAAATACTGCCCTGCAATATTCATGGATGTCTCACAAGCTTTTGATCGGGTTTGGCATTTGGAATTAATCTGTCAGATGAGCAAATTATTACTGCTTGACTATTGTCAATTCCTGGAGTCATATCTTTTTGGAAGAAAATTTATTTGCACGAAATGGCGTCCTCGACATTTAAAACCATTTCGGCTGAAGTTCCACAAGGTAGCGTTTTAGGACCTCTCCTATATCTGCTCTACACTGCTGACATTCCAACAACAAAAGAAAGATAACTTGGAACCTTTGCTGACGACACAATTATTATGGCAAACGCTATATCTCTGCCTAAGGCAATAGAAAGAGTACAAGTGGCAATCAACAACATCCACAAATATACGAAAGATTTGTCCACATTAATTTTGCATTGCGGCAAAGTAATAAAAACTCAATTATATCATTCATTGGATACCCGATTCCTTAAGCAGAATAAGCTAAATACCTTGGAATCCATCTTGACGGTAGATTAAATTGGAAACCTCATGTTAGACAAGAACAGAACCAAAATAAAACAACTATACTGGTTAGGTGGAAGATACTCTCAACTTGATCTAAAATCAAAGAGATTGTTTTATTAGATAAACATAAAGCCAATTTGGACCCATGGCGTGCAAATATGGGGTTGCACTAAAAATTCAATTCAACTAGTGATACAAAGCTGTCAAAACAAGGTTCTTCGATGGATTACCAATGCCTATCGCGTAACCAACGAAGAACTGTACAGTGACCTGGAAATCAAATGGATTTGCCAAGTTATCCAAGATTTCGCCTTGAAACACGAAAGAAGATTACTAAATCATACAAACGTTGAAGCAATACAACTGCTGGACAGCGCGCAGGATGTCAGGAGATTGAAGCCAACAAAACCATAGGAACTTATATAAAGTGTATACCTTTAGTGTAAACTATAGCTTAAATTTTTATAATTTTATTATTGAGGAATACATATTGATGTATTTTCTCGCACTTGTCTTGCTTAGATTAATGTATAATTAAGATTGTACTAAGCCTATCTAATAAAGGTACTATACAAATAACAAATTTTTTATAATTTATATATATTTTCAAAGTAACAGCAAAAAGTAAAATTAAAAATAGTTCTGGTAACTCCGGTGTGGCATCTGGCAATGAAGGCACACCAAGAGATGCAATATTACAGTTATAAAGAAGGCTATAATTAAGAAGAAATGTTAATTTTAGCAGACAAAAATCAGAAGAGGCTGGTAATCTAAAGTAAAACCTTCGAGTTTCATTTTAAAAGTTTACTCTCTTAATCATTTTATTTGTGATCAATAGTAAACTATTAACACTATTTAGTCTTTAGAGAGTCTTTTTTCTAGATAGAGCAGGAACTATTTGTAGAGTCAGAACACTTGTAGTGAGGGAACGAAGTTACCATTGCTTAAATACGAAATGTTGCAAGTTTAGGACCAAAAGTGAAAAAAACGGCTTCACTGAAATTTCGTTTAAAAATTACGATATGATTATCATACGGCTATAAATTAAATGTGTTATGGTTTCAACATGATCGCTGTTGATAGCTTATGCATAAGAAACAAGCCATTTTCAATTTATATTAAGTTAAATAAAATATTACAAATATTTCGAAGAAAGGGTCTAATTTTTATTATGGTGTTTGGTTGCAGTGTTTATTTTAATGTAAGGTATTTAGTAAAGCTATTTTTGAAAAAGAATTTGCTGTTTACTTGCTGTTTTGATAGATATTCTTGACAAAGATGCGCTTATTTTAGAAACAATCTTGAGCGGACACTGGAGCGGAATTTCTGGTGTGAATAGTGTTTATGTGTGCACGAAGTGTCATTAAATTAATTAAGTTACTTATTCCCAATTAGAGGTTTATTTAATTTTTTTTTATATCCATAGGAGTCCCACAAATATTAGGATTTTGTTCCCATATTTCGTGCCGTTTAATGTGCCAAGGTTTATATAATCCATTGGCTCAAGTGACCCCTTTAGGTGGTCCAATAAAATTCTTATTGGCCATATGTCGTTTTTCATTATAAAATTAATTTAGTATCGTAAACAACGAATTTGTTAATGTTTTTCGATCCTAATGTGTTGTCAAATAAACAAACAACTGATTCAAGAATAACTCATTTCTAAATTTGTCTCTTACCCTACGCTGAGTTTAACAAAATCCTGGTTAAGTGACCCCACTCTGCACTATTAAAAGAATACCAGTTAAATAATATATTACATTGAAAACCGAAACCTTATTAAGAAAACAAATACTGTTCATCTTCCCAGATTAAAATGTTCTAACCAACAACTAAATCAATCATAAATATTTTTTCTCTAGTCTGACAGAAACTCAACAACTATCAAGGCCCCTTTCTAACAGATAAAATCTGCCGAAACTGAAACCCGACGGATTAAATTCGGAGTGATAACATCGGGTTGGATTAGCTTCACAAATAAAGAACTCCTGTTGAAGTAAATGTGTTGTGATAGAAGCAGAACAGATTGATAAAAAAATCTCTACGCGCTGTCGCGATATTTTCCTATTCGACTAGTACCGTAATGGTACCGAGACGTACTTAATATGGACGAAAGCTAGTTTTTTGTCGCCCGGCGTTGCGATGGGTTCGGGTTCTTTTCATTCATGAAACTGGTTCTAGAATTTCGCAATGAACTACGTTAAATAGTTCTTAGAAATGGTGGGATGCGTGGTTCGGTTCTCGCGCTACGGGTTTTGATTTCATTGAGCTGAAAAAACGTAGCGATCTGTTTGGTTTTACAATTTTGATTTCTTATGTAGCACGATTTATTTTACGCTGTTTAAATGCTTTTTTAATATATGCTTTTCGAATGGAATTCTATTTTCAAATAATTACGAAAATGTCGTTTTTTTTAAAATCTTATCAATTCCTAGAACGTTAGTAAGTATATACAACAAACTGTCCCACAAAAATATGTTATCCTACCTTTCAGGTTCAGATTTTTGTAGTTATCAGTCTTTTCAATGACAATACTAATCAAAATAACCAGTTAGCTACAAATAATCTTCAAATTACTATTAATATAGTAATGTGATACTCTGTTAAACTTATGCATGGACAACGCGACAAATTAACACAAAAGATAAAAGGGTATAAAGATAAACTCAATAATATACTAAACAGGTCAATTGAAAAGACCCCGGCCTCCCATAGTAAAACACCTTTTTTTGGCAAAATTAGTTTTTTTTTATTCAACATAATTCCATTCAAGGGTGATACACTGATTATAGCGACCCTCCAACTTTTTGATACCATTTTTGTAGTACGATTTGTCCTTTGCTTCAAAATGGCCTCAGTTTCGACGATCACCTCTTCATTCGACAAAATTTCTTCCTACCGAGCATTCTTTTGAGATCTGAGAACAGGAAATAGTCGCTGGGTGTCAGATCTGGAGAATACGGTGGATGAGGAAGCATCTCGAAGCCCAATTCATGGTTTTTTGCGATCGTTTTCACTGACTTGTGAGACACACTTTCTTTTTATTCAAATGCGGCCGTTTTCGGCGATTTCGTCCTTCAAACGGTCCGATCACACTATGTAATAGTTACTGTTGATGGTCCTTCCATTTTCAAGGTTGTCAATGAAAATTATTCCATGCGCATCCCAAAATCCAGATGCCATAACCTTGCCAGCCGACTGTTACGGTTTCCCATGCTTTGGAGCGGGTTCATCGTGTGTAGTCCACTCGGATGACTGTCGACTGGACTTCGGAGTGAAATGCTGGAGCAATGTTTCATCCATTGTCACATATCGATGCAAGAACTCGGGTTTATTACGCTTGATCATCTTCAAACACTGCTCCGGATCATCAACTCGTAGTTGTTTTTGGTCAAAAGTGAGCTCGCGCGGCACCCACTTTGCACAGAACTTTTACATACCCAAATATTCATGAATAATATGATGTACACGTTCAGTTAATATCTTTAAAGTGTCTGCTGTTTCATTCAATTTCAATTTACGGTCATTCAAAATCATTTTGTGGATTTTTAAAAATATTTTCTTCGATAACAACCTCTTTTGGGCGTTCACTGCGTTTACCGTCTTCGGTGCTCATTTCACCACGTGTAAACTTAGCATACCAATCCTTGATGGTTGATTTTCCTTGGGCAGCGTCCGGAAAGTCGGCATCAAGCCACGTTTTTGCTTCAACTGTATTTTGTCCCTTCAAAAAGCAGTATTTTATCAACACGCGAAATTCAATACAATTATGAGTCATATAATGGGAAAGAAAACGTCTGGAATGAAAATAGTCCATTCTCATTGTAACACCGTAATATTACAACTGTTGGATAACGCTCAAAGAGAACATGCGACACAAAGTGTATTTAATAGAAAAATAGTGTTACTTAATTCATGATCGTTGTACCGTAGAGAGCGAACTAAGGATCAATGGGTTCTATATAGCTAGTTTTAAGTTGTTCTAAATAAATTAAGTTTATCGACAACGACTAATAACAAGATATTGATAAAAGATATATTTCTATAGGAAAATTAGTTAAAAATTGACGATTTGGTGTGCTGTACAAAGTGCTGTGACAATTTGCTGTAATGAAGTCTGGAATAAAAGCATAAAATTTGTGAAATATTAAGATACCATTGTCCAATTCTACACCATCAATAATTTTAAAACATCTTAAAAATGATACCATATTATAAAATATAACTATAGTTAATAATATTACTTTAATAATGTCGACTTGAGATAAATCATAATTTTAACAATCTGTGGAAAAAAGAAATCAGTGACTATCAACAAAACCACTATGCGTGAAAATAAAATTACTCACCTAATATTACGACAGTCTTTAAACTCATTAGAATCACGAAGATTTAAATAGGTTTTAAATGTTTCTGTAAAAGGTATTCTGTCGAGTAAAGTGCAGTGGGTATATGACATTCCTTTTCATATGTTGAATGTATTCCTTACAATATAAAGTGAAACGGAGATGGCATGGGAATAATTCCATGAAGACTATTTTAGTTATTCCACGCAATACCTGTTTACTTGGATTTTCAATAAATGATGAATACAAATGATAGGTTCAACAAAATGTGGTAATTACTGCAACATTTTCCGCATACACGCATACCAACAGGTCATTTCCGTTAGAGTAAATGACTAAGATTTGCTATATATGGTGTAAATTATGTTATGTGATACTATATTTATGTTAATCTTTCATTTTACTTATGTGTCAGTTTGATGAAGGGCATACAATAGATATTTTTGGTCAGCCCCAAAAAGTTGGTATAAAAATTTACTTAGATAATAATAATTTTGTTATAATAATCTAGATGACCAGACGTTGTTCCTTCTGGTTATGTATATCTACAATAAGTTGGTCTTTTTCAGTCAAATAATTTATCTGAAAAATGTAGTAATATCCTCAAGAAACATATCAATTTTCGGCAAAGGTTTTCACTATTGGAGAATATATTGGGATAATATGGTAAATATGTTCTGTTAGTGAGTGTGTTATATTCTCTTTTGCAAATTTCAATATAACTGTTCAATAGCCTTGTTCATAACTTATGTCTAAATATATATATATATATAAGTGGTTGATGTGATGCTGCATATACTGATGAGTATTTTTAATATATCAGTTCCTTCATTTTAAAGTACCCATACATCATTGACAGAATGTGTTATATTTAAATCATCGTCATTTTTCGAGTTTTGAAACAGTGTATGTCATGCAATTATGTAGAATACGTGAGTTAATAAATATTTATTTGTATTTGAAATAGTTAGAAAGAAATTTTACATTAAGAAAGCAAAAATGGAAAGAAATGAGAATTATTATGTGTTAAATAAAGTTGTAAAAATAAAGAATTCGATAAAGATGAAAATAAACATGTTAAGCTATTGCCAAAAATTATTTAATATATATATATATATATATATATATATATATATATATATATATATATATATATATATATATGGGAGTCAAATTATATAATACACAGACATGCACCTATAATTTGTTTGTTAAACATTTTTAAATACTTAACAAAGAAGTTGACTTTTCCAGCCAGAAGTCAGTGTCCAACGGTCACCACCCTCAGTGGGCTGTCAACCCTTCGTCTCTGTTTAACGTATTGGCCTCTGGAGAGGTTCACCGACTGACCAGTGACTGTCTAAGAAGTGTTCCCTAAAGACCTATTTTTTATATAGGTCCTAAATGAGTCAATATATAATAGAGATATATTGGCGAGATTTTTTAATATTCTTAAAATAAAACCATAAGTTGTGTTCTTAAGTTAAGAAACGTTTTGACTTACAAATATTTTCGAACAAGCGTATTTAAATGATTACATTCTTCCTCTCTTTGGTTTAATGGAATATTTTTCTTGTTTTTTTGTATAATTTTGAACATAATTCAAGAAACAAATAAAAAAATTCTTGGTTATGTTTATTGAATGTATTTATGTTGTGTTAGTTATTTAAATTATTCAATTGTTTTTGCTAGAATTTAATGTAGTTTATATCAGTGTTTATTGTGCACTATTCATGGTATACATGGAACCATTTTAATCATTTTTATAATGATACTCATCAGTGATGAAATATTAAAGGGGACTCAATATATCCGCAAATTTATTGAACATGTGTCTTTTATGTATGTTTAACTTTGTATTTCTGATAACGGTAAAGTATTCTTTAATAGGATATCTTATTGTGCTCTCTATGGGAGGATTGAGATGATATGTGTAATATGATATAAAGATGCTTTGTTTTCATATAGTCTATCAAAAATACCAATGACTCC
Source organism: Rhynchophorus ferrugineus (assembly GCF_030347505.1). Lineage (NCBI taxonomy): Eukaryota > Metazoa > Arthropoda > Insecta > Coleoptera > Curculionidae > Rhynchophorus > Rhynchophorus ferrugineus. The sequence continues at coordinate 39,436,136 of NW_027472585.1, read as the reverse complement.
CATGACAATACATCAATACATTACCAATTAAAGTTTAAAATTCTGTTCTCGTTAAAAAGAGATATAATGATGTCTGATGCGTCGGAAGATGTAACCGTTTCAACTTATAAAATTCGTCTGGATGTCAAATGTCTGCAAAATTCTTCAAAATATTAGTGATAATAATTACAGGTTATAAACCAGTAAACTTTGTTTTGGTATTTTGAATATTTTGTTAAAGTTCATATATCTGATATTGATAATGCTGATTGATAATGCTGAAGCCAACATATGCATAGTCAGGAACATATCTCATCTTTATTCAATTACCAATTATGATAATGTACATGCTGACCGAGAGGAATATACAATGACGAACTGTTTAGTCTTGAGGAAAGAAGCATTATCTACAATAATACTTTTGATTTGGATGAACACCATCAGATACACAGAAGAAGAAATCGCTGACAATGCTGACAATTACCAAGACAGAGATGATAATCACGCGTTTTGGTGACTATTTTTTGAAATATTTTATAGTCTCCTTGTTACCAATGAGGGTTTATCTGGACTGGACCTACATTTTAACGTGGGTTCAATAGGATTCGAACCCACGAATATATGTATATATAAATATATATATATATATATATATATATATATATATATATATATATATATATACCTTTGGCGGCTAGAAGAACCGCTTTTTGGGGGGATAGTCTTCGGGGTTACCTCATTGGGAACGCCTCTGACAGGAATCTGATATGGTGATTGTAGGAGAGAGCTGAAGTTGCATGGAATTTCTTGTATAAGAAGAAAATGAACTGCCTTATTTCTGGTGTTAGTTTCCCAATGAATTTGGGTATTTCTGACAAACCATGGCGCGTTCAGAGTTTGCCTGAGAAGTTTATTTCACATTACCCGAAGTTTTTCCACTAGTTCCGGCCCGATAAACCGATACCAAGTGTCAGATCTATATAACAGGACGGGTCTGATAAGCAGCTTGTAAAGCAAAGCTTTAATCATCGGAAACAATTTACTTTTTCTGCAGGTGAGAGGGTTAAGCACTGTGGCGACACCGTAGCCTTTGAAGATTGTTTTATTTATCTGTGTTGACCATAAGAATCTACGGTCAAAGATGAGGCCGAGATATGTGGCTTTTTGTCGCCACGGGATCAAGACTTTTTCCACTCTCAGCTGGTAGGCGCGGATGTCTCTCTGATTGTGAAAGATTATGGCACGGGTTTTTTGAGGGTTGATTTGCAACCTACAGAAATTTAACCATTGGACTCATGAAGAACGCTGTGTCATCCGCGTATTGGGCGGTTTCAACATCTTTTTTCATTGGGATGTCTGAGACTGTCGAGTATCTGTGTCGCGGTTTTCATAGGTTCAGTTCCATGCTTGTGCCATAATTTTGTAAAAATCTTTTGTGCTGATATAGGACGGATGCTCATATATAAATATGCTATAATCTATGAGAAACTGTATCTCTATCACAAGTTAAGAACATTATAATTAATGAATCGATAAAAATATTCCTCATCGAAAAGTGATTTATTACAGCGCCATCAGGCCGATATCTGAATCCACAATAGATATTCTAAAAGCTTTAAAACACCGGATGTTGACCAAGACCGCGGTATTTTTCAGTTTAATAGACTCGGCGTTATTGCGGTTATTAATCAACATTTTCGCCACCTCTTGTGCCGGATATCGTAAAAATCCACGGTAATCCATTAAATCCTGTCTTATCGTTCCGTTTCCCGTCAACTTACAAAACCCCCGCCCCTCCCGCTCGCCAGCCCAGCCGCCGCGTCCTCCACGGAGTTCGTTTGCCCGCTTTTTCCCATCGCCGTAACTCTGCCCCGTCTCACTCGCGCACGCACTCACACATACACGCGTACAGAAACAAAACGAGTTCGTAATTTTTTCTCTTCGTGTTCCTCCTCCTCCTCCTCCTCCTCTAGCTCCGCCAATTAAACCAGAACTAGTCAATTTATTCAACATTCATTCAGAAGCCGAGCTGAAAAATTAATATATTTATAGATACGTGTTCGATGGAGACTGGTCCGGTGTGGAGAAGACGACGGTGCAGTAGCCGGACGACGGTCTTGTATCGGTGATATTTCGGATCGCGAGAGTCATCAGCCTGGCGAGTGGAAGTGGATATGCCTGGGGGCCGCGGATGTCCTACTACGAGTAACTTAGCCGGCGACATGCGGTCGCGTTGCCAAGTTTCACGGTCGGGACGGCCGTTGGCTGTTCGTCTTGAAACGGAAACAGCCGAAGAGCTCTAGGTGTGAAACTGAATGAAATCTGTTCGTGTTCAACTTATAATTTGTAATATACGATATAGATTTTATAAGTTGAAATGTACGGCTCTACACAAGCCTTTAAGGAAGTAATACCAGTTCAAATATTATCAGGTTTATAAATTAATTTGAAAGGATTTACAACGGATGGTGTTACTGTGCATTAATCGCTTCGGGTGCATTTGTAACCAACTTCATGTTGAAGCCTGTCGTACCTGCCGTCAAAGTGTGGACGAAACATTTTTTCAGTGCATTGAGAATGTCTTTTATTATACTTCCTATTGATGATAAAATTAAAGTATTCTTTATTGGGATATCCTATTGTGCTCTCGATGGGAAGCTTGATATGTTATGTGTAATATGACATAAAGATGCATTGTGTTCATATGGTCTTTCAAAAATAACAATAAACTGACATCATTATGACAATACATCAATACATTATCAAGTATAAGTAATACCAGTTGAAATATAATCAGGTCTATAAATTAATTTGAAAGGATTTACAACAGATGGTGTTACTGTACATTAACCGCTTCGGGTGCATTTGTAACCAACTTCATGTTGAAACATTTTTTCAGTGCATTGAGAATGTCTGAATTTGTATCGAGCAAATCGCACTTAAGAAAAAACAATTGAATCGAATGCTGTGGGAAGCATATGGTAATCATGCTTCATCGATTTCAGCATGTGAATCTGGTCTCGGCGTTTTAAAATTAGTGATCTCGACTCCGAACACAAGGACTGTTCTAGACATCTAAAAAAAACTCAAAGACGAGGATATGAAGTTAGTGCTCGATAGAACAACTAGTGGGGATTGCTATCGATTACACTTGACTGCTCTAAATCTAGTACTGCTCGAAAAACATCCGGAATACGAGCAAAGACACAACATTGTTATTCTTTAGCATGATAATGTTCAATCGCTTGTTGCAAATCCGGTGAAAACAGTCTTGGAAACAAAAAATGGGAAGTGCTACGCCACCCGCCGTATTCTCCAGGTCTCGGTTCTTCTGATTACTGCTTGGTCCGACCTATGAGTCGTAACCTGACTGAGAAGTGGATCACTTCTTATGAAGATATCAAAAATGGGTCGATTTATGGACAAGGGGATAAGAGTGATAAGATATATCGAGATGGAATCCGTAAATTGGCTGAAAGATGGTGAAAAGTAGTGGCTATCGTTTATTAAAAAGATATCATTTATAACTAAATTATAAGGCAACAATATTATTTCATAGTGAAATTAGCTAAAAACCAACTAAAGAATTCAAACCAGATTTCACGAAATCTCGTTACCATGTAAATCATATAATATCATGTATATCATGATATCATATGTAATATCATGTCTCATTAGTCCACTTATTAACATATCAATTTCCAGCATTCTATTGAGAGGTGCCACCTAAACATATTAAATGATATATTTCTTAATATCACCTCAATATATATATATATATATATATATATATATATATATATATATATATATATATATATATATCTCTTCAAGATAACTATATAAAATGAAAATGAGAATCAAAAATCAAACATGTCAGACATCGATCATTTTTTCAAATAACTGCTATGGCCACTTTCATTATTATCTTTACTATAATCTTCAAACAAGTTGCAACTTCATTTAATTGTTTCACTACGTAACTTGTTCCCTTTGTTCGAGGGCATTCTGCTAATCTATTAGTGTTACGAACATAACATTAATCGTTACTTTAAACAAGAGATACTATGTAACCAAACTATTATTCTCTAATAACATTATGTCTGATGAAATTTCTGTATACTTCCAATATTCACAATCATTAAATAATAATTAAGATAATTTATATTTATTAAGTGGCAACTTTTTAAGACTTTCTATTTTTCAATTTCCAATTTCCAATATCCTATCCAGCGTCATATCATACCAATATTGATACATGAATTTTCATTCATCATCGAATAAGACGTGTCAAGGAAGCTAGCAAAGTCAGCATCAATGTCAATTAGTGATTTGCAAAAATTATTGCATAAATAGTGACTAAAATATCAACTGAACATTAAACACTTCGTGTGTATAATTCAATGAAGATTTTCACACGGTATCTGTATCAGATTAAGGAGATAAATGTTCCAGTTCAAACCTGCAGGCATTGAGACTGAAGTAAGTCGTTAATGAAACATAAAAAACGCAGTCTAATAAAAACCCGTTCAAAATTCATGATCTTCTATCCCCATTTTAAATATAATACAACTTGTTTATACGTTTGGGAAGTTGTAAATCAAATTGGATCTCTAATCAACTAATTCACAGCTGTCACTACGTTTACGATTTTATCCACTGTTTCAGCACATATATTTTTTGTAACAGAAATCATATTACAATGAAAACCACTATCTTTTCATCTAGTTGCTTTTGGACTTTTGTCAGAACCATAAATCTTTTACCTTTTACTTCTTGTGTTTACTGATTGGGATTGTATACAAAAAAAGATGATGATTACGAGAGTAGTCGCAAAAGTATTCCAAAACAACACCAGACTGCTAGACGAACTGAATGTTTGATTAATAAAATTACAAAGAAGCTACATGTGAAAAAAATGCCATAAAGATAATATACCAGTTTACATATTCCTGATAGCTATGGCCAAGTCAGTGAATTACATTTCCAATATCGCCATCAAGCATCCAACCTCCCAGCTTATTTTTCCTTTCTAATCTTGACAAAGAGAAAAATGCACATATAATGAACAAGCAAGTAGCTGGGTTCAGCTATCTCTGGTATTACCTCGTAGATTAAACAGTCATAATAAAGTAAGTTATATAACATCAGATGTTAATCTGGTTTAATAGACCGAGGCTAGTTTAGTTAATTTTTTTTCACTTAGGTCTAATTTGATTATAATTTGATATGAGTTTTTATATAACAAATAATTATCTTCGTGAATTTTGGTTTACAATGACCATATTTTAATGCATCTTTTTTTGCTATAATTTTAATAATTTACAGGGCGTAAAATACCTACATTATACAGGGCTACAGTATACATTATACAGGGCGGGCCTAGTAAAGCTTACCTTTATAGAGATATTTTAAAAATAATCTGAAGGAGTTATCCAAAATTTACAGTCAAATTGAAACAAAATATTCATCAGGAAATTAATATTTCTCATTTAGATGAAAATAAGTGAATTATAAAAGTTCAGTTGCACTTTAAATAAGATAAAAGTAAAGGCAGTTTAAGATTTAGCGTATCTTTTGTTTCTTAATTTATACAAGCGAACCTATCCTATATTTAAAGTATGATAATTGTCCGTACATTCATATGTGTCATCAGTCGTCAATTATAGATGTTTTAATTATATAATACCTTGACCAAACACGCATATATTTACATTCGAACATATAATTTAGTTCTAAATCTGTCACTACTCCGATATCTATTTCATACTAATAATGTTTTAAAACAAGAAAAAAACAGCCTCTAGTGCTACAAACTTGTTATGGATAATCTTTAAACCAGTCACATATAAATTAACAACCGAAAGGAGAAAAACTTGTTCTTTATACACTGTATAAGAAGATCTTTCCTCCTATAGATAATTAAGATCAGTGGTCAATTATATCGCTCCTATAAATATCTGGGCCTTATATTAGAATTAACTAGAATGATCATTATTTTATTGCTGAATATATCGAAACAAACTAAAGGAGGAAGGTCTTGTTTTTATACGAAAGAGTAATATACTCATTAAAATCTTTATTACTTACATAGTGAAGTTGTCTTGATACTGTGTAGAGGCATCGTGAATCTATGAAGAAATGGCTGCTGAGGCTTCATAACTGAAACAAAGTTTTTTAACTTAATTGTAGTGAAATAGTGATAATAAATTATTAAGTTAATGCGAAAATTTTCTAGAATTATATTCCGAAATCATTAGTTTATACAATTAATATAATTTAATTAGCAAATAATCGTGAATCTTAACAACCTATAGTTTTTCTCTCGGATCCTCTGGATTGATTATGATGAATTTTGAATTGTCGGCAAAATGCTGTAGTTATAAAGGTAAATATACCATTAAGTGATTTTGTAACATGAAACATTCTGATTGTATTTTGCAATAGCATTTAAAATATTTATGGAAATGTATAAATTCATAAAAAGCAACGATCAATTTGGACCAATCAGATATGTGGCCATCGAGAAGAAAATGGGGTTCATCGCTCATTATCAATTTTGACGAAAAATTTTCAATTTCACCAGGCAGCCTTAGGATTGCATTGCTGTACTCAACTTGTTGATCAGAATCTCTCGGTAACAATTTTTGGACTAATTGAATTTTGTACGGGAACATTTTCAAATTAGTTTTCAAAATTCGCTTTAGACTACATGCGGAGATCCGTAACTGGAAACCACATACCCGAGTTGATGTTTCTGGAGACTCTGTAACACTATCTCGCACCAGAGTCACATTTTCAGCGTTACAAGACGTCCGTTGTCTTCCAGAACCAGGACTGTCTACCATCGTACCGTACTGTCGAAAATTCGCATGTAAACGATAAATTGTGGATTTGTGAGGCACTGGACGATTAGGATATTCTTGACGCAATTTCCGCTGAGTGGCAATAATTAAACGATTATATTCAATAATCTTTGTCACTATTTATGCTGATTGTTGTGGCATATATTTATCCATAATAAAATTTGGACGTCACACATAACATAATAATAAAAGCGAAACTGAGCTAAACGTTACATAACCAAGATGGCGCCCAATCAAAATGGTAGCGAGACTTTTGCCCCAACACTTATATATATATATATATATATATATATATATATATATATATATATATTCGTATTTATTTCTTATTTCCATACATATAATTATTATGTGCATTTTGTGTCCATTTGGAAGTAGACACTGCTTGAAAGATGGATACATTTTGGATAAAATAAAAACAGAGTTTAACATTTTAATAGATGTTCTAATAACCATTCTAATAACATCATCAAATCACATAAATAATAAGTCCATATATATCATGTCCTTGTCTGGTTTTAACGGTATTTTCCTACTAGAAATAGCAATATTTATTCAAAACAAATTATTTTGAAAATATCAAAAGTTGTATCGCTAATAGAACTTTAGTTAACGTAAAATAATGCAAGAAATATCATAAAATTGTATGGGAGTCATAATAACAATTGTTATAAAGTTTATAAAAATTCACTGTTAATATAAAACATATTAATGAGTGGTAACTGCTTTATAAATTTTTTTTAGTCTCTATCGAGATTTTAATTTACTTTGCAAATAGTTCGGCCCACTGGTGTGCCGTTTTAATTCAAATAATTTTCAAATTTCCATCTACACTGGATTTTCCAGCCGTAATATATGCAAACAAGAGTTAAATGCCTGATAACTTCAGTTGATTGTCTGAGATAAACTACCGTATAATCTACGAGATCATGAATATGTTAATCAGAATTTTTCAGGATATCGATCGAGATTATTGAGGGATATATGGGGGACATGTAATTTTTTTTGCTTTAACGACGAAAGCAATGACCCTCCCCGTGCAGATAATAATCGAGAATCGATTATTATTGTCTTTACTGGGGACATTCTTCGAGATACAAAAACGGATAATGATCCGATCGATTATCCTTCATAATGGTGATACAAAAAGTTACTATTGCAAAATTTCACTTGCAGCATACAGTCCTAATATAAATTTATGCGAATATTCTTCGAAATAGAGATTTAACTTCATAGGAAATTTTGTCGAAATGTTTCGCGACGTCCAACATGTAGATATCGCTACGCTTAACATATTACTTGTTTTATTCGCTATGCCTAAAGCCGCGACGGTGTAATGTGTATGGGGTGTAAATATAGTGTTGCGCTATAATATCAAACCAACTAGTAATCCAACGAATTGGAACAATGAATTGGAATTGATCCAAGATTTTGCATAAAAAATGAAAAAGGTTACTAAATCACAGCAATGTGGAAGCAATACAGCCACTGGACAACACGCATGGAATCAGAAGATTGAAACGAACCAATCCACACGAACTGCAATAGTGTATAACTGATTCTTAATTTTGGCTTAAGCAATTTAGATTTCGTCTTGCCTGTATATTAGTGCAAGTTCTATAGAACAATAATTAGTAATAATTTAATTTGTAAATTAAGATTTTACTAATTATATCTAATGTAAAATGTAATTAATAAAAAATATATATAACACATAAGATTAATTTATTGAATTAAAAACCTGATGCTTACCTAAAAGTAATGACTGACCTATATATTGGGTGTTGGAAAACAAAAAGGCTAACCCCATATTCCCATATTCAACATGCCATGTTATACAAATAAATTCCTCTAAAGTCTACTACTATTTATCAAAACTTTGGCTACGAAATATGCGTGTGATGCATAAAATGTATTTATGACTCGTTGAGGGATGTGGGACACGTGCGGGTAAAATGCAGGGGGTAATATTTCAGTTCACCTAATGTAATTTATCAGACGAAATTCGATGCTTTTCACTTTTTTAAGACAAAGTCGAAATATCCCATCTGTTTATGTAAAATAACAACCATCAGGTAGTCTGTCTCGCTTCTATTTGTTGTCTTTGGGTATCGATGAAGAGCGTCCACATGTTTTTACCACAATTGAAACAAGTTGTTAGTTTTTTGGTGGCATGCGACTATTACGTAATACGATTTTTTCAATATTTTGATCTCTTACCCCTTATTTATGAAAGAGTGATTCAATTAGGTTTCTGTTTAGATCATTTAAGAAGTATCAAAATATATTGATGTCTCCCTGATGTATTTAGTGAGTCATTGTAATACAATTTAGTTGCCAATCTTAGTGAAACATGATGATTGTGACCAGAAAAACATTTTTCAATATAAATAATAAACTATGAATCATCAAGAACGAATAAATATTACACGTTAAACAATTTGGAGAATCTCTCCTGGAATACAAGCTATTTAAGGTTTACATTTAACTTTATTTACTAACGGTTGATATAGATTTGCTAAAGGAACATATCTCCTATTTTATATCACTAGGAACATTCTCTATACATTCTTCTGTCGTATCAGAGTAACAATATTTGGATTTTTACTACTTTTAAGGAATTCAGAAATGTCACCTTTTTTCGAACAGAACAGAATTTGATGAAAAAAAATTACTTTTTACCTTGGTACGATAGAAAAATGTATAGAGAAAGCACATACCAAATATCAACCGATCAACCATTAAATAGATGCCCCGTCTGTACAACAGATACATGTCTGAAAGTAATTTAATTTTGAAAAATCTCCTTATGGACATGTCCTCAAAGGGTTAAAATTTGAAAATATGAAATAATTAGTTATTTCAAAGTTTTTTATCAGAGTATCCCTTAAACACATAAACAAATATGAAGTGGTATTAATGCATCGGCCAAATACAAACAACAACTCATTGACCATATAATTCTGTACTAAAAAGCACCCCCTGCGTTCTTAGCACGTGTTCCTCAACCCTCGACGAATCTAAATAGATTTTATGCATGCCACGCATATATAGCTTCTAAAGTTTCGAGAAATTGTAGACTCTGGTGGGATTTATTTGTATAATATGGTATGTTAAATGGGGGTTTTTGCTTTTCAACATGCAATATGTAGGTCATCCGTTGCATTTAGGGGCGCCTGATGCTTGGAACGTCTCGTAATTTATGGACGCGATACATCTTGTGTAAGACGTGTGTAAGGGTAAAGCTCTTTAGTCATTCTCAAAAATTCACTGTCGTTTGTTATCGTTATCATTTTTGGTACCTGTGTCACTCACCCATTCAAGTCAAATACTATAATTTTGTATTTATATTATGTATAATAAACATATATTGGGTAAAAAATATAAAGATTATGAGAATGGTTTTAAACTAACTCTGATAACTTATATATTCAACGATTCAATTTACAGAAGACTGTACCACATAATTTCCAATTACGCTGTGCAAATAAATTAAATGTAATACTATTAATACGTTTCCATAAAAAAATAGTTTTGCATGAGTTATTTAATGTAGATAGATGACAATAGCGGAAGCATCTAAATACCATTTTAGTCATTATAGTAGTATTGGAGTATCGATGCTACTCCATAATATCTCAATTCTCGGTTTGATTTCAATGATATGAAATTACTGATTTTGATGTTCATGATAAAGAACGTTCTGTAAGACCAAAAATGACCGAAGACAACGTTCATAAATACATTAGTATTAACTTACGCTTCTAATATATTAATATCAAAATAACTATAACAACTTAACGAGATAATAGCTCAGCCAATCTATAGATATCGTGATATATAAAATTGCTTTCAGTTACGCTTGAATTAGATTGTTCCAATAAATAAAAATTGGATAATATAAAATAAGATATAAATTAGTTGATCATTTATTGCAAATAAATTAAATGTAATACTATTAATACGTTTCCATAAAAAAATAGTTTTGCATGAGTTATTTAATGTAGATAGATGACAATAGCGGAAGCATCTAAATACCATTTTAGTCATTATAGTAGTATTGGAGTATCGATGCTACTCCATAATATCTCAATTCTCGGTTTGATTTCAATGATATGAAATTACTGATATTGATATTCATGATAAAGAACGTTCTGTAAGACCAAAAATGTCCGAAGACAATGTTCATAAATACATTAGTATTAACTTACGCTTCTAATATATTAATATCAAAATAACTATAACAACTTAACGGGATAATAGCTCAACCTATCTATAGATAACGTGATATATAAAACTGCTTTCAGTTACGCTTGAATTAGATTATTCCAATAAATAAAAAATCAATAATATAAAATAAGATATAAATTAGTTCATCATTTATTACAAATACATTAAATGTAATGCTATTAATATGTTTCCATAAAAAATAATTTTGCATGAGTTATTTAATGTATATAGATGATAATAGCGGAAACATTTAAATACCATTTTAGTCATTATAGTAGTATTGGAGTAGCGATGTTACTCCATAATATCTCATTTCTCGGTTTGGTCTCAATGATATGAAATTACTGATGTTGATGTTCATGATAAAGAACGTTCTGTAAGACCAAAAATGTCCGAAGACAATGTTCATAAATACATTAGTATTAACTTACGCTTCTAATATATTAATATCAAAATAACTATAACAACTTAACGAGATAATAGCTCAGCCAATCTATAGATATCGTGATATATAAAATTGCTTTCAGTTACGCTTGAATTAGATTATTCCAATAAATAAAAAATCAATAATATAAAATAAGATATAAATTAGTTCATCATTTATTACAAATACATTAAATGTAATGCTATTAATATGTTTCCATAAAAAATAATTTTGCATGAGTTATTTAATGTATATAGATGATAATAGCGGAAACATTTAAATACCATTTTAGTCATTATAGTAGTATTGGAGTAGCGATGTTACTCCATAATATCTCATTTCTCGGTTTGGTCTCAATGATATGAAATTACTGATGTTGATGTTCATGATAAAGAACGTTCTGTAAGACCAAAAATGTCCGAAGACAATGTTCATAAATACATTAGTATTAACTTACGCTTCTAATATATTAATATCAAAATAACTATAACAACTTAACGGGATAATAGCTCAACCTATCTATAGATATCGTGATATATAAAACTGCTTTCAGTTACGCTTGAATTAGATTGTTCCAATAAATAAAAAATCAATAATATAAAATAAGATATAAATTAGTTCATCATTTATTACAAATACATTAAATGTAATGCTATTAATATGTTTCCATAAAAAATAATTTTGCATGAGTTATTTAATGTATATAGATGATAATAGCGGAAACATTTAAATACCATTTTAGTCATTATAGTAGTATTGGAGTAGCGATGTTACTCCATAATATCTCATTTCTCGGTTTGGTCTCAATGATATGAAATTACTGATGTTGATGTTCATGATAAAGAACGTTCTGTAAGACCAAAAATGTCCGAAGACAATGTTCATAAATACATTAGTATTAACTTACGCTTCTAATATATTAATATCAAAATAACTATAACAACTTAACGAGATAATAGCTCAACCTATCTATAGATATCGTGATATATAAAACTGCTTTCAGTTACGCTTGAATTAGATTATTCCAATAAATAAAAAATCAATAATATAAAATAAGATATAAATTAGTTCATCATTTATTACAAATACATTAAATGTAATGCTATTAATATGTTTCCATAAAAAATAATTTTGCATGAGTTATTTAATGTATATAGATGATAATAGCGGAAGCATCTAAATACCATTTTAGTCATTATAGTAGTATTGGAGTATCGATGCTACTCCATAATATCTCAATTCTCGGTTTGATTTCAATGATATGAAATTACTGATATTGATATTCATGATAAAGAACGTTCTGTAAGACCAAAAATGTCCGAAGACAATGTTCATAAATACATTAGTATTAACTTACGCTTCTAATATATTAATATCAAAATAACTATAACAACTTAACGAGATAATAGCTCAGCCAATCTATAGATATCGTGATATATAAAATTGCTTTCAGTTACGCTTGAATTAGATTGTTCCAATAAATAAAAAATCGATAATATTAAATAAGATATAAATTAATTGATCATTTATTACAAATTACAATATATACAATAAAAAAACATGTTTACGAGTCGTTACTTTCATGTCATTTACTGTAATTGCAGTACTGTTGTAAACTATATCAAGACTAATTAGAATACAAATAGGTTATAAAATCAACAGGTTTTTATCTTGTTTTGCATCAACGCGATTAAAAATAGATACATTGTTAAAAAACTACTACAGTAACATTACTTTTACTTATCCACTTTATTTTTTAATTCATTGCACATTTATTACTTAAGTATATTTTCCCCTATATAATGAAAAGTGTTTTTATACTTTCAAAGAAAAGGCAAATATCTTGAAATCGTCGAACTAAATTGCTCTTCATCGGTTTTTTCTTCCGACGAAGGACTACAATGGGGGACGAAGGAAGAATAACCTTGACGAAGGGATATAAGGACCATTTATTATTTACTGTATGTTTACCATTTACTATATATAAACCTAATTTTACTATTCCTCTAAAAGAACTAATATATCATAAAAACACGATTTATAATTTAATATACATTAATGTAAACACAAAAATAGTGTAGATAAGACTCAAAGTAAAGCATACTCTTAACTTGGCTAAAGATCTAAGAGATTGGTTTATCAGTCAATCATAAAGCCAATTTGAACCTATGGGCTATAAATATAAAGACAACAGAAGTCAGAAAATTGTGAAGCGTATTCTTAACTTTAGCTTAAGTAGATTACTTTTAATTTAATTTGGGAAATACATACTGATTCCGAACTCGCCTTGTTTTTTTTTGAGTTTATTGAGATGCCTTTGGCCTTTCTTTGATGCTGATATTGAATTCGTGAGGTTCTAAGTCTGTCATGTCGTCTGCATATATTGCTACAGCACCGATTTTTGTGATTGGTAGAGCAGAAGTTTTATTATATTTACATTGAATTCATTTTCAAAGCTCTAAATAAAATGTTTTAATGTAATTTGGTTGGGGAGCATACTTACCTTTTTATGTTTAGTTCTTGTTTCCTTCGTTGCTGTGCCATTGTCGAGTAATTCTATTACCACTGTTTAGTTTCTTTTGTTGCTAACACTGTACAGTTTTTTGATAAAATTATATTTAGTCGGTTATTCTTAATGCATTTGTCATGTGCAAAACAGTTAGTATTCTCTCCTCAATCATATTAACCAAATGCTCATGTATATTCTGAACAATTACAAATATCTATCCACATAAATCTGTCACATTCTAGAATACGATTTTCTACAGTTATATTATATTAATTCTATATCATTCAATCTCTTTCACTCAGAAATACTGTTCTTGTCTGAAAGTACTCTTTTTTCTCGGTGAATCCAAAATTATATCGATTTATTTTTTTGAAAGATTTTAGGATTAATATTCAGTGCAACAGAAATACAATAAAATATTTTTAATAAAAACCAATAAAATTTAATGGTATCAATACTCCCTAACGCATTTACTAAGTTAAGAAGGGCCCTCCTATTACCTCGTTATCGATAAGAGAATAATCACAAATATTAAGCAGTAATTTAGCGCCAAAACAAAGTTTGCTTTATGTTTTATTTCGTTTATATTTTGAAGAAATTTGTAAACATTTGACAACTAGACAATATTTATTGGTAGATTCGTTTACATGTACGGACGCATCAGATAGCATTCTGTTTCGTTTTAACTGAAGTGAAGGGAGAAGGAACATGGTGTCTGATATTAAAACGAATAGGCAATACATTATACATCTTGATGACGTAAGTTCACTACTAGTTTGGATAGACTATAAAATGCACTTAGGATATTGATAACAAAGTATATTTTAAAGTTTCATTTACCATATTTTATAACAAAAATAATTATAGGCATTATTTTCGAAATATTACTTGAATACAACAATACATTTGAAACAAATATTAGTAATTAGCTGCCTGCTATTTATTAGCCATTTCGGATAGACTATAATTGTGTTTACAGATAGATCTCCTCCAGAGGTTCCAGTATAAAGTGTTGCAAGTCATCGTCGATGCCCCATATTAAAGCCACAACGAGTGGAATTCGAAGTGTTAATGCGAAATACTCCGAAAGACTATTAGTGCATTCCAATGCACTTGCCAAGTAGTTACCTGTGCGCGATGATGGTGGACGGACTACATTGGATGTTTCCTAGTATTTTTATCAGTCAGCCTGTTAAAGGACATACTTTTCGCAAACGATTTGCGTACAACGTTAACTAGTTTATTTACAAACAAATATATATATATATATATATATATATATATATATATATATATATATATATTATGTAATAATTCATATAAGCCACCGGTCTAAATACAGCAGCGCAATAACCAATCAATTTTTCATCGGATAATAAAATAAATCTCCGAAACCGTTCCCAGCTGCATTTTCCAATTCGTTATTATTGAAACGAAATTAAACGAATCCACGGTCCGTAACTTGCGACTCAATAACAATAATTCAGTAATTAAATAACGAAAACGGCACGGCGGGATATTAATGTGAACATTTCAATTTTTTCCCCGGCTGCTTTTGCAGCTTTGCCCTCTCGCTAAATCATTTTATAAATAGCTTTAGAGTTTTCATTACAAATTTCGTTTATTCATTAATACGAGCGGAAATGTTGAAGGGCTATATGCTTATCGATTACTATAAATTTCTATAGGTCTCTATTATATGTATGGCAACATTTTTATAGAGTTTTCAGCAAATATCTGAATATATAAAACAAAGTGGAGTTAGTGACACTAACTGTAACTCAAGAAGGGCTGAATATATCAGAAAAATTCAAGGAATTACATATAGAACGTTAATTTTTAAGTAAATTATGTTTGAAATTTTGTCATCTTTCGCAATTGACAGGTCACGCTAATAACTAATTTGTAATTATCCTAAAGGTTACTGTATAGAGAGTTAACTTAATAAATATAATCCTAAAATTGTTTTGTGTGGTTTTTCTAGCCGTGGGAATTTGATTAGTTAGTTTAATTTGCTATTACAGGCATCTGTAAGGAAAATATTTTGTCATGAAGAAAGAATTTTATTGGCCCAGGATTCTCAAGACTTGGTCTCATGTGATCTACTTGTATTATCACACAACTAATAGCTCACGTCACATTTTACTAGCCAATAAAATTTAGAATAAAATTGAAGTATAATTCCTGATAAATTGTATTAAAACAATATTGTATAAAAATATAAGGTATAACATATCTTTTTAATATATTAAAAAATTATAATTAATTCAAATTTAATAAAATAAAATATAAATAGATAACAAGTGGGGCAAATGTACCGCTACCATTTTATCCATGAAGGAGATTGTTGAAGTTCGAAAATGTTGAAAACTTATTTCACAGTAAAATTAGTAAAGTACTAAGAGAAATGTACCTCTAATATCTTTATGGTCGGCACTATATAACCACATTTTAAAATTAATGAAAATATTCAAGGATAATATAAAACTATTATTATATTTTAATTAACGTGCTAACTATGATAAATTCAAGGTTCAAATTGCTTTTAATTTGGTCTGCAAGGAAGGTGTTTTTATGTAGTTGTAACGTTGTCCGCGACACCCGATACTTTTGGGAATATTCCGGTCTTGGTTTGCCCAGCATCATCTTGGTTTTTTCTTCGTAATATTGATTACAACCTGGCTTCTGTGAAACCGAACTTTTACGAGGAATCAAGACACGTAAACCAGTTAAAGGATAATGTTCTGAATATGCGAATTTCTCTATGTTTAGTCATTCGTTGTTAGATGAAAAAAATCATTCTTTATATCTTTATTCAATTTAAACACTTTAATGTAACTAGGAAGCATCAAACATTATCAAATTTATTATAAAACATATTTCAGTTCGATTAATATTATGTGTTATAGTAATTTCGTTCGGAATTATTACTCCTATAAAATTGGCACAGGTATAAATTGGATTATGTTCAATAGTATTGGAATCACACAGCAAAAATATTAACTTAATAATAATAATCCGATTGATTAAAATCCCTGTCCGATAGTAGAGGAGATGCAAGTAGCAGAATATGGATTGAATTAATTTTATTTTGATAATAAATTTTCCGGTGCAGAAGGTGATCCGTATGGAAATTCATTTTATTTTACGAAGATAATCGATAACTTGTTAGGCTTTTTTTGCTGGATAATTCCGTAAAATGTAATAATTAACAAGCGCGACTCATAGTTGTTATTGAGAATCACATGAGAACAGAAGAACCAGTTTGTTTCACCTGCTTATTAATATAAAATTGTATATGATCAATGGGTAGGCAGGAAATTGGTTAAGGTCAAGAATATAATATACCGGAAAATATTATAGAAAGAGACAGGGACGTTATTTTTGGGACTAGATTGAGATTTTTGTATGTAGATATTTTTTATTTGCGTTCTTAAGAATCTTTGAATCAACTGGGCATAACCTAGTTAACACTAAATATAGTTCTCTATCTAGAGATTCAATACTCACTCACAAATTTTAAATGACCTTTTAATAAATATTTTATTACTTACTTACTACCTTATGTCAAACTAGTAAAGTCACAAATTGACATAATTATACAGAGCCCATGAATTGTAGAAATATGTAACTCGCCTGATAAAGAGAAACTCATCTTTGACTATGGATATTAATTAACACTAACATGATACTTTTTAAAATAATGTTATTATTTTATAATTGGAAGAAGAATATTTTTCTCTCTTATTTGTCTAATTGTTTTTTATTTGATTATAAACTTTTAATTAATATAATATTGGTGGTTTGAAGGAGTATTTAACTGGCATTTGATAGACATGTGGTATGATAGTCATAGTTTACGCGGTTGTGTGTTTAAAGTCATATTTGGTGTTATAAAAAAAAATACTAATCTTAAAAGAACACATGGACTGAAAAGACTCGGGTCTAACACATAGATTGCGCTAGTTTTATAGAATTTATCACTTTTTCAGATAATAGTAACCTTCAAAAGAAAGCTCTTAAAATTTCGTGATATTCAACTCATATGTTTGTGAGTTATTATTCTAAAAGTGGCACTACTTTTATTATTTTTAAAACAATGGATCAAAAACAATTTCCTGTATTATTTTTACACTGCTTCTTGATGGGAAAACATACCGTTCAAGCGAAGGAATGATTTGAAAAGGATTATAATGGCTCCGCTCCATCACGAATAACAATAAAATGTTGGTTTGCTGATTTCAAACGTGGTCGTAGAGACACCGATGATGCAAAACGCAGTGGACGTCCAAACACCAGAAAATATAAGAAAAATTCACAAAATCGATTTGAATGATCGAAAAGTGAAGTTGCGTGAGTTAGATAATATTGTAAAGATATCAAAAGAACGTAGTTTTATATTGCATGAGCATTTGACTATGAGAAACATCTGTTCAAAGTCGGTGCCGCGTTTGCTCATTGTTGACCAAAAACAAAGAACGTGTACGTACTGAGCAGTGCTTGTTCATATTTCGACATAAGAAACCGGATTGCGTCGATATGTGACAATGGATGAAACGTGGATCCATCACATCACTCCGGAATCAAAACGATCGTCATCTGAGTGGACAGCAAGTGGTAACAGGCCTATTTTGAGGCAAAAGATAAATCGTTCTACAAAAGTGGTATTGAATTGTTAGAGCGACGCTGGAATGATTGTCTATCCCGCGAAGGTTGATGAATAAAGTCAACTTTGAACAAAAAACGCGTTTTCTTTGTTACACCCGAAACATTTCAGCTCATGTGTTATAAAAACATTGGCAACATTATAGCCTTGATTTAAACTTTATATGCTGACATGTATTTTTGATCAACGATATTATTCGTGAAAATAAAAAGTATTAACGCAATCAATTAACCCAACTTAAACATTAAATTTGATGGTTTTGACATTTTTATACACAAAAAAATTCCTTTCAGTACTATCGACAGGTGTATATGTAAATTGTTGCGGTGTATTCAGAGGAAAATCATAAAATGATCAAAGTTGCATTTTCGACATTCCTTAGATTTGTTTTTTTGATATAAACAAATATATCGTCGTAGCCCTTTAGAAACTCATGGTGATTCTTCATGGAGTTACTAAAACTGAACGAAACAGTAACTCCAGATGT
Organism: Rhynchophorus ferrugineus; assembly: GCF_030347505.1. Classification (NCBI taxonomy): domain Eukaryota; kingdom Metazoa; phylum Arthropoda; class Insecta; order Coleoptera; family Curculionidae; genus Rhynchophorus; species Rhynchophorus ferrugineus. The sequence continues at coordinate 39,416,975 of NW_027472585.1, read as the reverse complement.
TTATTGACATAAATTCAACAAATTGAGTGAAAAAATGCTGTAAAATAGACCTGCAATAGCGATTAATAACCTCACAGTCATCATATTGCATAACAATACTCGGCTACACGTTGCAAGAGTTTTGAAGGGTACACTGTTGCAGCTCGAATTGGTAGTCTGCTGCACCTAACACATTCACAAGATATTTTTAAATTTCTAATTACCATTTGTTTAGATTGATGCAACATGGTTTGGTTAGCACATACATACATTCGAAAATGGGAAGATGATTGGATTAATACCAAACAAACATACATAGGTACCAACTTTTCCCACTTTCCTAACCTTTCATATTAAGTGAAAAATTATAAAGATATATAAAAGTAAAGAACTAAAATAGAATTTCATAGTAATAAAACTAATGAAGACATTGCAAAAGAAGACAAACGAAACGTAAGGCATAGCTTTTCTTTCGTCAAAACTTTTAAAATAGGTAAATTTGTTTTTATCACCACATTTTTTAATAATAACTTAAAATTATATTTTTTAGAAATAATTCTCGTCCAAACTAACTTGGAAACCGAGTTCCAATGTCAAAATCTGTAATAAAAAGTTTGTTTGTTAGGATCATTTTGTTGTAATATTATTTGTAATTAAACCTGTACCTCACAGTTTAAGCTAAAGAGTTTCACAAAATACATTTTAAAATGAATCTTAAGATTAATGTAACTAATTTATTAAAACAAAAAGGCACCATCATTATATTTAACCAGTCCGTAATAGCGAATCCAAGAAATAAAGCTAATTTAACAGGATTGAACTAATCCTTACTACAACTACAACTTTCGTTTTATTAACTTTCAGTTGAAACTCTGAAACGATTACAAAGGTAATAATTGTAAGGGCAAAAACCAAATCGATTAACCATCCACGATAAGAACTATCAAGACGGTTCGCAGGAAGTACCAAGACGAAGAAAAAAAAAACAATACTAATTTAAACCATCTCCGGGTAAATTCGTGTTAACTTAAAAATCCGAACCGGCTTTGATACCAATTAGGCGCGGATTCATTTGAGCCTAAATTAATACAAATTGAAAAGGCACCTGCTGGCCTTACGTTCTGGTTTCTCATGAATGAAGCTTTTCTACTATCCGTGTGCAGGCTAAATTCATTCAGTTTGCCGGTGGATATTGACGTCAGTGGCGTCGTAGGTAGATCAATTTTAGATTGATACATATCAGAAGAGTTGTATATTTTGTTTTTATTGCTGAGTCAGTAACCAGATTTTATCGAGATAATGTTTACTATGGTATATAGAGGATGAATATATTAAAACCAAAGGTTGGATTGAATGAATTTGGAAGCTTTCGAAATTATAATTTTATTATGTGAGTGAGGATAGCATAACGCATGGTTTGCTTGATGACTATTGATATACTATCTTTTGAAAAAGTGAGTGGGAACGGATTTAAGGAAGGCTACAAAGAATGAAATAAAATTAAAAAGAAATGTTGAAATGAAAAAATTAGAGGTACAAAAATATAATATTTTTTAAAGGATGTAAATTGGTAATTTTGAAAACTGAAAATTATAACATGTGTTTTTCCGTAGATTATTTTGAAACAGACGTATCTGTGCTTTCAATGAAAATATGCTGCAGCTTTGTACAGCACTAAGTGTATATGCGGCAGTATTTCAATCCAAATTTTGTGTAGACTCCAATGTATTTAAATTTAGAATGTTATGAATAATTATATTAATAAATAACATTAGCTGTACATTTATTTTTTTATACTTTTCAGCTGTTTTATTGCGTATAAGGAACAAACAACAATTAATTGAGTCTTAAAGAAGTTGTTAAATGTTTCCTATGACTTTGCCGGAGGCCTAGAAGTGTTAAAATTCCTATGACACCTAGCATTCTGAACTTATGGTAATGTATGGTGAATTGATAAGCACATGTAATGATAAATTTAAAAAAAACTTGAAAAGATAAATAAATAACTGCTTATTAAACATATTGATAACTAAGTATTGTAGGAAATTAAATGAAAGAAAAAGGGAATATCTGAACAGAATGAAATTAGTAGGGGTTAAAATATAATATACTTTAAATATTGATTGTTATTCAGCATTGGCATGTTGAAATAATTAAGCGTGATATCAAAATATGTAAATTTTTACATAAAAATAATTTTCATGTGCTAGATTAATGTACTTTGAAATACATTTAATACTTTAATTAATGTTGTATTAGATAGAAAATAGCAATATCCAGCATCCATAGCGAACTGAAGATACTTTTAAAATAAACAACACTAATAAATCTAAAATTATATACTATATAATATCAATTTCAAATACTGTTAGTATATGAAGTGCTTTATAGGATGCTTTTATATAAAAACCCTTCAGAAAAAAGTATTAATGATGCACCGAATTACAGCCGCCATAAACTTAACTGATAATAACTCCTAAAGGATTCTCGGTTTATACCATCCATTTAAATTTGAAAATATGACCCCTTTTAACATCAAAATGTTTTCAAAATCTAGTATCAAAGCAGTTATCTCATAAATTATATTAAAACTGTTATTTAAAACTGTTAAAACGTGATATTTGTAAGATTTGTAGAGCTAAAATGTCATTAACTATCATATAATATGAATAAGGGAAAATATAATAAGTATAACAATGTTTTGAGTCCATATAGATTTTATTTGTATTTACAGCAAATAAGTTTAAAAGATTGTGTTAAAAATGCAGTAAAAAAATGCTCGAAGAGAAGTTAATGTAATAAAACAAGCTTAGAAATACGTATGAAAGTTGAATAGTATGGAAGATCTTGATTGTCGAAAAATTGTTTAAAAGCTATACATATAGTCCCAAGAAGTACACTTATAATTGAAGGGAATTGAATATGTTACAATATATAAAGTAACAAATATTTATCAATTATTTATGTTATTTTTAAACATAATTAAGATCATGTGGTCGAAATGCTATTTTAAAAAATATCTTAGTTTTATTAACAAAACAAGTTATTGAAAACATATGAATATCCACTTCTTGTTGAAATTTCAAGGGGATCTTTCAGTTGAATATTTATAGATAACACGAGAACCACAATGGCGGTGTTTTGAAATAAAAGCAGGGAACAGAGAATGGTCAGAGAACACCCATTTATAGAAGTTTGATCTGTTTTGGTAGCGTCTCTTCAGGCACATAACAGGTTAAAAAAACCTAACTTAATCAAAATTAAACGGTTTTTATGCGAAATAGGTGACGAATCAAGATCAGCTTGTTGTTAGCTGTATCAGAGATAAAACATACGAAATGTTTAAAAAGGGTAACTAGTTTTTTCAATCGAAACATAATTTAATAAAATTATTTCAGATCCCCTCATACACTGTTGTGTAATATAGAATTTAAGTGGTATAAAGATAGCCCACGAAGGGGTTTAATGCACTTCCGAGATTTCTTTTAAAAGAATACATTTTTTAAAATATTTAACAAAATCAGGGAAAAATTATTATATCAATTTATATATTTAAATGAGACAGGGATATTTCAGAATAGTACATTGAGTCTCATATGGCAAGATAGTAAATATAGTGTAAAGATAACAAAAGTTGATGGAAAAAGGTAAACGCTGAATTAGGCTTTATTAGTCATAACGTTTATTAATAATTCATTGCAGATATATAGTTAATTTCTTATATCGTTCTTTGAAAATAGGCTTTTAAAAAACTTGGAGGAACCGTCAGATATTTTTATGTACAATACACCATATCATAGTACACTGATGGAGAAAATCCCAACAAGTGCCTCAACAAAGGCTGCAACTGAGGAATGGTTTAAAGTACATAAAATATGTTTCGAGGAAACCATGTTAAAGAATGAACTATTTCAAATTGTTACTCGGTAAATATAAATGAAATATTTAATTGCATTTTATGTAATTTACTTTTTTAGAAATAAGCCTGAGAAAAGATACATGGTGGATCAGATTACTGAACGTTATGGTCACAGAATATTACGTCTTCCTCCCTATCACTGCATATTCAATCCAATTGAGTTGATACGGGGTATTGCAAGGAATTGTTACAATAGACATTCAGGTCGAGGAGGATATTCAAACCTAAACTGTCTGGATTTATGGAAAAAGGCATTGTCGAAAATAACATCTTCGGTTTGTGTGAGCTCGATCAGACACATTGAAGCGAAATTGACAAATGGTGGAATCTTTACCAAGTTTTTCATAGATTGCAAATTAACAGCTTAGTTATTAACTTGATTAGTGTTTCTGAAAGTGACAGTGATTGAATAAAACCTTATGAATGTTGGTTTATGATTCAATGCTGACAATTACGAAGATAGTGTGATGAAAAAGGAAACAAGTAAAGGTCAGTATACGATTAATATACTTCAGTTGTAGGGAATTGTATTATAGAGTATGAAAGCATTATGAGCATGTGTGTTATTGTTCAGAATATACATGAACGATTGGTTAAAATGTATGAGGAGAGAAATAATACTAACTCTTTTGCAGAAGTGGCAAATGCATTAAGGAAAATGCAGTGATTACATGTAGATTTATCAAGAAATATGTATACAGGTAGTAACAGGACAAACTAACGGGAAATGTAGTAATATCATAATGACTTTACAAGGAAACATTGCAACGAGGGAAACAAGAACTAAGAGTTAAACATATATATGTTTTCTAATGAAAATAAAATGCATTACTCAGATATACAATTGTTAATTATGTGGATTAGGCCTTCGGGGTATATCACTACTCAAATCACTCAAAACAACTCTAACCTATAAATTATTGTGGCGGTATATTTAATTGTAGTTTAATTGTAGATTTCGATATCGAACATTAGATGCTTAAATAAATTATAATACCTAACATTTTAGTTTGATTTTTTTATTCAGATTAGAATTTGGTTATATGTCAGAGCCAAAATGTATTAAAACTGTAGCAACATTGCGACTTTTTGACAGGTCACGTGGGTACACTGCTGTTTTGAATTGACTATACTTGTTTTTCCCTTAAGTCGGAATAGGCATCTTCTTGTTTGACTCTGAAATGTTTGCATATTGGTCAGGAAGACGCATTTTAATCTTATGCTTTAAACCCTTGCACGGAAAAAATGTATTGCTTAGATGCAATTTGAAAAAATATATGAACTGTTCAATGGTCCAATAATTAAATTCTAATAACTGATAACAGTTTATAAACATATCGGAAATCGCCCACGCTCACCTATAAATATCATTTTAACCTTCCGTTCCTTGTAATCGTCCTTTGTCGGGCGCAGTAAAATCGTACATTGTATCTCGAAAAAGTATCGGACACCTGTCAGGTGGCGCCACTGGTCCTACGCTCGCAACCTTAACCTCAACGGTGCACTTCATCTAATTGCGTTTATTATCGGTTAGGTGGGAACCACTTGTTAGACGAGAGAGAGAGAGAGGTTATAGTGTAGCAAGAAAAATCTCGGCATCCGCTGTCCGCCGTCTTACGTCACATCCGCCAGTTACTCGCCCAACTGGTCTTGAGAGTCAACAATCGAGATTTTACCCGGGGCGAGCCGCGTTAATGCCCGAGATACTAACTCGAGAAGGGTTACTTAAGTCTCGATGTGCAACTTGGGTCGGACCTACGATAAGACGTCAAGCGAGAGTTTTCACTTGTTTTTTCTGTCTCTTTGTCTCTGTCTCTCTCCGTCATTGATCCGGCGGTCTGTCGTGTTAATCGGAATCAAGTTGTCAAACTGTCTCCGGGTGATGGATGACCCGTTTTTTGTTTTGAGGTTTCGTTTGGTCATGTTTTGAACTTGCTGTCGAACAAATGAAAACATAAATGTATTAGTGGCAACAAAAATCTAGATAATGATACACTAAACCAAGTTTTAAATATACATTGTAATTATCAATTTGGTTATTAGGTACTTGCATCTATTCTGATCATTTCATCTCTTAAAAAGGCATTTAATGAGAAAAATTGGTACAATATATGCTATAAATTAGTTTATTCAAAATATTGTCCGTCGCTAACCATTCCAACTCGAAAGAGCGATGTATCTTTTGAGGCTATCCACTAATCGACTATTTTTTTTTAGTATCTTTACAAAATGTGGAGCTCTGCTCAGACAAGTCACGACTTATTTGTCGGAACGAGTAGTAATAAGAAGCAGCAAGGTCTGGAGAATACCGCGAGTGTAGTGGTACTTTCTATTTTAATGTTTGAGCTGAAGAATAAAATTGTCGTGTTTTTGCTAGTATTCGGGATAGCTATCCCCATTGATGGTTTCATTAGGCTTTAGCAGTTCATATTATCACACCAGGCCAATCCCACGAAATACAGAGCATTAGCTTGGAGCCATTGATATTCGGATTTGTCTTTGACATGACCAGATAATCCCCATGATTCTTTCGTTTTGGATGATCGTAGTAGATGCACTCGTTTTTGTAATATTACGGTGCAAAAGGTCTTTCCGATTTTGCCGTAGAAGCAGCAGTGCCGCAAACGCATTTAAATGTCTCTTGGCATGAATTCATAGGGCATAAAATATCCAAGCTTTTGGATCATTTCCATGTCCTTCAAGCGATTGGAAAAGGTTTCTTGGATACTCAACAATTGTGCATATTCTTCTTGTGTTTCACATAGATCCTCTTTTAATTTTCTTTTGGCTCTCCAGAATGCTTTTTGTCTTCGGTTTCAAAAACACTACTTGTAAAACCTCTAAACCAGTACTCACACATTGAAATTGATGGAGGATGGTTGCAATAAGCTTGATACAGAATTAGATGATCTTCGACCGCTTTTTTTCCTTGAAGTAAGAAGTAAAGCTTCCCACAAATGCTATTTACTCGGTACAAAGTCAGGCATTTTCAAAGCACAGGATTTTTTTTTAATTCATACATATTGAAAATGTGATGATTGTCAGTGAGGTTACTTTTTGAATATTTCGAAACCTTTTTTTTGTTCTGGCCTGCTACCAGGCGCGTGGAATGCTTAACGCATACCCGACCATGAGTGACAAGTTTGGCCAGAATATGGGGGCCACTAACTCATGAGCAGCTTATTTATAAAATTTAAAACCGCTCCAGTTGGTTAGGTTAAGTTATTTAACAGTGCAAAATACATACAAGCACGTAATATAATATAGTTTAAACTAAAACTTTTATAAGGGCTCTAATTTTATTAATATAATTACTATAACGCTATATTTATCATTTCATTTAATACGTTTTTTTAATAAACACTGTCTATTGAAAACGAAATACGATCTTTCTTTGCGTCAAAATATCTAGTGAAATAAATTCTAGTAAAATAAATATTATTTCATCAATACTACTGAAGCTGCGTAACATTGATCAATAATTAATAAACCTGATATTTATATTGTTTGAAAAAATAAAATCCTATCAACGTTTTGATACCAAATACCGAAAAAATATAATAGGTGCCATAACTTTTTGTCTACATTTATTCTATTTATATATATAGCAAATGATATTAAAAGATCCTTCTAAAAATAGAATAAGAAAATATTTGAATAGAATTTAGGGAGAAATAAAAATTTAAAGTATACAATGTAATTAATATTTTGAGTATATTTAAAGTAGAACTTATTTTATTTTTATATTTGTCCATATAATTGTTAGAACATTAATTGTTTATCGTTATATATTACGTACTCTTAATCGTCAAGCTTTCAATAAATTGAATAAGCCCCGTTATTTTCCAAAAAGTTCCTGTATAATTTTGTTCTTACATATTAAAATTAATTGATACATTGAGAAATATCTACTAGCTAGTAGTTCTCCTCAATGTCGTGTCCTTTGGAGTGTTTTGACCATTGATTCCCCCTAAGATTCTAATGACACAGCAATGATCTTCACACTCCTCACACATTTTACAACTAATATTGATGAATCTGAGATTAATATATAATTTTCTAGGTTTCATATTGTTACAATCTATATTTTGAAGGTTAGCTTCCTTTTTAGCATTCAAACAAATCACATATCAAAAGAGCCAAATATTTCCATGGTTTCCAATTCGTAAGGGAGCCAATTATATTTCTTATTTAAATAACTTTATAAATTAACTTTCAATGATTAAAAAAATTATAATTTTTCAAAACTGCTTATTTTGCAGAAAGGCCCAAAATTTCTCATTGAAACTGAAATGACCCAGAAAAAATAACATTGAAACAAATGCTGTTTTTTGGTTGATAGAAAAATTATACTTTTTCAATATTAATATCAGACGTTTGCTGAACTTGGTAAAATCATTGAATATTGACCTCATGACAATTTTAAAACATTTTACAGTGTTGAAAATGTTACAGTGTTAATAATGTGTGAAAACGTCTAATAATGTTTTCTACACCTAATGAGCTGATTTATTTCGAAGAAAAAAACGTTTATGACATCATGTTTGACTAGTTGTTGAATAGTGTAAAAGATGTTGTTTTATATCAGTAACTGTCTGAACAAAAAATAGCAAAGCCGGCTTCATTGGTGCAGTGGTCAAGGCGACAGGACGGTTCTCCTACTGTTTCGATAGTCGCGTGTTTGAATCCTGCTGGGGCATGGATGTACTTTATGTTTGTAATTATAATTGTAAATGTCTTTATAGGCACCACCGGAAAATTCGACAAGGAATAACCATCCCAGATAGGCCAGTAACCAGGCTGGGTAAGACCGGATGACTTCTTCTTCTAGGTTCGGAGCACAAGTTAAACTGTAGGTCCAGTCCAGACAAAGCTTCGTTGGTAAAAAGCAGTCTTAAAAACAGCACAAAAATTACATTATTTTATTATTCACAGATATATAAAATATTTAGATTAAGCAGTATTAAAATGTTTCCAATCCTATACGGTATATTAATAATGAAGATCAGAAGATATAGAAGAACATAGCTTTATACACGTAAATCTGTAACATCTTTATCATTTATAATATGATTAGAATCATCAATTCAAAATATTACGGACATATATTTTTTAAATTCACGAACGGATTAAAATAGATATCCTCAATCAATTTGTTTAATTTTTTTTTCACTCAGCTACCGAAATTATAGTCTAGAATATATTTTAATGGCTTATGGATGTTTTTTTTTTGGTGTTCGCACCTCATTCATTCGAAATTCTCCGAATCACCGTCGATGCAGTGTAGCGTTGTCTATCGTAGTTATGGGAAAACGTTTTTTTCTTCCCATATTAGGTCAATTGACTAACGGGCTTTTATTGGTCTTATTAGCCTGATCTGGATATATTAATTCGTCAATTTGTTTAATTGAGGATGTTCAAATGTATACTTTCTGATGGATATTAGTTTTTTGTGTGTGACAATTAAGTTCCAAATCGTTCTAAAAATAATTCGTTTGTTGTGATGAAATAAATTTGAAACGATTTCGGAAGCTTCAGCAATATAGTTAAATAAAAGAATCGGATCAATTTTTTACGAATTTTATTTTTATTACATCAGAAACTCAATCAAAACAATCGAACAAGTATAAGAAACTTATTGGATTATTCACTTATGATTTGTTACCTTTCTTTCCCGTTAAATTAATAACAGACCTGTAGCTAACTATATCAAAGCACGTTGTTCGTATAAAATATTTTTAACAAAAAAATTGAACCGACTTTAAAAGGTAAATACTGGAAACTCAGTAAAAAGTAAAAAACAATCAAACTTAGATTTTTAACACAAAATAAAAACGTATTAAGATAAGATATGTACATAATAATTGTTGTAATAAAAATAAACAAATTACTTATTTAACCTTATCTACTACACGTACTTTATATTCTACTATATACACATAATATAACTTAGACCTATCTAAACCTATTAATGTATTTACAATATTATTTTAACTAATACCAACTAATCACTTTGAAGTGGGTGCCGAGCAACAAATTGGATTTGTTTTGTTCGTAATTTAATTTTGTATACATGTCACAAAATTCATTACTCATTATTCTTATTAGCTATCCCTAGCTACCTAGGTGACTGGCTAAATGTTCGAATCAAACTAGAGCAAAAAGGGCTGCGACCTGCGCGTGTGAACTCAATGTTATAACCATTACACCATCGAAGCAGTTGCGTAAAAGTTTATGCGAGGTCTCATATAATATGGTTAGTGCTTAAAAAGCTATCTGAATCGCTTTTACACTGAACTACTTCCGATTTTTCGTCACATTAGTTCAGCAATAATATTATACATTAATATCTAATTATTTTTTTAGATTTGAGAGTTTTCCTCGATTTCCCCCCCTTTACCCCACCAGATTCTAACTTGGTTCCAATGGGACCACCTCGGAAGTGCACTCTTTCGAATAAATAAAGAATTTTGCAAATCGGTCCATAATTCACGGGAATCGGCGAACATACATTAAAAATATATACAGTCGAACATAGAAGCTCCTCTTTTTTTGAAGTCGGTTAATAGCCATATAAAAGTTATTTTAAACTGAATAGAGAAATATATAAATTAGATATGGTTTTATAAATTTAATTAAACTCAGTCCTATTACAAAAAAAAACTAGTAAATTGAAGTCTGGATATAGTACAATAATGCGTATATAGTATTTCCAATAAAACAGACAATACACGTTATTAACACTGCCGAACGCATTGCCAAATTCAGTTTATAATAACGCAAAATCTCTTTTAAACTAATTAGCATCACTTTAGTTAAAAAGAAACAAAATGAAGTCTGATGCATCTGGACATGTAATCAAATTGGTTTACAAAATTCGATTTGTGTTAGTACTGGTTGATACCGTTTTCATATGTCAATGTAAATATATTTTTTTATTACTCTTCGTGAGTCCACAATCTGTCCTATTGGCAATAAGTATTTCTTCTGTTTATATTATATATACATGGCATGTAGAAAATCACTTCATTAAGCAATCTTCTGTATAAAATATTATCTTAATTAATTCGTCTTATTCTAATGCTTATTCTAAACTCTACATATGTCCAGTAATCAGATCAGGTGGTGTTAAACGTTTTAGTCTACGCACTTCACTATCACGTCGCATATTTAGCTGGTTAGCGAATACATTGGGATGCACTGACACTCTTTCGAAGTACTTCACACAAACACGTTGGATTACAGTCGTTATAGGTTCTAGAGGAATATCGCGTTGTATCACTTTATTTGAAATATAGTACGGAGCATCAACAATGGCACGCAACACCTAATTTTGGAACCGTTGAATGATGGATATATTAGATTTGCTAGCGGTACCCCATAGTTGAATTCCATATGTCCAAATGGGCTTGAGTATAGACTCATACAGCAATACCTTGTTATCTAATGATAATTTGGATTTGCGCCGTGTGCGAAATGATTAAGCAATATCGTCATGTCACCTATTGTGAGATTGAGGCATCCCTAAGTATTAGATATTTTTGAATTCGCATTGAAATATGGAAGCCTGTACTGAAAAAGTATAAGAAACAATTGAGATCGGTGAACAATATGTTTAGAAATAATAACATACTTTATTTTCCAGATTAAGCCTTGATTTGAACATCTCTCAAAATAAATTCACAGTATTTAAATATCGTAATATATATTATTACAATCATCAAACATTTTTATTGGATATTTATAAAGTTTTATAGATGTTCAGGAAATCTTTACGGCTAGATTTACACGCAACTATTCACCGAGGCTTGTACCGTTGACATTTAACATTGCACATTGGCATTCCTCTTTAGTAATCATTGATTATACGATGATGACCGTTTTAAAAGCGGTTGCTAACTTTTACGACATAATCTTAATGATTTTTTTCTCAGTCTAACCGTGCAGGTTGCCTTAAAATCTTAGCTAAAGTTCATCAACAAAATATGGCGTATATCTTTTTACGTGTTTTTTTTTAATAGACATGATGCATTAAAGATGGGACAAAGAAAATGAATCACCAGTAAAAAATGCTGATGACCTATTAGCGGTATCGTTTAAAGGACTAGAAAATGAAGACCATTACGCAACTGATTAGAAAACTGAGACCTTATTTTTACGATAATGACATAACTCCGGAGATTGATTTAATAGCTGGTACCATCAAGTGACTTTTAAAATGTAGAGTTCCGAGATATGGCCCACGCATAACAAGTGCCATAATGTAAGTGAAAATGTTAATTTGTAGATGATGTAACATTATGGAGACTAATATTCGACTTGTAAATATGAGCAAACATAAAATGGGTGTGACAAAGTCGTGTTATGCTGTATATAAGCCTATATATAAATTAGCCATATAATTAAATAAGACTAACAAACACTGCTAAGAGAAAAATTAGGAACAATTTAGTTATAAATATTTTAATTTTACATGAATTGTCGAATTTAGAGCACTAAGGTATTTTATACTTATTTATAATCGAGCGGTTTTAATATTTTAATGTTTTGCTGTAAAATATTGCGTTAATATAACGACTCGAGCAGTAACAGAAAATTTAAAGTACTAATTCCGTACACGTCTTGCTTGTATATTAATGTAACTACAACAGAACAGTAGTAATAAATTATTTTGTGAGATTATACTAAACATATCGAATGTAAGATGTAATTAATAAAAAAAATAAAATATCATAATTTACTTAAAACATAGATTATAACTAATAAAAAATAATCGGAAATTTCCAAAAAAAAGGTAAAAATCTTATGATTTTTTCGTTTGGCTTTTTTTTTACTTTGTGCATCGGCAACACTTCTTCTGATTAAGAATGTTTGGCGTTATTGGTTTCAGTTTACTAGGATTTTTAATTATTTCACTCTTTTTTCTTTTTGAGTTTTATGCCTCCCTTGGCTGGAAATATGTACTGAAATAAAGGTATCTTTTAAAATGAATAGAAGTTTTTATTAAATCAACATCTCTCATACGATCAATATATTTAAGAAGATTTATAATGAATTATATTATCAACCAAAGGTATACCTTCTGTAATGAGTTGTCAATTCTTCTATATCTATATCCCTAGATATTGCATATATGATATGATGAAACAATAAGTATTAATATTTTAATAGATTTTTTAGAACAAAAATTTTAACAAAACAATTTATAAATCATTATATATTTTATCATTTATTTTTATATAGTTTTGGCATGACGGCCTTGTTCATAAGCTACAAAAGATGTTACGGAAATAACACACTGAACTATTAAAATCTTACATAACAGTCACAGTGTGCAAAGTCAAATAACAGGAAACCTACTCTAGAATAAAATAATGTAGAGTAGGTGTATTACAAGGAAGTGTACTGGGACCAATGCTTTATCTACTTTACACTTGTGATATATCACAAATGGAAAATTTCACGATGGCTACATTTGCAGATGATGATTTGCAAAGCTGGAAAATAAAAATTAGCGAATCATATAGCATCATTCCATGTGGCAAAACAGCTAAGTATCTCGGAATAAATAATGATGCAAAACTTTTTTGGAAAAAAGGAATGGAAAGATCTGTAGTTTACATAATGGGGACGTTCCGCGAAAGGAAATATAAATATAACGCAAATTTTCCAGAGCAAAGTACTGAGTAGAATGGGTGCACCGAGAGTTTCATATACCGGCTGTCACTCAAAGAATCAAAATAAACGCAAGGAGGCATGAGGAGAAACTCCATTTTCATGTTAATATGGAAGATTACAACCTTTGGATAACACTCGAGAAGGACACATACTCAAAAGTATCAAACATTTAGTAGAAAAACAGCAGTGATAATGCATAAATATTATTACACCAGAGACCAAGATAGGACAGATGGGCCCTTCTAGATATATACTTAGATTTACGTTATTGTAATGAAAAAGTGTAGGTTAGTCGGCAAGGACTAGTAGCAACGTAATAAATAAATAATAAAATTATATATTTAACATCATGTTGGACAAGAAGCAGAGTACATCGGACTCAAAACCAAATGTACTGGTTAGTTAGAAGATAATCCCAACTTGACCTAAAATCAAAGAGATTGTAAACCAATTAGTAATCCAACGATGGCAAAAAGGTTCTTCCATTCCGAAGTTATCCAAGACTCATCTTTTTCATTTCATCTTAAAACATGAATCAAGCTTAGTAAATCACAGAATCATAGAAATAAATGCTGAAAACTAGCGAGTGAAAACAGTCGCTAGTCGCAAAACAGTCGAAACAGCCGATAGTCAAGAAACTAGCGACTGAAAATATTAATTACTATTTTCAGTCAAGGACGGAGATAATTGCTTGGAGCAGTTAATTTCATTTGTGCTTATGTTTTCCAACGGTAGTAATAGCAAGACGGAGATGAACATATTTCTTCACGTACTAACTTTAAAAAAGAAAAGGAAAAAAATTACTGGATACTATTAACATGCAATTTGTAATTTCAGTTTAAATGAAGTAGAATTACTTTTATATTTAAGTTCTGTGTTTTTCTGTTATTCTGTATGTTCTGTTATTTTAATATCTTAATTGCTATTTTTAAATAATGTTCAATACAACAATACAATAGATGTTCAATAATCATAAATACTAAATAAAACGTATACATATACATAATCATAGAAATAAAAAACTAATCCATCACATAATTAAAAATGATCGCATAATAACTACTAGAGCTTTTTTAAAGAAAAGTAGTGCTTTATTTATTATTGAACGGAAATATTTCTTAACAAAAATCAAGGGAGTAATTGGAATATAACCTATTATTGTCATAAAAACAGCCAAAAGTATTTTACTATTTATCATTCACAATTTTAATCTTTTTACCCTCTTACATTAACAATCTTGAAAAATATCGTTCCAAAATGCTGCTATCTTAATATACAATATATTGTTATTTACAAGTAAACTACCAAAAAAATCATAAAACTGCATATATTACATATAAATGTATGTAAGCATAAATTGGGTACATTTTCGTCAAGGTCGTGGCTAGGACGACAGAGCCAGAACGTTAAAAATCATTCGTATGGAACTAGTAGAACCAAAAATAGTAAATAACAGTATACGACTGAAACTGAAAATCAGTCGGACCAGAAATAGCGACTGAAAACAGTCGCCTGGAACAGTCACTGGTATAAAGTAGTAAAAACAGTCGAACCAAAAATAGCGACTGAAACAGTCCATAGTTCCCAACGCTAATAGAAACTAGAGAGTTGTTGGGCAATACGCAGGTAATCAAGAGATTGAATCGAACCTAATTACATGAAATAAGTATATAAGTATTTAATCTGAATTAAGACTGTCTAAGCATATCTAATTTAAGATGAATCAGCAACCAAGTTAATTTAGTGTAATACTATGTTTATATTTTGTTACTGGTGGACGTAATAATTATAATACACCCACGTCTCGTAGGTGAAAGATAAACTTACGTCGTCATAAGTTTGAGGTAGAAATTAGGGCAAAGTTTCCAGCCATCCACATGAATTCCCACACATATCCATATATTAAATCAACTTCTCAAAGGGCCTGGAAAGCCTCAGGTCGAGTCACGATCGGGGCCGCAGCGAAAAAAGTTAATTAGCCTTGCCAGACCAATCGGATTAGACCACAATTATCAAATTTGTATTTCATCACATCCTCCCTCGCTCTCGCCGTTCGCGATGGGGAAGTTTGAGGCGCCGGCACCTCGTAACGTCGAAATATCCACATCAATTTTCGGGAGAGCGACCGCCCCTTTTACTGACGTTTCCGTGAGAACCTTAATTAAACTTTTTAATTAATTTTATTTGCATCGGAATTAAGTTTTTAAAGTGCGCCGGCCAATTTGTCCGTCGGAATTGGCCGTTTACGTTCGGGTACATGTCTTTATACTTACGGTCCGGCATCTACATATGTATGTTACCCTCTTTTACTTTGGACCAGCGACGTTGCACCAACCATTTTAAATTCATTAGATTATTACTGAAATAAAAATCCCTTATTACAGTCTGAGCTGACAGGACAAGCATCTCGATAGCCGATAATCATGGCCCCTTATATTTCCTATACCAAATAAGTTCAAAGAAATCACCAAGAACTCAACAGAAATAAAGCTTTTGTGTTAAATTATTTTTTATTGAAACCAAGTCAAGATTTGGAAGGGGGAAATCGAGCGAAACCCTCAAATTTCAAATACAAAACCGAGCCCAAATAATAGAAAAATAATAATATAATTGTGGCATATGCACAAAATTAAATTTCGAACAAAATAAATCTGTTTTAATTTGCTTAATCAATTTGTTGCTCGGCACCGACTTCAAAGTGGTCGGTTGGTAGCAGTTAAAATAATATTGTAAATAGATAAATGGGTTTCGTTTGGTTCGGTATATAGTATAATATAAAATACGTGTAGTAGATAGAGTTTTTGTTTATTTTTATTTAGTTATTACAATTATTATTATGTACGTATTTAATTTTTGAAAGGTTTTTTCGTGTTAAAAATCCAAGTTAGATTATTTTTTACGTTTTAGTGAGTTTATTATTTATTTTTTGAAGTTGGTTCAATTTTTTTGTTAATAATACTTTTAATAATGTTGCAAAAATGCTAGGTAAGCATGTTGTGAAATGATTCTAAGTTGAAGCAGTTTTTTTTTAAAATGTGTGTTATATAACTAGACACAAAATTACGTGGTCATTTGAATAATATCTCTAGTTGAAGATCAACGAAATTAATTCTTGATGAATACTCTCATGATTTTTACACTATACTATTTTCTGATCATAACATTACATACATTTAGCCATGAAACATAAAGTTCAATAAAAAAACCTGTAAATATTGATGAAAAATAGTAAGTATTATATTATTATTTCTTATAATAAAAGCTAGCCAAAACTTGTGAAATACCACCTCCCGTATGATCAAAAATAATATATCGATTAACAAATAGACATTTAATAGACAATATTTAACATATTTCGATAAATATAAAGAGATACCTAATGGATTCTATCTAAATTTCTTACAGATAAAATTACTTTATATTAAGAGACGTAATAAAAGAACTACACCTTCCTAAATCCTTTCCGGTTGGACGGTGTACCATACTTGTCATTAACAATAAAATCTCTATGATATATTTGTATATTAAACATCTTTATACAGTTTCCGTGAATCGACCATCTGACCCCGCGTAAAATCGTAAAATATGCTGGTTTAAAAATACGAAAGAAAAAAATGACTGTAGGTGACTATAAATTAGGAAATAACTTATTCCTGTTAGGGACGCGGATTGCGTCTCTGTGTGGGTGATATTCGAGAATTATGGCCCGTTCATATATTAACTTCAAAACTCTGATATTCGGCGAGCCGAGGTAGACGTCCTCTGTTTGTTTTGAATAAGAAAAAAGCGAATAATATATTTTTTTATTATCATTATTTAATTATTTCATTGCTACTCGTTTCCGTCTAACTTACAATTTGTCTTTATATTTTAAATCTAGGTATATAACTAGAAGAACGCATCGGCCCTATCTCAGTCTCTAGTGAAATAATGTTTACACATCTTAATGCTGTATTTTTTATTATATGCACCTCACTTCACAACACTATACAAGATGAGATGGTTTGATTGTTTTGAGTCTATGTCCTGTTCTGGTGGTATCCAAAAGCTGCAATACTTCAATATTCTCATGAGAATGGAATCTTTCCTCATACCCCCTTGCAATTCTCTTGATTTCTTGACTGACTGTGGGTATCTGAAGGTCTCGATGTAGGTAATCAGTCCTATAGTATGTGGGTGCACCCACAATACCTCTCAGGACTTTGTCCTGAACAATGTGTATTTTATTTATGTTACTCTTTGTAGAACATCCCCGTAGTTGAACTCCATATATCCATATAGGTTTCAGTATCACTACATAGTATAAAACAAAGTCGCCTTTTCTGTCCCTATATCCCATTGTGCGCTTAAATATTTAAAACTACGCAACGGATTTTGATACGGTTTTTTTCAATAGATAGAGTGATTCAAGAGGAAGGTTTATGTGTATAATACATGCATAATATACTAAGGCAACATTGCTAATTTTAGAGGTTTCTAACGTGATGTCGTAAATTAACTTATTTTTTTAGGCTTATTTAGCAATTAGCAAAAACGCTGCCTAACCCTACGAGTTAGATCAAATTAATGTACTACAGTATTGTACACCATAAAAAGGTCTACAAAAAAGCCCGCGATGGTATATTTTTATCTTTTAGGGATAACCCACATTAACCATTTTTATTGTTTACTTTTTACGTGAGAAAATGGCTTATTTACGAAGCTATTTTAAGCAATACGGCATTAATCCTTATCGAATTAAGTACCTTAAATACAGTGTGCAATTAATATAGATCAATATGGTTCCTTACAGCATGTAAATTAAACAAATATTTTCGGAGATATTACAAATTGAAAATTTGCATTTAAAAATGTGTAATGTAATAAAAATTGTATGAATTTAGATATTCCAAAGATAGCAGAAAATCTTCATAGTAAGTATAGGGGAAGAGGAATTGTTTTACTCCAAATTTAATGCGTGCAGGCCAAGGGCAGTAATGAATAAACCAAAACTACTGGATCGATTTTAATCATGTTTTCATTGAGTGACATAGGCATATATATTTTATGCCCGTGCAAAGTCGGAGCGGGCCGCTATGTTTTTATATACAACGTTCATATTTTTTCTGTAGTGTATTTAATTTAGTATCAGCATTGCACCCGTGCGAAGCAGGGGCGGGTCGCTAGTTTGCTTATATAATAGCAATTTATTATGTATTGGTAATTGTGATTTTCTTCCTATTAGCCAGTACATTTATATTTTATTTTTTCTTTATATGTTCTTTCCAGGGAAGTTTTGCATCAAGATTCATTCCGAAATATTTAGCGTTGTTGTTGTATGGAATGATAGTATTATTTAATGTTATTAGTGCTTGTACGGTCTCTTTATAGGTGAACTGCACATGTACAGATTTACTTCCATTAAGTCTTATTCTCCAAGCTTGTGTAATCATTTATATTGTCACTTGCCTGTTGTAATTTTCGTGATGATTCTTCACTATTGTCTCCGATAGCTAAAATCGCAGTATCATCAGCAAATGTAGCCATCGTAATATTCTCCATTTGTGCTATATCACAAGTGCAGAGTAGATAAAGCATTGATCCCAGTACACTTCCTTGTGGTACACCTGCTTTAGCTTCTTCTATTATAGAGTAAGCTTCCTCTTGTTGTTTTGGTAGCATTTTCTGTAGTTTATGAACAAGGCCTTCATGCCAAACATTATCGAAGGATATAGCTGAGCATACTTTTTTTACTTTCGTAGGCTTTTCCAATAACATATGTTATTCTGCGGATCTGATCAATTTTTGAATGTTTGTTAATAAACCCAACCTGGTGTGGTGGTATTAGGTTTTTTTCTCTCTATGAGTATGATATAATAATAATGTCGAAAAATTGAATTAGGTTTCTGTTTCGGAATATGTTAGCGACCTGTAATTGGACATGACCTAGAATATCGCGTTTCACATTAGAAACCTGAAACTGCCGCATTACCCCCCTGTTAAACGCCAATGGTAACAAGATGACATTGACCGCCGTGGCGTTGAGTATCCCAGGATAAAAATAAACCACACATCTTCGAGGAGTGTATGTATATGTGGTCAGTTCGAGGTATGGGAAAATATAAAGTAACAGAGGCGATAAGAAATACTACCTTGGGAAAAGTGCGAAGATGGAGACGGTATCATTTTATCTATATTTTATTATTATTGTTAAATGCTGCTTGGCCAGCAGCATTAATATGCTTAAACGTAAACAATTAAATGAATTAAATCTTTATTTATTCTTCTTGATCTGATGCATTTTCCATGTATACTGCTTTATATTTATACATGTTAATAAGGAGTATGCAAATTATTGTTAAAATCCATGGTCTAATATATTAGATTCTTTCATCTATTCTATTGTTGTTATATATATACTGATCATATTTCCGGTTTAAAGAAGTATTTATTAAGAAGAATTGTTGCAATATTAATCAAAATATTTTCGAATATGTTCTACAACTTTTTCCCATCTTTTTGGAAACATGGCGATATCGTATTTAAACTTTAGCAGAGAACTATCCCCCAGAGTGTTTTAGCCATATATTACCACTTTAAATGACTGAAGCAGCATCACCATAAGTTTCTAAAAGTGTTTGTTGAGCTACAGCAGTATATTTGTTCAAATAAAACAACAATATGAATGAATGTCACAAAGGCACTGTGTAACTCAATATTACCTAATATAAAGTGGTTATTTTATGTAGAGAAATATTAAAACCGTCGAATTTAACAGTCAAATTGGGCTATTTAACAGTTATTTATATTGGTTCTTCATTTTTTAACTAATACATATCGTTGATCAAAATGCATACAAGCACCAATGAAATATCTTCTAAAACAATTATTTTAACTAACTTATTACATTGTTACTAGTTGTTGCCAACTAACCTACAATTTGGCTTTACAATAACTTAAATATAGGTATATATTAAATAGAGGCTATCTTGGTCTCTGGGTCTCAGTGTAAGTCCTGTAGTACCTGAGTGCACCTACAATACTTCTCAGAACTTTGTTCTAGAAAACTTATACTGTATTTATATTAATTACGGAACATTCTATTTGTGATATTTTCCATTTGTGGTATGTCACATGTGTAAATTAAGTAAAGAATTGGCTGAAATATACTTCCTTGTGATACACCTGGTTTAGCTTCTTCTATTGTAGGGTACATAGTGCATTAAAATACAAATATTAAGCTTTATATACGAGACATTAATGTAATGGGAATGTTATTGAGATTTTCGGTCATATTGGCTGTTAAAATGTTTATCAGTTAATAATAGTCAGTAAATAATTTATCAAGGAATTTATATCTGATCATATTTAATCACGAAAATGCCATGAAGTACAATAAATATTTACAAATACTAAACATTGTTTTCGATTAATATGCTATGAGTAAAATATGGTTTTACAAGTTGTGCGAGCATTTTTCAAAATGATAAGAGTAGAAATCCTCTTAGCACATCAGCAAAGGATGGAACCTTTCAAAATTTTGAAGAAAAATTATGACTTTTGCATCATTATGTTTGCCATCTCCCACATGATTATTAAACTTTAAGTAAATCATTATAAGAGCTTATTTTTTGAACAATAATTAAGGAATTGTTACGAGTTTTCTTGTATTAACTAAAAGTCAAAGATGATTCCGCAACATTACAACGTTGTGGCGTTATAAATTTTGATAACGTGAGTTCACTGTTATTTTGGAAATAATATAACTTAAACAACTTACCATGGATTGCCTATTAGCATGAGAAACGATTTAAGAGTTAGATTAGGTAGTTTAGTAGTTGTTTATATTGGTATTTGGCTTATTGATCAACAAATATCGTTCATGAAAATGTATGCAAGCATCAATGTAATATATTCTTTAACAATTATTTTAACTTATTTATTACAATAACTTAAACATAGGTATTAATTAAATTTGGAGGATCCATCGGTCCTATCTTAGTTTATGGTGTAATAATATGTATGTGTTAGCACTGCTGCCTTTCTATTAAGTGTACCTCAGTACACTACATAACACTACTGAAGATAAAATGGTTGGATGCTTTTGGGTCTATGTCCTGTTCTGGTTTATCTAAGAGTTGTATTAAGTCTGTTCTCATGTCATCTTGCAATCTTTCTAATTTCCTGAGTGACAATCGGTATCTGAAGGTAACGGTCTAAGTAATCAGTTCTGTAGTATATTGGTGGCCCTACAATACTTCTCAGGAATTTGATCTAGAAAACTTGTATTGTATTTATATTAGTTGCGGAACATCCCCATAACTGAATTCGATATGTCCATATAGGTTTCAATACTTGCTTGTATAATAGCATTTTATGCATTTTATTTAATAGCAACAACTAACTTTCTTCTCCGCTATTGTTTGCGACAGCGAGAATCGCAGTATCATGAGCAAATGTAATCATCGTCATATATTTTAATGATGTGAGTTCACTTTTATTTTGAAAGACCTATAATTTAAACAACGTAGAGTAGTTTATGTATTAACATTTTACATATAAAACAAAACGTTTTAGTACTTGCTGTAACAATATTTCTGTTCGTATTCTTGAATGTACAGTAAATTAAAAATTCTATACGAACACTAACCACTACCAGAGTATAAGATGGAAGCAAAAACAATTGCAAATATGTTTATTTGAGAACGATGGCAGACTGCCGTACTATAACGGGTACATATGGTTAAACTTAAGTAATTAAACAGTACGAACGTTATAATTACCATTTCGAATACTAAGCAAATTTAATACATTCGCACCGATTTGATTTCGAGTTTGCACAAAAGTTGTAATAGAGTTGTAAACGCTGTATGTATTAAACATTATGCTGTTTGGTAAGTGCATATTTCAGTGTTATAATCGAGCTATAGTTTCATTGTTACATTTTTACTCGCTCAAGTTTTTACTAACACGGTTTAATGTTAGCTTTTAATGTAATATCGTACAGTTTCGAAAATTATTCTCTACTATTTTAATAAATAACGTGTTGTAATAGCATTATTTTTACATATGGCATAGCATTTTAAAAACTCTAGTTTATTTTAAAGAATTCAGTATTCAGTAAAAATAATATAATAATTAACAGAGTTACTTTTTCAATATCAAATTATTTATTAAATCATGGAGTAGATATAAATAACTACAGCTTTTTTATACAGATATTCCATGATCATTTTCCATAAATATTTATTAAAAATTATTTACATCTTACATTAGATATGACTAACTCAATCTTAATTTAAACAATTAACTTATTATTATTGTTCTGTTATATTTGCGCTAATGTACAACCAGAACGAATATGGAATCAATACTGCGGTATCTATTTCCCAAATTAAAATTAAATTAGATTGCTTAAGCTAAAGTTAAGTTTAAATCTTATACATTATACGAGTTGATGTAGTTTAGGTCCCTTCAATTTTCTGAATTTCTGCCTGGAGTCCAGTAGCTATATTGCTGTTATTTCCTAAACTCAAAAGTCCAAATAGGTTCTATAATCGACTGACGTGCCAATATTTTTGGTCTTAGAACAATCTGGTAGCATCTCCCGATTAACCAATACAGTTCTAATCTGACCTGGCCTGTTGATTCAGTGTAAACACTTCTTACTTAATAACGAGGGTTTGTGTAGGATTGGATTTGATAACCTCATTAAAAGAAATCAAGTGGTGTTCCCAAAATCTGGTGATTTTGGGAGCCAATTCTAACCAATGAACCTAGAGAGCACACGACCAGGAATTTTTGACCAGCAAAATGCGTGTATCATGTGGTACCGACTTGTTTAAAAAAAATTGGTCATCATGTCGCGACATTGATCACTCTCATTCTTGAACAAATAACCAATGATGCCCCAGAACCAAAATTCGCGTCAAGCAATATTACGTAAAAATCACCTTTGGATTCTCCGCCTTCCAAATGTAATTTCAATTATAATTTCGACAATTAATGAAGCAATTAAAAAGCTTATATTGGTTATTCCAGAAAAACTCTCATAATTCCCAAAATATTGTTTAAAACGCTTATTACTCAAACTGGGTTTATTTTAGTTTTATTTAAACTAAAACACAAATTTTTATTTAAGCACTTTTCCTTCAAATTGTAGTAACTTGAAATATTTCGTTAATTTTTTTATATCAATATTTTACCAACTTAGATATTTTAGACTGTATTACTGGCGTTACTTGTATTGTTGTATCTTGTAGGATTTTATAGGGTGTTGTGTATGTTTAACTTTAATAATCCCATAAAAAGAAATATAGTGGGTGAACATTGATTTCATTGGATACTTGAAGAACATGTTTCATTCTCTAAAGAATCTGGTCTGGATATTCTTGTATGTGCTAGGTTCCTGCAGACTAAAGACTTGAATTGAGATCGTTCCCACTTTCCATGGTAAATTAGATGTTTGAATGTTGAGTGTGCAATTTGCGTAAAGTCATCTTATTTTATCTGTCACCTGCTTCATTTGGAAGCAAATTAACAATAATTTGTTTTAGTACATTTAATTAAATCAAATTAATTAAGCATAAAAGTTGAATTTGTTAGGTTGTTAGCTTTTCTGCTGTTTTTATTATTTTTGACATTGATCCAAGGTTAATTATTGCATTATATATATATATATATATATATATATATATATATATATATATATATATATATATATATATATATATGTATATACATATATATATATACATTATAATTAAGTTAATTTATTATTAAAATTTATTAAGTTTACTGAAATTCAAAATATGTTAATGGGCTCAAAAGAATAAATTAAAGTATTATCAAAGAAAAATCTTGATAGTTTTGTTTTTAATTAAAATCTCTAAACCACATCTTATAGTAGATTTTTATTATGAATAAAATATGCAAATTTTTACATGATTATTTGGATACGGACGTTTCGGAGAAATCTCCGTTGACCCTTGATGAATGAAACGCAATGATTTAAAAATAACTCGTCAAACATAATCCGACTGGGAGAGATGAGATTCTTAGACTTTAGCGGCAAATATCGTCGCTTTGTTTACCGATATCTGAGTGGGAGGTAAACGGTTCTGTTCTGGGCACGACGACTAGGCAGATGTTCGGATGCAGACATATTTGAAAATAATAAAATAAATATTATATTTTGAGTAGGACTATCGTTATAGGCTCGACAGGTATAAATACTAAGCGAACAATTTTTTTTCTGGTACGAGCGTTTGTTTCACGCTATACCAACGTACGGAAAAATAAATTAACTTACACTGATACAATAAATCGTGCCGTTCATTTTCTGTATAGACAAGATACGTTTACGTGATATGGCTATGACAAGATAATATATTAATAATTTCTATTTTATGGCGTAATTGCTGTATCATTGAGAGCTATGTAATATAGTTTAGTATTTTGATTCTTAAAAAAATTCAATGTTTCAATCAATGTTTAAAATTGATCATTTACTGTCAGCAGCGATCACTAATAATTGTTTCACCAGGTTTCAACAGTTCGTGATACACCCCACCGCTCTGGTCGAACCAAACCAGACTGTTTTCTTGCGACCAAAACGATTTGGCCGGTGATAACCAAGACTTTTCGCGCTTATGATATTCAAAATAAATCCACCGTTCATCACCCGTCAGTATTCGATGCTCAAGTAATTTCCGATCATACCTTTCTTTGCTCTTAGATAACATTTGGACTAAAACTATTAGTGTAGAATAATTTTCTGGAGTCTCATTTAGTGATTACATTAATTAATAGTATACAAAATTATTCCTAGATCTTTATGAAGCCATTACAACCAGTGCGAAGGTCAAAAAAGGGCATTATGGAAATGATTAATATATTTATAAAAAATAGTTGCTGAATAGTCTTGGAAGCAAACTTAAAAGCATAAAATTGTTACAAGTTAACTATAAGGATATTAAAAAATTAATGAAATATAATAGTTTTCTCAATATCCATATAATATTTAGCACTACATTTTATGATTATCACTTAGTAATATTGTTAAGCCAATTTTATGTTTTTAATTTCTTTAAGTGAAAAGACCAAACCTACAAAAAAATAAGAAATAACATAACATAATTAATAGAGATTATTTAGCTTGTAATAAAAAAAATATAGATGACAGTTAAATTGTTATGTATTTAAGAAGTGTGGAACACTGAGGGAAAGAAGGATTTTTATATTAATCTTTGTATTGGTTTAGTTATTGGCAAGATTTCGTTTCAATTATTTAATTTAAACCAATTATTTATTTAATTGTGGACACTTAGTTATTATTCCCTGTTGTTTTAAAAATATTATACATAATTGTCCATTTTGCATAATAATGGATTGTTGAATGTTTATTTTCCTTACGATATATGTATTAATATGTCGAATAAAATTTATAGAACACACGGCTGGCACAATTATAATTGCTATTAGAGAGGTGTACCACTATTGTAATATAACGGTGCTTACAGCATTCATAAATATTACGAAAACCGTATTTAAATGAAAATATAAATGCAAATATATTCTTTATTTATAGTTAGTTCTAAAATTTATTTAATTGTTATTAAGTTACACGATTAGAAAAACTCGATGTTCTTTAGAGTGGTGTAAAACCAGAGAAAGTGTTTACTTTTTAAGTACCTGATATATCTACATTAATAATATTATGACTTAATAATATTATGATATCCGACAAGGAAAATGATCCCAGTCACGCCAGTAACCAGGCTGGGTAAGACCGGATGTCTTCTGGGATGATTTCTGAAGTTGGTCACTCGCCAGTCGGTGGACTTAATGCTGAGGACCGTGGTTCGGAGCCCATGTTAAACTTTAGGTCCAGTCCAGATAAACCCATAGTTGGTAAAAGGTGACTTTAAAATATATTTTAAAAAAATGTTAGAAATATTAGCTCCTTGCAAATAATTGGTTTATTTTAATCTTCCTCTGTTGGGGAAATATTGTGACAACTAATATTTTTACTATTATGTAAAGAAAAAAAACCGAAAAATAAGCATTTTTAAACTATGCGTTTAAATATATGTTTTATCATATATCAAGTTATATTATGAAAAGTATGTTTTCAAAATATGAATAGATTTTTGTTGGGTAACTAAAAACCTCTACATATAAATTTAACATGTATTTTCGTTTTTTTTTCACTCCAAAATATATATAATTCAATGAGTTTGCCTTCGCTTGAATTGGGAACCTTTTTTAAAATAGATAAAAGGGCACATTAATTAAACACTTCAGGTGGTAAAATAATTGATATAAAATCATTGAATTTTACAGTATAACTTAATACATAGATAATATAATAAAAACAGAATTAAAATATATTTTCAAAAAATGAATCTATATATAAGCATATATTCAATAACAAATGAACACATAAATCTATAATTTCAAGCTGATATATGTTTAACAAATTAGTAACGGTGATTTATAATAACATGTTGGAGTATTTATTCTAAAGAAATCGAAGGATTTGTTTAAATCGTCCAGTTCGAGTTTCCCCTCACCTCACTCCCCCCTGTACCCATACTGGAGCCATTGGTTCAAGATGAAATAGCATTATATCAAATTAATCCCTTTTGTCTAACGTATTCATTCAATAACCTTTATTAGAAATTTTAGTGGGTAATCCATATCTGAAATGCGTACATTTAATAGGAATAGTTCTGATATGATTGAAACTTTAGCTCGGGAAACTATTGCTCTGCAGCAGCAAACGCTGGAACTAATTGAATTATTTCATTTGTTTGATGAGCTGATAGATTCTCATGAACCGGAATCGGTCAGAGGGACGAGGGGGGAATGGGGGTAGAGAAGGGATAATACGAGATGAGATCGAGTAAGATGGAGATACAATATATGCTCTAGAAAAATGGCACATATATTTGGTGCTTGCATGTTTCGGGTGTGTTTATATGAGGTGACCGTTATTTATTGACAATGTACAATATTAAGTAAATACAAACAAATGAAAGGTATCGGCGCTGGGTTTACCCGATGGTCGGTTACTGAATGATCGAAAATACCCTTCAATAACATCCCAGATAAACATCTTGGGGTTGCCGCTGCTAGCACCCCGTCCGTGTTCAATATATGGGATCCAGAAATATGGATATTTTGTAGACAGTTATTCCACATGTAAAATTTGACATGCCTCAAAGTCGCTACACATGTATATTGATCAGCGATATCTGTCAGTGCAGTATAATGTAAATAATCGTTAAACAACCTAACCTAACAATGATTTTCTATCTGCCTATTATTAATTTATTTAGTGTGTACAGATTACAGTCATGGAATATTCGAAATTATATTTTCGATATTCATTCAACAACAAACAAATATAGTTTTTTATCTGAACATTTTTGATGGAAAATTATAGTGTTGTTCATGACATGATGTGATGACTTATTGTCATATTCTAATTGGTGGTTTTGGTTTTAACGATTCAATAATTTTGGTGTCATTGACAAAGACCGACCACGAAAACCAAACACGTTCAGAAACAACGAATTGCAAGACTAATTGGATATAAACCCCTCTTAAATTCTCATATATTTCCTAGAGAGCTTAGCCATCAATGAATCAATTATTTTATTTCGGGCTGTTTCATCATCGCAGTTTATTTGCTTGTCAGGCAAAAAGAAGAATTTTCTGTAACGTATTGTGACTGACAATGAAAATTGAATCAACAATGACAATCCTAAGCGTAAAAAGTTTAGGGATCGCCATCTACACTGACACCGAAGAAGACCTGAGGTTGAACTAGGTTTTTTATACCGTTTAGGAATCTTTTCATGAATTAGAGCCCAACCTTCTTCCCAAAATCCTTTCAAGATGTGAACGCAGAAAATATATTTTGAGAGACATTCGAGAAAATTGTGAATAATACTTTGAAAGGATGCCCATGCTTCTGTTTTATCTTAAACATTTTATAAATCATTTTGCGAAATTAAATGCACTTTTCTATAATAAAATCGATTTTGTTTTTTTCGAGGTATCTTTTGCACTTATAACAGGACCAATTGCTAATGGATCACTGTCTATATATGGAATTGGCTTCGACACTTACGATACATCAGGATATTTATACTATGCTATTTTTTTGCGTATATAGAGCCGATTTTCATCGAGCAAAAATACCAATCATCGACATTATTTTTCTGTACTTTTCATAACGTTGACGCAGAAAAAGTATACATTTGCCAAGTATACCCTTGCTAGTGTTTACTGCATCAAAATCGAAGAATATATACATCTTTAAGTGCATTTGTCAAAATTTTCCACGTTTAGGAAGCATATAATATCCACAAATATAACAAAAAGCCACAAACACAGCTACAACACAAAAATAAGTTCCAAATGATGTTTAGGCCAATACCGTCAATTGAAAGCCTTTATAAGAGCATAGAACTAATCTTGACCCATGGATTGAATATCTGAATTCAGGACATCATTATATCAGGACAAATAATGTCAAAAACCGTTTTCATCTATTCGGGTTCAAAAGTTGACCCGAATTTGTAAACTTGTATTGTCAGTACATTACTAAACCCAATTAGCATACTCCAACCCCTAAATATACAGTATAAAACGGGGGATGTAGGGGGAACAGGAAGAAAATTGATATAAAAAATGTATGTTTAACTTAAAACCTCTATTAAAACTAAAATAAGTTTAATACAAATATTTCAATATTCCAGAGGCAGTCACGAGACTGGATCTTGAGCCAGATGTTTTCAATACCATTTTCCGAGGAATATCATGCATAAATGGCAATGCCATCGAATGGACCACGAAGATAACCGGCGTTATCGCATAAACAACTTTCGGAGCCATGTCTTCGCACGTTTAAAGTGCCATTTTGTAGGAAGAGCTCCGAGGTGGATAACTAAAATCCGATCTTAAGCACTATTGCCAGATTTTATTGACTTTTTAGGGAGACGGCGAGGAACGGAACGTTTAACTTCCGAAGTGGTCACGTCGAATTTGATGTTAATTTAATTTGTACCATTTCAGCAACCTATTATAGGAGAGAGTCTCTTGAAAGGTTATTTTGGCACATGTTAAACTACAGTGTTATATTGACAAGTTATTTCGGCTTTGTTTAACAAGTTTGCTTTGTTTGTGTTTTGAGTATAGACATGATGACAGTAACAAGGAAAAACAAAACTTAACTTAATTGATTTGATTAAATTTTTAGCGTATCTAATAGAAAAAGTGTAGTATTCTATCAAAATGCTTGCAACATTACTTACTCAGACATGAACAATTATGACAATTATGACAATTATTTCTCAAGATGAATTCATAAACTAGGTCTCTGTTTAGTTTCATTTACTTGGCTTCTGTGATAACACTTGCGGTCATATACTAACTGTATGTGTTACATGGTTTCCCATAATATACATACACTAGTCTACAAATACTTTATTTTATTCTATAGAGTTCCATCTTTTTGTAAACTAACTCTGATCGACGCTATGTTATTTGAAGCTTTTTTATTTAATTATTTGTATAAATTTAATGAATAAATTTAATACATTTTCCTTCAGAACACATGATAGTTCGATAGTGTCAGAAGCCAATTTTCTTTTCTGGCTTATATAATTTTTCATATTATCGGGTAACTGAAACAAAAATATAGTTTATTTAGTTCGTTTTATTTGCCATTTGTTTCAGATTTAATACGCCAAGTCTTCAGCCACAGTTGGGCTATCATTGGATCCTAGGCTCCTGAATATACTGGATATAGATTAATGTGCTCGTTATCTTGTTTTATAGTACGCGGTCTATTTGTAAGTTAGGATTTCAGTAGAGGAAAATACCGAAAAGTACACAAGAATGCAGCCGAGTGTTCGCAGCATTGAACTGCTTTTTTATATTGAACATTGTTTCAAACTTTTTTTTGTTAACGCTGCTTGCATTTTGTCTTTGGTTCCTTGTGCATGATCTGTCATTCCTACTTGTCACGTATCTTTGATTGTTTCTCTAAACGTATTTTCAGTATTTTTCATGACTATCTTACTGATTGAACTATATCAGGTAGAGGTGGAAGTGAAAGTGGTATCAAAGAGGAAGTGTCGATTTCTGTCGTTAATTTTGTAGGAATGTTCGTTGGGTCGGTCAGTCGGTCGAAATGTGTGGGTGCCGCTGCGATTATTTGTCAGAACACTCACTACTATTTTTGGAAGGCATTTGCACAAGAACTGAAAACACTGGTTGAAGAAATACTGTTTATTTTTAATATTAAATTATACATGTGGTCGACGGTAGAATTGAAAGGATATTAGGTTAGGTAGAAGAAGTACGGTAGCGCTGTGGAAGTGGTACTATTACAAGGGGACGGAGAAAAGAAAAGAGAGCAAGACGTCGTCGTGATGGTCTTTTATAGCCTGGAACTGCATGGTACCAATCCACCGGCGTTACCAACCTTTGTACTTGTTGATGAATTCGTGGTGGCCTAAAGGGTCGTGGCGGTCGCCACAATTTAATCTTGAGCATAATATGAACAAACACTTTTTTAGTTATTTTTGAGTAAATAAGAGGAGACTAAATCTGGCGAATGTGATAGATGTTGCAACAGTCAGTAACTTCTATATAAGACTTTTTGTCTTTGAAACATCGTTTCTCTAGTTTAGCTGACTTATATCTTTTTTTATATCTAGCTGACCCAAATAGGAGTTACTAATAGTTTGAATTTAGTATTTAATTAACATTGAAGGTAATTCAACATCATGTTAGATAAAAAGTGGAGCAGATAAGACTCGGAATCAATAAACTGAACTCAAGACACTCTTAACATGATTTAAAATCAAAGAGATACGTATCAGGGTGTCAGCCAGTTATATAGAATCTTTGGAGTTATATGGTTCAAATATGGTGTTGCACTAGCCAACTTGTTATCTGACGAATCGCTGTTAATTCTTATCGCTACTAAAACATGATATAATGTTGCTAAATCAAGCATTGTAGAAACAATAAATCTATTGGACATCACGCAGAAAATTAGAAGATTGAGGAGAACCAAATCATATGAACTTGTATAGAGTGTAGGTGCTTAATATTGACTTTAGGTTAAGTAGTTTAATTTAATTTTTATTTGTTGAATACTTACTGATATAATTATCCCACTCTTTTCCTGCTTCAATATCGATTGATGATGTTAATTTATAATTTAACCATATACAATGTGATATAGAAAACATTGTAGGTAATTTATTATCAAAATTATTTTCAGGTCCGAAATTCTGATGCTAAACCGCTTTGAATGTATACGTACCTAGGGCTTCCATTAAATTTATTTGGGTTAATCAACGATTTGAACATCAAACAAAAATATTTCAAGCAACCAATAATTTTTTCCTGAAATTTTATTTACCGTAGTATAAAATTTCTGCTTACCATGCGTGTAGGATGATAATTGAATGCAATAAACATTGCAGTAGTTGCCCAAAACACGTACGTTTTGGTAAGAGACGAAATTTACGACTTGTTTTTTTTATTCGTTTTCAAAATGCGAACACAAACGTTTAGCCTGGCGCAATTTTCTCGCAGCCGTGAACAACAGATTCCGTATGGCAGTCGACGTCGTTTGCTGATACTTTGATAAATGATAGCGTGAGAAAACGAGCTGCATATCGCACGGCAGCACAAACATTCAACTTTGTTCGTCGACATTAAAGCTTATTGCGAGTCGTGAAAGTAAAAACTCCTGTTGCTGAAATTTGCATTGAATAAAATAATTGCCTTTGAGGTGTGTTGATAGATGGATCGTCTAACATCACAAGTCGGTTTACATTTTCGTAACCATCTTAGAAATAACTAGTGCTGGGAACTATCGAAAGTTTAGAAATTGACTATTTTTTACTATCGACTGTTTCAGTCGATATTTTTCTTTTCGTTTACTAGGTTGAAAAGGTAGAACCTAATGGTCTTTGGCTGATGTCGCTTCAGGTTCCGGGAATGGTTGTTTTGTGGGCGACAGAGGCCCCGGGTTACGACTGGGACCGTCTTAGTTTGTTTACTACCGGGGTTTGTGGACGGGTGGAGATTTAATCAAGATATTGTCATGTTCTAAAGTTCCTATGGAGAACATCACCTTGAGCATGTTTATGAAATTTTTCACAAACCAGATGCCTGATTCGAGGTGTGTGTTGACGTTCCTCATAAACCATGGGGCATTGAGTAACGCGCGGACTTTTTTGGATTGGAACACTTGAAGTAGATCAAGTTGGCTTTCCGAGACATATCTGTACCACATCTGTACTCCATTGAGGCAGATTGGACGCACTAGCATTTTATACAGCGTCGCTTTCTATGGGATTGGAAGTTTTCTTTTTCTGCACAGTAGTGGAAATAGTATGCCATACACACCATTTCCTTTGCAAATGGCGTGCTGAATTTGGGCTGACCATTAGAATCTGCGGTCGAACTAGAGACCGAGGTATGAAATTTTCTGGAGCCATGGGATAGGAACTTTATCGATTTGGAGGCGATGGGCACGGAACTCCTTCTTGCGGTGGAACAGAATAGCCTGAGTTTTGCTCGGGTTTATCTGTAGCCGCCAGAATTTGTACCACGCTATCGCTTGGTTTAGCTATACTTGGAGTATGTTGCGAATAGCATCGGGACAGTAACTGGTTGTGAGGAAACCGGTATCGTCTGCGTAAAATGCTGTGTGGGAAAGTCTGTTGAGCCGGAAATCAGCCACATAAAGGTTGAATAGTGCGGGGGCTAGTGGAGCATCTTGCTGGACTCCTGTGGAAATTTGTTTACGAGAGGAGATTGCGTCATCGATCCTCACCTGAAAGGACCTACCGTCCAGGTATGAATCCATCAGGGATATTAGGTCATTCGGTAGACCTAGCTGTTTCACTTTAAATATTAGACCATACTTGATCGAAAGCTTTGGAGACATCTAAGAAGATAGTTGCTGCGACGCGGGCAGCTTGATGGAGGCATGAATGTTTAGCGCGGAAACCGAATTGTTCGTTCGGAATTATGTGATGTGCGTCTGTGAAATCGTTTAAAGATTTTAATATTGCTTTTTCGCCAAGTTTGGAGAGTGAACTAATCATAGTGATGGGCCTGTAGTCAGATGGGTTAGACTTGGCATTTTTTTAGGGATGACAGCGACAAGTGCATGTTTCCAGTTCTTTGAGAAATGCTTTAACCCCAAAATGGAATTGATAATATTAGCAAGTTCAGATAGTTGCTTGCTAGTGAGGTTTTTTAGATGGTTTATTGTTATACCATCTGGGCCTGGAGCTTTTTTGGAGGACAGACGTTTTATGGAGAGCTGAAGGTCTCTGGGAGAGACTATGCTCTTTAGAAGATGAACTGACTGGAAGATATTTTTGGTTCGACTGATTTTACTACTTTTTACCACTGATCGTATCATTTGACTGTTTTCAGTCGCTATTTTCGGTTCGACTGATTTTGTTACTATTTACTATCGACTATTTCAGTCGTACTGTTAGTTACTATTTTTGGTTCTACTTGTTTCATTCGACTGATTTTTAATGTTCTGCTTTGTGATCCTAGCCACGACCTTGACAAAAATGTATCCAATTTATGATTATATAAATTTATAGGTAATATATTAGTTTGTATATTAATATTAATATTAATATGATGTATATTAATATTATAGCATATTGTTACAATATTTT
The DNA here is from genome assembly GCF_030347505.1 of Rhynchophorus ferrugineus. Classification (NCBI taxonomy): domain Eukaryota; kingdom Metazoa; phylum Arthropoda; class Insecta; order Coleoptera; family Curculionidae; genus Rhynchophorus; species Rhynchophorus ferrugineus. The sequence goes on along the minus strand of NW_027472585.1, from coordinate 39,382,679 downwards.
TCAAGATTGTTAATATAATAGGCTAAAAATATTAAAATTGTGAATGATAAATAGTAAAATACTTTTGACTGTTAAGAAATTTATACATCTCCGTTTCTCTTATACTACCGTTGGAAAATATAAGCACATATAAAATTAACTGCTCCTAGCAATTATCTCGGTCCTTTCCTCTTTCACAATTTATACAGGAAAGGGTTCGTACATCTTCGTCTAACATCACGAATTGAAAGGAAACAGTCGTACCTTGCATTTGACTGAAAATAGTAATCACTATTTCAGTTCATTACAATCAGTTGTTTACATTGATATTTCGCATTTTAATTAATAGATATCGGTGATCAAAATTCATGCAAACCATTAAAAATTTCTTTATTTTCAACATAAAAGACATAATAGTTTTATTTAAGCAACTTTACATTATTGCATGACCCTACGCAAAAAATATCACTTACGGCTTATGGCCACAACTAAAATATAAGTATACTCACTTAACATATAAGTATGAATCATCTTACTTTCTGTTTCAAAAGTTTAATGTATGTGGGTATACATCCATCTACGTCCTGTACGACCGGATTGTACCGTTACGTAATCTAATTTAATTATTTCCTTTTATTAACGGTACGTTATTTCTTCGCTAAATTTCGTTCTGTAGGCAATGAAAGCAAGAAGGCAAGAACCAAAGGTGACTATTAGGAAACGCGTTCCCGTTTCCGATACCGAGCGGTTCACAAGAGCCTTTTGTACCGAACAGATTGGCCTTTTGGTAATTTATTGATTATATATTTTATTGTCAGTAAAATGACCGACGCTTTTTGTGAAAACGGAAGTTTCGAAATTACTGTTGTAGTAATAAAGTTTCTTTTAGGTATCATAAAGGCAAATAAAAAGAAGGCATTAAGAATAGATTATTACAAATATGTTTTTTTCGGGAGATTTACAACTGTCTTTAACCATTTCTATATAATAACAGATCCTTCACTATTTACGTCTCAGTAATTAATAATAAACTTTTAATAGTTTCGGATTTAATTTTTTTTTAAATATATTTTAAAGCCTCCTTTTACCAACTATGGCTTTATCTGGACTGAACCTACAGTTTAACGTGGGCTCCGAACCACGGTCCTCAGCATTTGGCCTACCGACTGGTGAGTGACCAACCTTAGAAATCGTCCCAGAAGACATCCGGACTTACCCAGCCTGGTTACTGGCGTGACTGGGATCAGTTTCCTTGTCGGATTTTACACTCTTTCCTAGAACAATTACTAATATTAAACAATCACAAACAAATTTACGACCATGCCCCAGCAGGATTCGTACCCGCAGCTATCACAAATGTTGGAGGACCGTCCCATCGCCTTTACCACTGCGCTACCAAGCCGGCGGATTTAATTTTTATTTGTGATGTATGGAAACCCGTTTTTATTACAGAATTTTTATTACTGGAATAAACTAATTTTTGTTAAACAAACTTTTTGTTAAACTGGTAGAATTTCTGTGGCATAGAGGCTACAAAGTTATAATTAACTGCTGGCATGTATTAATATCGTCACTAAAACATCATTTAAAAAGGCATTTATTTAGAAAATTGATATAAAATATATTATTCAAAATATGTTCACTAATTTTCAACCCATTTTTCCCATTTTTTCCGTCAACATAGATATACTGCGTAGAAAGAACTATAGTGCTTTGGTAGCAAATATTTTCGAACATTTTCATTATTTAGAAACTGTGTTCTAGCCAGGTCACGCCTAGATCTTTTTTTAGTTATTATTTATTAACAACCCGACAGACTCTTGGACTTTTTAGGGCCAAGTACATAATTTACATAATTTCTTTATAAAAATGATTAACATTATTGGCAACGTACAATAATTATAGACTAGATCTCAATAAAACACAATGTACATATATATATATATATATATATATATATATATATATATATATATATATATATATATATATATATATATATACATACACAAACACGCGTTGCTTTGCAACATTTGTTTACATTGGCACTTAATATTTTTACCAATAGAATTTTGGCCTAATTTATGCTGATATAAAAAAAATAGAATAAATATATTCCCTATAACGGTTTTGTCTCTTTTTTATTTTAAAGCTTCGAAATATTATATTTTAAGTGGCACAGGCGTGACGTCAGGAACTTCTGGTTAATTTATTGAGTTAAGTCAAACTAAAGTGACGGATATATCTTGAATCTTTGTTTTTATTAATAGGAAAATAATTGTTATTTAAATTATGTGAACTTTTTAGAATCTATTTATCCTCTATTAAATATGTAAGTAATAATTTCAATGACACTTTGTTATGTTAATCATGGCCACTGGAGTCTATAGTTGCGAGTTTTCGATATATATTTCATCATTGACCTGGTCATCCTTAAGATAAAGTAAGATAATATTACTAGAATTGTCTCCAGCTTTTCAATATCACTCTAAAGTAAAACAAAGTATCACACCCGGTATAACCTGGGGGTGTCATATGATAATTTAATCACTGTCTTAATTATAAATAGAATTATTTTTTTAATGAAATGCACTCATTGATTGCAGGACAAGGATTTTTAACAAAAAAATATTACAGTATCTGTCTTTTTTATGGTTTAATATAATATAAATAATTTGATAAAAGCGCAGCTTAGTATTGGCAAAATAAAATCATAAATACTATTAGCTCTGAAAATAACAGTTTTCCATTTAGTATTTTTGAGCTATTCGGTTAATGCAGACGCTAATCTTGGAAAGCTCAAAATTACGTTTACGACATTTATTACCTTTGCTATTTGTTTTGAAGGAATCTGTTGCTAAAGCTCATAATTTTTTGATTTTAACGACTTAAAAGTGGTAATTTTGATGTCAATAACCAACAACGATCTGAGCGATCAACGATCAACTAAAATTGTTTGAAGACAATTGATAAAATTCAATACTTATTGGACGATGATTGGACTACTGCCAACACAGATCATTTTTTACATGATATCGCGATGTTGGCAAAAAGATTGGAATAAGTTATTGAATATTTTAATCAATATATATTGCACTAATTATTTCTTATAATATCCCCTTTTAAATCGAGAAAATGATCAGAATACATGCCGGCATATACATATTAATATTTTTTCACCAAAATCTGATTCAAAACTGGTATAATATATAAAACGGATATAAACTTAGACGTATTATGTATCAACACGTGAACTGATAACATATTTCATGGGTAATTAATAGTTACCAGTTGGTATTAAAACGAATCGTCTTTATCGTTCTTTATTCTGTTCGAATATGAAATAAGAAAAAATATCAGATATCATTTCATCAGTTGGTTGTTTAATATGTATGTATATGGTGGTAGTTCGGAGTTATTTGTGATATAAATTTACTAGATAACGACGCTAATATGAATAACCATCCTGTTATAGTCAGGTGTATTAATAGTTCTACCTAATTAAGCAAGTGTGGGAAGGTGAACACAGATGGAAATCTAGAATAACCAGATTTAAAAAAAAGTCATATAGTTGTGGAAATAATAAAAAATTATAACTTTTTGAATAAAGATTTAAGAAAGGGTAAAAGGAAAAGGTAACGCAGTGAAAATAAATAACTTGTCAGAAAGTATTATATATGTTTAAATTATATATAAATCGCCTTGTGGCTTATTAAGTTTAAGTTTTATTAAAATTGAACTCACTGCTTAATATGAGCTCTCAATTAGCTTACTAACAACTAAGAAAGCATGTCAAGAGGCATATTGTCTTACCTAGCTTACATAGAAGACAGAAATAGCGCCATCCGTTGATTTGGTCCGTGGTCGATCAGAATTATTGAGCTATAAGATACAGAGAGTTAAGTGTAATAGCGTTTAAAGAAATATCGGACGAAAAATCAACATTCTAAAGCTTTGAAAACCTGTTGACCCTCTGTTGAAATGCATCTCTGTTGTTTCATTTTTCTTACTCACAATTCATTCTTATTCTATATATAGTTCTTGCTATATTTGTCTTGCCCAATTTGATTTTTTAAACATTTTCATGTATTATTCTTTGTACATTTTGATAATGCTTCTTCTAGATATTGCCTAGTTTTTTCTGAAATTCCTGTATTATTAAACTGTGCTAGAGCCACTCTTTGTTGCTATAATTTTGTCTTTTATCTCTATCCTCTTATCCATATTCTATATCTTCCAGCACCATGACCCAAAATATATTTAGAAGCATCTTTTTAGCATTTCACACTCTTATTATGTTTATTCCCTATGGGCTAACTCTCTTTCCCAGTTTTTGTCATTTCTTGTTAATTCTTCTAGCATACATTTTGAAACACATTTTTTTTGGGATATTAGCAGCATTATACCCTTCAATTTTTTATTTTAATTCTTTGTTTCCTATAAATTATTTAATTTATGGTTCCTATGTCATTTGTTTTGATTAGTAATAGTCTCATATTCATCCAATTATCTTTTAAAGCAACCTCGTATTTTCTTTCTGTTTTCTTACAGTATTATCTGTAAGAATTAGGATGATGTAATTTGAAATATTTTTTGGATATATATTTCAACTAAAACCAATGATTTTTATTAATTTTCAAAGGAATTATAATATAATATAATAAATTTGTACGGTATCTAGTTCACCAAATATCATTGTAAAATATATTCCCATATTGAAAGTATTGATTTAGTTATTTACATCAGCAGAGCTCTTGGTAATTGCTTATACATGCGTAAATAAACCTATTCAGTTCGTTGTTGCATAAATATATTTTATTTTATACACTACTGTAATTTAATTCGATTGGATAGTTTAATTACAATTTTACCATATTTATTTATTTTCTGTTTTTCCTTCGCTTACTAGTACGCGTATCAACGCAAATTAAATAATTCATCAGATATTAAGTGCTTTTCAGAGAGATACTAATTAAATATATTACTATTTAGTGAATGTTCAACGATGTTTATTTATTATAAATAATTACAGTTATAAATCATGTAATGATTGTGTTATATAGGTCAGGTATTGTGAAAAGAAAATCAATTAAACTTTTTCTCTTCGGCATTCGGGTGAGTCTAAACAGCCACGTCATCCAGAAACGAAATTGCCTCTCCAACTAACCGACGGCTTATTGCCAAACATTTTAATCAAAACATGGATGTTTGTGAATAATTACATTTTTGTCTCGGCCGAGTTAAAAACTGTTCTTTCTTCCTCTCAAATATCAATCAGAGCGATCTGGCGGAGTCATCGAACTACCATTACGTTAAGGCACCGCGGACTTGTGAATGAAAACCAGGCGTCAGGTGCAGCTGCATTTAACAGGTCTTTATGAAAAGATCATGCGGTCGTTCCGTAAGTTGTTCGCGTTTAGATGTGATTGATTGAAGAGAAAAAGTTGGACTTTCAATGGTTTTTCTTGCTTATTCTGTATTGCATTTTTTGTCTAATCACTGTAAATATATTGTCAGTTTTACGATTTAAATATAATCTTGACCCGTATAGAGATGAAAAATTTCTTCTTAATAGTATTTATATCTAATATAAATATATTTATAAATATTTTAAAGTCTCTTTTTATTAACGAGGGTTTATCTGGACTGGGTCAACTGTTTAACGTGGGCTCTGAACCACGGTGAAATGCTAATTCAGCAATCATCCCAGAAGACATCCCGTCTTATCCAGCCTGGCTATCTTACCTAGCCAGTTACTAGCGTGAATGGTATCATTTTCCTTGACGCATTTTGCACTCTTACCCAGGACAATCACAAAAGTAGGTGGACCGTCCCGCTGCCTTTACCACTGCGCCAACTTATATACTTTTAAAATATAGATAGATTTTAGATATAGATTAAATATATATATATATATATATATATATATATATATATATATATTGTTGTGGAACTATAACCAAATATTTATCGACAATAGATTGTTGGAACTCTTCTCCACACCACCTATGTGGAACAGTTCTAGGCGCGTTTTTTTTATTTTGTGATGGTCTCTGTAAGTTTAACCCTGTCTAACATTTTATATCCTATCATTATATATATATATATATATATATATATATATATATATATATATATATATATATATATTATGTATTGGCCTTTTGATGAAACATATATACTTTTTTATGTTTGGTTATGAGAAAATATTGCTCTGTTTCCATTTTAGTCTTTCCTTTTTTCTAACTTCTTTGTTATAATCTCTGAAGCATCACTTCTATGTTTCTCATGATTTCGAATTGGTGTTTTTGATCGACTTATTTAAACATTTCACATATGCTGTCTATTCTGTTACCAATGTCATTCTCCTTGTTAGGTTTTTACGTTACTCCCTATGTAGATTTTTCTGATAAAATTCTTCTAATTTCTTCCTTGTCTTGTGCAATCATATAATCACTGCATTCTTTCACGCATTTATTACCAACAGCTATATGAAAATGAAGCTTTTCCTCCTTGGAATCGTTATGAAGACTTAAGCTGACTGTAACGTCTCGAAAACATTTGTAAAATTTGTCTGGCCAGTTTAAAATAAATGGCGTTGAGCAGTTCTCTGCGATACTTACAGATGTATGATGTCTCCTACCGTTCGTTCGTCTTCTAAACCAAATTAAAGCTTAAAATAGAAACTTTTAACAGAAGCAGAATGGAAATACCAGCAGTCGCCCTAATGTATCATATATAGATACGTTTTATTTGAATTATAGAGACCTTGATTAGGTTAGTACCATTTTTCTCTAAGTGTATAAGAAAATAAATTAAACCTTATAATATAAATATATTAAAATGATATCATTCATTGATTTCGATTCATTCATTGATTCGCTGTATTTAGGGTTGAACTGGATGTACATAATAGAAGCAAAAGTACTAGTCAAAGCGATCTTGATCTATGTTAACATATTCCTTTCTAAAAATGACTTCATTTGATTGATTGCACATGATCTACTTGATCAGTTCTTCCAGTTTTATAAAAAGTCTGGAAAATAAGCTTATTACTAACTGAAAACTTATTACTAATTTAAATTAAAAAAATATTGTTTTAACCACTCGTAATTGAAATGGTTAATCAGAAAAATATTGTAAAAGAATCAACCAATTTAAAAATTCACTTGTGTTCTAATGTTATTTAAATTTCATAATATATTGACGAGTACCAATAGATTATTGGGGTCACGGCAAAGACCTCCCTCCTAACGAAAAATACTAAAGAGTTATTTGTGGTACTACTCTGGATAAATTACACACTTTATAACCTTTTGAACTATAATATTTCTAGTATGCTTGTTACGGCTTGAACTGTGATGCATTCTAGTACATGAATTATACTAATTTAGGCTAAAAAGTATTTCGAATAATTTAAAACTCATGTATTATGAGAACGTAAGATAAAGTAAACTTACTCAAAACTTCAATCAATTCAATTTTTAGAATAAAATAGGTAGTAGCTTTTGTGTTTTTTTAGATTAGAAGATAACACTAAATCCCTTTTGTTCTGTGCTTGTTAGAATTTAAAGAATAATATATACAGAAAAGCGTACAATTTTGCTCGATAATATAATAATATTGCTATTGCAGAATGTTTATATTAGTTAGTTAGTATACCAGTGTTGGATAGTCATTTTTCTCGATTTACTCAAATCACTTTGTCTTCAGTATTGTCATTATTTCAACATCTCATCTCAATTATTATATTGTTAATTTAAAAAAAGCATTTTTACTGCTTTAGAATTTTTTTTATAAATACAACGGCTTCTGCTTAGATATTAAATTTAAACCATTCATTCATGTCTTCGGTATTTGAAGATTAATCTGAGCGACTAGCTGATTTTCCAGAATACAAAATTACAAATCGCTTGACTTCCGGTGGCCGAACGTGTAAAAACAAATAATAGTTGGTCAGCGAACTCTTCATCCGATTTGAAGAACGACGCCATCTTGCGCCGCATATATGATATGCACACGCTGTGTCGCGAAGATCTTGTTGGACTAGATGGCCTCGGCCGTTTGCGCCAGTGGTCCGTTTTATCTATTTTTATCGTTCTATGGCTTACTTCAGATTATCTCTTAGGTTTCTCGAATGTTTAGTTAATAACGTCTATGTAAAAATAATCCATTTTCATGATCAATTTTGTAAACTACTTGTAATATACGTGCTGTGATATATGCCATGTGCCAAATATATTGATAATTATTGGTGATATTGCATAAAAAATCACAGAAGTCAATGGATGTCTCACATATTCTTTGAAGGATTCAAAGCATTAGTGACGAGTTTTTATCGTATAAGCCAGACAGTTTCATAACGTGGGGCAAAAGTCCCGCTGCTATTTTGATTGCCTATAACTTTGGTCAAAGGAAAGATAAGTAACTTTGGTTTCCACAAAAAGTGTATTTACTATTTAGATTTTTTTTTTCGTTATGACTGAAAGATTATGTCGGCTAAATGGTGCTCTTTTTAGGCCATTTTTTATGATATCCTGCAACATCTGAGGATGAAATGTGCATTCAGTTATATCCTGTAAATATATTTCAAGCCTATAAGATAAAGTATGACATGACTGCCTTTTTTATATGTTACACAGAGAAAATGTTACCCAAACAACACATGGAACTATTAAAACCTTACATTACGGTCAGAATGTTTAAAGTTAAACAAGAACAAGCATATTCTACAATAAAATAAGTTAGTACAGGTTTGCGACAAGGATGTCTGTTGTGCCCAATTCTTTACCTACTCTAGACATGTGATATACCACAAAATGAAGATATTACGATTGTTATATTTGCTGATGATACTGGCATTCTTGCTGTCGGAGACAACAGGAAGAAGCCACACGAAAATACCAACATGCAAATGACAAAATAAATTATTGAAGTCAAACCAGGAAAATAAAAATTAACGAGAGTTCATCTGTGCATATGCAGGTCATGTAGAATCATATAGCAAAGGCATATAGCAAAGGCATATAGCAACAACGTTTAAGCTTCGCTCGAAGGAAAATAGAAAAGGAAAGAACTGAAATTCAAATATATGAAAATGTATTGGAATTGGAAGGAAATCACAATTATCAGTTCATAATAAACTGCTGTCATATAAACAAACAAGCTATTATACAAGCAAATTCTCAAACTTATGGATATTCAGTTATAGGTGTGTTCGGCGAAAAGTACAAAGAACAAAGTCTTGAGAAGTGTTACTTGTGTACCCAAATAGTAAAGGACCGATTACCTATACGGAGACCTTCAGATACCGACTGTCACTCAGAAAATCGAGAGAATTGCAAGAAGACAATCATCTAAGACAAATGTCAATATCGAAGTAATACAACTCTTGTATAATATCAAACCAGGACATGGATTCAAAAGAATTAAACCAATTGCTATTGTGTAGTGTAGTGTAGGGAAGTGCATTTAATAGGAACACAGCGGTGTTAATATATAAACATTATTTTACCGGAGACTAAGTTAAGGCCTATGGGTTCTCGTAGTTATATACCTAGATTTAAGTTATTGTAAAGACAAATTGTAGGTTAGGCGGCAACGACTGACTAGTGAAAACGAAAATAAATTTAAAAAAAATTCCTTAAAAAAGCTTATTAATTTTTATTTACAAGTAAAACTTTTATACAAACACAAATATTCGTAAAATATTTAATTTCAGTATTTGTTCACATGTTTATAGGCCTTACTTACTGTACTTGTCATCTACCAAAGTATTAAATATGTTTTAAAAACGGGTAACAATACAAATTTTCGTATATACAAAGTTTTGTTTACCCATGTTCACATTTGAGAGAGAGGCAGGTCGGTAAATGTTTACCGGCACATGTCAAAAAACAGTTCGACTCGACGAACACCGACCATGTGGAAAATACATTTGTTTGTAAAGTGTTTCCCTATGAAAGAAGAAAGAAGTTATTTTCAACAATATTATATTTGAGTTTGCAGCATTTACAGATAGGGAGTTTACTTTGCGAGAACGACTTTTGTTCGACGTAGTTTCTTTTATTTTCGGTTGTATTTGTGCTCAGGTGTATTTAAATGGTTGTAGAAAAAATCTGTATTTGATACAGTTATCCAGCAATATTCTTTAAATGTTCATATAATAAAACTTCGGACTTGTTTCTAAAATTTAAAAGATTTGTTAGAAATACAAAAACTATTACATATTTATTTGGATGAGTGGTGCCCACCACGACTCACACCTTTAGCCGATCTTTCGAATAAAATACGGAATCTGTGTTGATAAAATTAGTTCTTCTAGAGACTATCCAAGAATCGACCCATTGTTTGATATCCTCAAAGGTTTAAAACTGCTGTTTAGTTTGACCGTATGACCTAAAGAATACTGCGAGTAGGATAGGATGTCGAAATCTATCGCTTCAAGATAAGTTTTTTAACCCCTTAAGTCACATTAGGATCGACATTTTTATGTTACAAGATTATTTTTTTCATTTTTTCTCCCAGTTTTAGCAACTGATAGTAAACCAAGTCCAGCAATGACTTGCATGCTCTTGTTTTTTCAGTGAGTAAATTTCTGGCTATTTCATTACAAATATTTCAAAAATATTCTCAATAAAAAGTTTATATGTATTCTAATATGTTTTCTGATTCTGTTTGGTTCTCTGCTATAGTTGTTTGGTTTTTCATGATATGTTAATGTTACATCTTATTTAATATGAAATAACGTTAATATATAACAGTTCAATTGAAAAGTCCCCGGCCTGACGCACCAGAATTAAATCCTTATGTTTTTTAGTTAGCCCTGACCGTCAAAAGATGCGTGTATATATTTGACAGCTGTCGGTCCATTAGTTTGTGAATTATAGCATTCTGAGTGAAGCGATTTTTGTTATTGTGAATAAAATGGATTTTCGCGTGTTGATAAAATATTGCTTTTTGAAGAGAAAAACACAGTAAGCATAGACTTGGCTTGATACCGAGTTTCCAGATACTGCTCCAGGAAAATCAACCATCAAGGAATGGTATGCGAAGTTTAGACATGGTGAAATGAGCACCGAAGACGGGGAACGCAGTGGACGCCCAAAAGAGGTGGTTACCGAAGAAAACATTTAGAAAATTCACCAAATGATTTTGAATGACCGTAAATTGAAATTAAGTGAAATAGCAGACCTTTTAAAAATATCAACTTCACGAATATTTGGGTATGAGGAAGCTCTGTGCAAGGTGGGTGCCGCGCAAGCTCACTTTTCACCAAAAACAACGACGAGTTGATGATTCGGAACAGTGTTTGAATATGATCAAGCGTAATAAACCTGAATTTTTTGCATCCATATATGGCAATGGATGAAACATGACTCCATCATATCACTCCGAACTCCAGTCGACAGTCATCCGAGTGGACTACACACGATGAACCCGCTCCAAAGCATGGGAAACCGTAACAGTCGGCTGGCAAAGTTATGGCGTCTGAATTTAGGGATGCGCATGGAATACATAGCGTGATTGGATCGTTTGAAGGACGAAATCGCCGAAAAATGGCCGCATTTGAAGAAAAAGAATGTGTTGCTTCACCAAGACAATGCAACATGTAAAATTACATGAATTGGACTTTGAATCGCTTTCTCATGCACCGTATTATGCAGTACTGGCCCCCAGCGACTATTTCCTGTTCTCAGATCTCAAAACAATGTTCACTGGGAACAAATTTTCGTCGAATGAAGAGGAGATCGCCGAAACTGAGGCCTATTTTGAAGCAAAGGACAAATCGTGCTACAAGAATGGTGTTGAAAAGTTGGGGGGTCGCTATAATTAGTGTATCACCCTTGAAGGGAATTATGTTGAATAAGGAAAACTAATATTGCCAAAATAATGTGTTTTACTATGGTAGGTCGGGGACTTTTCACTTGACCTATTATTATTTTAATTTAACAATAGATAATCTATTAAAATAAATGTGGTGAACAGTTTATGCGCATAAGAATTATAAATAACTAAATAAAAAATACAAATAAAAATATTTCACGCCATTCATTATAATTTCGGAATAACCAGGACGGGCGTTTTTTCACTTCGCGCCCAAAGGACCCTCCAAAAAAGTTTTTCCTTGTTTCGCTTCAGCGTTTTGCCACCGGAAAAGTCGGCTCGGTTTAGCGCAAACCGTTCGTCGGTGATTTAAAATTTCGTTGCAGATTTACAAGGGACCTGGAAAGGACCGAAATAATGACCGCATTAAACCAAAATATTGCGCCGTATAAAAGCGGCCGCAGAACTTTAAAATTGGCATCATTTCGGCATTCTGTGCCCCGGGACCGACCGACACCGCAAACGTTGACCAAAAATATTTTGGCTCACCCTCCGGATCGGTATCGGCGATCGATCTTGTCGCCGCGGACCATCCGTGCCGCCTGAAAGATGAAGCTCATTATTTAAGTTAATAGGCGATTTCGATCATTTCCGTTATTATTGTCACTTTCGGCGCTTGTTCTAAAGAATCTCGGTCGCATAAAAATTAATTTCGGGTTTTTGGGAAATAGATCATTAGAATAACAAATTAATAGACAATGAAGCTATAAATTATGACTAAGGATACATTACTCCACAACATCTCCGGATTTGGCGTATGTGCACTCACCTGCATAGAATAAACCATCGAATATTACTTCGAATGTGATTTGGTGTGAAATACCTAATTCATAAGAACATTTTACAATTTTGGCCTATATTAAAAAAGAGCCTAAAATGTAGAATTTCGATTACCCATATTTCGGAAACTATAAGAGATAATGCAACTTGGCAATCGACAACGTAATTATCATGCCGAATATTAGTTGAATAGTGATTTAGAATGAAATCGGTAATTCATAAGACCATTTTACAATTTTATCCTAACTTGTAAACAGAGCCTAAGGTGTAAAAATTCGATAGTCCATATCTCAGAAACTATAAGAGATAATCCAATTTGGCAATCGACAACGTAATGCATGCCGAATAATATTTGGAATGTGAAAAGGAATAAACTATATGAAACTATTTTGTCTTCCTTTTCTAACGGCGGTCCATTCTTTTCAAGTCAGATCAGATCAGATGAAAACAACAAAATAATCTAGAATATTTAATTTTTTTGTTACTCTAGTAACTCTATATTCATAATAATGAAATTGTATTATTCCTGGTGGTTTAACATACATGGTTTTAAAATATTGAAGAACAAAGGTAAGTGCAGAATGTAAGGTTAAATTTTTAAAAGTTATATAAAATCCAAACAGCATCAATATTATTTATAGTGGGAATATTAGCTTCCATATTTATAACACATCATTTTCAACGACCTGGAATAAGTATCAACATATACCAAAATTTAATGATAACAAGAACAGAGAAGTAAACGATTTGGTCCATCAAAAATAGTAGCAAAAACTGTAGTAACTGTTAATAATTAGACATTTATTTTAAACATAATATATTTTAGTAATGATTTAAATTTTGTTGTATAGCTAAGATGTAGCTAGAATTTGTTGTGAGTAAAAGTTGAAGAATGTGAAATTCAAAGAATCAGAGAATAAATTAGACAGCATTTTGCTAAGATATAGAACAGTGTGCCGTGATACTTTGAAGTAATTAAATTTGCTAACAAAAGTATACCTGGATCAAATAACCAAAATATAAAATTATCAACGACACCCTAGTGAAATAATGACAAGGAAAATACAATGCATTATTATATAAGATTATATTATATGATCTTGAAATATTCTGAAAAATTACTCTTTTCTTACATCTTCCATACTCTACAGTTATACTATATTCATTACTATACTATAATTATATACTCATTTTTAGTTGTTTCTACTCTTATTATTATTTATGGGTAATTGTTAGCAGTGAGCCATAAGCATACAACAAAAAAGTTTCTTTCAACCACTTTCACTATCAGACTCACTGTTCAAGATAATTACCAAATTGATAATTTCTAAACTATCGAACACTTGTTCACAATGCATTAATTTCTTCTGTGAGTCCGATGCAGTTTACGCACATCAAAAATATTCACTATAGGCTATACTTATTTCTACAGTGTATCTTTCTCAAACTTTGAAAAATATTGAAGGGCGATGAAAACATGTTTTTACAAGAGTACCAAAAAGATAGCTGCAAACCTGTAAAGAAGGTTTTTCTGTATCGAGTATCTTGTGGGATATGAAGAAATTATAAACTATTATAAACTCCTTAAAAATTGACCAGACTGCGAAATAAATAAAGAGTTTGGACAGAAGAGGTTTCTTTGCAATGGTATTTTTATGTTGTTAAGTCCAGGTCTATAGTATTAAAGTTTTACTTAAGCATCGCTTGATAGACGTAATCGCACTTTGATGTAGTGCACTTAACAAGTAGTTCTAGCCGTCTTCGTTGGTGCAGTGGTAAAGACGACAGGAAGGTTTACTTTTGCGATAGTCGCGGGTTCGAATCCTGCTGGGGCATGATCCTAAATTCATGTTTGTGATTGTTTAATATTTATGGTGGTCCTTAGGCAAGAGCGCAAAATCCAACAAAGAAAATGGTCTTCTGGGATGATTTCTAAGTTAGACACACGCCAGTCGGTAGGCTTAATGCCGAGGACCGTGGTTCAGACCCCACGTTAAACTGTAGGTCCAGTCTTAATAATCCCTCGTTGATAAAAGCAGACAGAAATATAAATAAATTAAAAAAGAGTAGTTCGATTTTTTTTTTCAAGAGGGAGTTTCTTCTTGATTGGTTTTAACATAGAACAATTCGTTGATATGGTCAGGCAATCTCATTTCGGTTTTTCTCGTAAATTGTTTAGTTTGCTTCCTGACCATAGATACGCTTAGATAATTGTGGATGTTCTCATTTCTACAATGTATATGCCGAACGACATTGCTCTAATATATTTGTATCACATTAACATTTAATTTTTCTAGGTATTTGCACTGTTGTACATTATTCTACCAGACTGGTTTCAACAATGTTCTTTTCAGCTGTTCAGTTACTTGATCGTAGCTTAGAGCTTTTTTTGATACTGTTGTTTTTCTAAATATCATTAGAAATTTCCTTTGTAACTACTAGGTTTTTTACTGTATTTTTTCATCTATTTGGAATAAATAAGGTTTCATGGTCAAATGTTTGATGTTTAGGAATTGGCATAATATAGTTTTACCACATCCAATTTTATTGTGATAACAATAATAATGTTCTACTTGCATTTATTGCTTCGCTATTTAAGCACGGTCTATATTCATTCAAATTTGTCTATTTGTTCGTCAGTGATAGTAGAAGAGATGTATTGATAATTGTCAAGTTTATTCACAACTGTTTTTAACATTGATATAATTGGGTGATATGGTTTTTAGTCAGAAAAAATCAGATATTTCTGATATTTTATTGACTCCTGTTGGCCAATACGTTGCTGTTATAACAGATTGGTATGCACATTTAGCTTGCATCGATCTCTAAAATGTATGTTTGTCATTGAAGTCTCCTTCAACTATGAAGTCATTTCCCTAACTTTTCAAAAACATGGGGTTGTTCTCTTTTTAGTGCTAACGAGTTCTTTATGTGAATGGATAAAATTCATAAGTAAGTGAGTTTAGACGTTTTAATAATGAGGTCTTTTCATGATGTGAACATTTCGCTAAAAATAGTTTTTATTTAAATTTGCCATCGTTATAAATATTAGGTATTAATAGATGCTCCTTATTACTATGAACGTTTGTGTATAACATATATAGAAATAGAAGCTGTAATAACTAAGTTAGACGTTATATTAAGTTATGTACATATGGTCTATTGAAAAATTTTTTGTACACACGTCATCAAGATATTTAATGTACTACCTGCCGCAATTTGTCAATTCGTTCCAGAATCAGACAATGCTTTCCTTCTCATTTAATTCTATTGAATAAGAGGCACAATGCTATCTAATTGCATTGTGCAATCAGACATATGCAAAATTCTTGAAAGCAATAGTGATAAGAGGTTATAATTCTAACCAATAAACTATTGTGGCTGTATAATTAACTGTAGTTTTTAGATGTACTATAATGTTAAAATAAATTATATTTGATAACATTTTTGTTCAATTATTTTAGTTAGATTAGAATTTTGTTGTATATCAAAGCCCAACTGAACTAAAACTCAGTGTTGATGCGACAATATTGATGCATTGACATCACAAATCTAGATGATGGATGTAAAAAATAACTTTGAATAGACTATATAACTTTATTAAGCTTCCATTAGAACCAAATGTATTAATATGAGTCAGATATAGCAAAATATATTACTTGGTATCTCAAAGTATTTTCAGATATAACATATATCAAACAATACCAATTAAAAAAGCAACTAACAACGAATTTTGAATAAGTTTCTCTAAAAATGAGCTTACGGAAGCAACTAAAACTAAAAAATTGGTACGGGGATTATAATAAAAGCTTTAGTTAAATTTTCTAATGTCGTAGTTTATTAAAACAGGGTTAAACTTACGAGCTAATCCAGGCACTGTTAATTAGTAACGGAATAATAATTGATAAATATTAAAAGAAAAACCGGAAACGCTAATAACATTTAAACCGATTTAATATTCGCGGAATAATATGTTACCTCCACCTCCATAACGTCCCCCTTTCAAGTACAAACGATTGCCAATTGGTTTGTCAGATTATTTTGGGCAGCTTTAAAAGTCTTTCCACTGTTTAACATCGATGCTCTCCCAGCATTGTTTTCAATTCATCCCACTCAACTTCCAACACAACACAGCGCCAACGTCATGGAAACACAAAAGGGGGCAAGGGAGAATGTTTGAATTGTAAATTACAATTATGCGTTACACAAAAAACGTTTCAGCGTACTTAATACAGTTTTCATTTCGGCGAACAAAGTATATTTTTGATATGTTCAGATTTCATTAATTCATCTTTTTTTTTCTGTCTTTCCCTCTCTGTGTCGTTATGTTTCAAGAGCGATATTTAAGTATAAACGGGGCAATTATATCAGCGAAGGGACAAGTGAAAGTAAATCGCAAAACAGGTTGGGTATTTGTTATTGTTCCTCGGTAAAATATTTTTTATAAACAGAAATTTGGCTTAATTAATTGAAATATTTTTCATATTCTAATGAAGAGTATGGTTGGAATATTGAAATACTGCGGATTAAATTAGAATTTTTGTGAGCATTTATTATTAAAACTTAATCGTATATTATATTCAAACTACTACCCATCGCTAGCCATTACTCGAGCAATATAGTAAATCTTAATATATATAGTAAATAGTATAAGGCTCAGTTTACATGTAAATTCTTCTAGATTATATGAACTGCTACAAAAATCATGAAACCTGGACACCCGATTTTCCAAAGAATGTAGTATAATCAGATGAATCATCGTTTAAATAGTTTCTTGCAAACAGCTGGTTTTGTGTATCGAGAACCTCGAAAGAAGTCTACTGTCCAGACCACAGTTGAGCATGTCTATTATGATTTGGACGGAAATATAGTGTTATGCAACTGGTTCTATCATTGACATCATTGAATGTAGTATAGTCAGATGAATCATCGTTTAAATAGTTTCTTGCAAACAGCTGGTTTTGTGTATCGAGAACCTCGAAAGAAGTCTACTGTCCAGACTACAGTCGAGCATGTCCATTATGATTTGGACAGAAATATCGCGGTATTCAACTGGTTCTATCATTGACATCATTGGTTAGACCACTGCGAATGAATATTTCGATGTCCTCAATCATGATTATCTTACTGTAACTGGAATATTGATTTGCACCGCTATCACATTACAAAATGTGTTCATACACACAGCGATAGATTCAGTATTGGTGTGAGAAGCATCAGAATATGATCAAACACCTTCCCTAGTCAACACAATTGCCGGATCTCAATATAATTAAACCGTTATGGGAGGTTTAGAGCAGATGGGCAGTGAGGAGTAGATTTTCATTTGCAACATTCAATATTAGTAACAAGGAACCTCCAGCTTCATCAAAGCAAAGTCGAATTGTAGACAAAATCTACCCATGTTCACCCTTTGTAGAAGGACTTTCCTCTAAGTAAAAATTAATAATTATGAACTCCCGTAAGCAGACAACGTTACAAATCTGGGAACGCATTTTAATCGACGCATAAGATGAAAGAAACATATAGTGACAAAACGCAAATAGCTTGAGCTTAAAAAAACGTAATGTATTAGGCGTAGACCAAAATTATCCTTAGATAACAAAGTTTTGCTGTATAAGCCAATACTTAAGTACATTTGGATTTTTGGTACTGAACTGTAGGGCAATACTAGCAAATCTAACATAGCTATACTTCAGAGTTTAAATAAAGTTTGTTCAGAATAAAGTGTTGCGAACCATTTTCGATGCCCCATATTATATCGTCAACAAACCAATTCAGCGCCATACCCTCTTGGAACCCGTAATGAGTGTGAAGGTGTTTGTGTAAAGAACTCTGGAAGACTGTTAGTGCATCCCAATAAACTTGCCAAACAGTTAAATATGCGCGATGACAGTGAAGTGCGTAGGCTCAAACGCAAACTACTATACGAACTGATTAATAAACACATAGAGTGCGATATAATAATCTCTGTAATAAGTTAGAATAGTCTCTAAAATGAGATTTAGATTATAAGTTTATATAGCAGTTTATTTACTGAAGCGATATTCAACATGTCAGTATATATATATTATATAACAATCAAAAAATACTTATTACCGACAGGTAGATTGTTGAAGTTCTAACAGATTAACATAAAAAAAACCTGGAAGCAATTGGCGGATGTGTTGGTACAAGCATGGGAAAGAACATGATTATTGGAAACTACTCAAACACTATAATTCCTTGCAGAACTGCACTTAAAAGTAAATGGCTTATTTATAAGAAACTAGCTGACCCGACAGACTTCGTCCTGTCAAAAAGATTTGTAATGTGGCAGTTTTTGTGCCTACGTATTTTAAAAAATTCTCCTGAACAGAACCATCACCCTGGTGATAGGGCGTTGTGAATAAAAAATAATTAAATAAAACATATATAAGGATTGAAAAGTAAGTAATCGCTTTATTGTTAATCATGTGAATCATAATTATTATTATTATTATCATTATATTGCTTTGTGGTATACGATGTTTTTTGTTTGATTACCTGGCGCATAGATAAACAAATCTGATGGTTTTCCAACACGGGAACAGGCAACATACAATTGACCATGTGAGAAACATGGGTTTTCTAGATTAATACCACAAACACTTAATGATTGCCCCTGGGACTTGTTTATAGTCATAGCAAAAGCAAGCCGTCAACATGTCTATAGGAAATTTGCCATTACCAATGTCAATGAGTTGTTTAGAGAATATGTTTTCAGATTGGTCATTTTGCAACTCGACACGCATATTCTTGCTTAAATGAAGTACTTTAACATGTTTCCACAAATTGGAGGACTTTAGACATGCATTGAGTTCATCAGCTGGCGTTGATCGTGGAATCACTGGCAATGTTTGACGAAAATCTCCTGCTAATAAAATCATTGCACCACCAAATCGGTTATTATTGCTACGTAGATCTTTTAAGGTTCTGTCTAAAGCCTCCAAAGATTTTTTATGTGCCATCGTGCATTCATCCCAAACAATCAATTTACATTGCTGCAAAACCTTTGCCATTGCAGAGTTCTTCGAAACGTTGCAGGTTGGAGTTTCATTGCTTTGCATATTTAATGGCAATTTTAGTGCTGAATGGGCTGTTCGACCACCTTCAAGCAAAGTTGCTGCGATTCCCGACGAAGCGAGTGCAAGTGCAATTTTATTTTGTGAGCGAATTGTTGCTAATATTAATGAAATAAAAAAAGTTTTTCCTGTACCACCAGGTGCATCTAAGAAATAAATCCCTCCAGTTTCATCATTTGTTACTTTCATAAGAGTTTCAAACACATACTTCTGTTGTTCATTTAACAGTGGAAGATTTGTTTGAATTTATTCTTTCAAAGCGTTGAGATCATACAGTCTTTCTCGATGCAACTCTTGGTTAAAAGCGTCATGCATTGGACGATTGGGCGCGGTCAGGCCTAATTGAATTAATAGTTTGTTTGACCTTATCAAGCACATGTCCTCAATTGAAATCAATGCTTCATTGTAAATTTCTTCACTGATTTGTATATTTGGATTTCCCATTCTATTCCGTATTTGATACAAAATATCATCACACATATAATCTTTGTACTTCATCCACAAATCAATTGGGTTTGATGGGAAGCATGTAGATATGATTATAGAAAACAATGTTCGTATTTGATGAGTGTGTGATGATATTACAGCATCATTGAGAGTTTGATCCCAATGAGCGTCATTTTCAAGCAATTGCAAACGTTGACAGGCTTCTCTGTAGGATCCACACAATTCACCATCAACAGTTCGTAACTGTTGGAATGATGTTGGGCCACGTACATTGACTAATAGCAGTCGTAAATAAAAACATTCATCATTGCTTGGATGTACTGAATAAATCCGGCCAATCGCATCGGTGGAATATACATCTGTATATCCTGGAACTGGTTTTCCTTGTTTCCGTCGTATAAATCTCCTTGAGGATTGATTCCAGGTATAATATTTTGGCATTTCAGAATATAGCAATGTTTGTGCGAAATCATCGTTTTGGCATGTCTCAAAAAAACTGGTTAATGTAGTAGATGGTGGCTGAGCAGCTCTTTGTACTGCGTTCTGTGCTGTAAAATACACTCTTTGTCCATTTTCTAAATGCACAGCTAAGTGAACAACAGAAGGGTGTCTCTCATGAATAGGAAAAGAAAATATTCGCCAAACTGCTTCATTACTACTGACATAGCGGCCCATTTGGTATTGGGTAACTTCATCATTAGAATTCTCTGCACCAATTCCAATCACAGCCATATCATTCCCTTTGGTTACATATTTGCAAATGTATTTAATCGATTTCACTGAATGGCAAGATTCAACGTTGATGTGTGCTTTGAATGTCTTTGATAAAATGGGTGAATATGGAACAATCCAACGATTATCTATTTCAATATCTTGTTAATTTAATTTGACAATTGTTGATTTTCCATTGTCTGCTGTCGATCTGCGACGATACAATGGATAACCGTCATTACCAGTAATTGTTTCCGATATTAATGTCCGTGGATATCGTTTTGAACATTTACCATCCATCATACACGGTGAATTTTGATTAAGAGTTCCACAGGGACCATGTATCATGTTTTTGATAACTACCTCATGCAATCCAGGATCTACTTGTACATTAGGGATTTCAGCTGATATCACTGCATCAACTTCATTTGGCCTTATCTTTTCAACCAACCAAATCAAAATGTGTGCATGTGGCAATCCTCGTTTCTGCCACTCCACAGAATACATCCAGCAGCGTGTCTCACCAAACACATTATGTTTTACGATGAAATTCATTAAAGATTTCAACTTTTGTCTAAAGACTCTGGCTGTAATATCATGACGATCAATGGATGATTTCCCAGGTAATAACTCCTGCTTAATTTCTATCCATTGCGGATTGCATGTAAATGTGATGAACAAATCTGCTGTACCATAATGACGAACATACGACATGGCATCTTGAGCATATTCGTGCATATGCCGAGGGCTTCCGATGTATGTTGCTGGAAGAATAGTCATCCGACCGACATTCTGTGCATTTCCATCAGTATTAATCGCATCTCGAAGGTGAATATACTCTTCAGATCGGAGTTTGGTTTGATTCAACCTGATGAATGTTAATCTCTCCGTTTCAATTTTAACATACATGTCATCAACATATTTGTGATATAATCGCCGACATTTCAATATGTGATTATCTGCATTTTCCCGAATCATTAGGCGGTATGAATAATAGTTCATTGAACTGACTTTTTTGTTGGTTTCAGAACCTGTAAACAGATTTTGTTTTAATAACATTCAAATATAAAATTAAAATACATAATATAGTGACTGAGATATTATCGCCATAGCTAAACTAATATTTTAGTTACCTGTAATGGGATTTATCATTTTTATTGATAAATCGTAGCCATCTTCACCTTGCCAAAATATAATGGGATATTGCAGTGCATCATATGAGCGGTGTGTTTCCTTTATAGGTTGTAATTGAAAATTTCGACGATGTAAAACAATATCACGGGATTCCAAGTTTTCTCCAACTACAACGATAGCAACTTCATCAATAGTTGGTGCATTAAAACGTCTTGTATGTTGACCTGCAGATGTTTTATCAGCTCTGATTACAATTTTGTGATTATCGGATGGCATCAGATCCAGGGCAGTTTTAAACAATATAATCAATTGATTGTGTTGATGAAATAAAGTTTGTAATTGTTCTACAATAGACCTTTTTACTAAATTGTTATGTGCACAACGCAGATCAATTTCTTGTGGTGAATTGCCCATAAAATAAATTTGCAGGAATTTGTTGTCGCTATCTGACACTGGTAACAGTGAACTTGCTCTGTGATATATTTGCCCTTGTATCTGTAAATAAAAAAAATATTATGGTGTGGTATAAATTAATGGATTGTCAATGATCAAACTTAAATAATATTTGATCTTAAAAAGTATATATTTAGTTTTAACTAATATCTATCAAATATAAAATATAATAAAAGTGTCACTGAAACTGAATCACCATATAATATGATGACTAAGTGATATATTTCGTAATGATTAAGAAATTGAAGATTAGTAACACATCTTAACTTTGGTGACAGAAAATTTTGTTCGCTAAAATAATTATGAGTAACTGCTATAATACATACCTTGAAAGTTGGCATAAAATTTTCCCGAACTGCATTTGTTGCCCCAAATGAAGTCATTTGAAAGCAATTGTTATATTGTTGAATATGTGTCAAAAAGTGTATAGAATCTGTTCCTATTCCTGAAACCAATGAGTACAATGGTTCTGGTGGTGGATCCAATTGTATCAATTTCACTTTACCATTTGCGCAACACAATCCATTGGCTTCGTTTTTGTATTTTAATGCCTTACAGTGTGAGCAAACCAAGTTCATAGAACCAATAACAACACATTGGTAGTTACTGTAGTCAATTGACACATCGTAACTGAAAGCAGCTGGATTCAAACTTGCGCGATTATTAGTTGAATGTCGCGCTCGCGCTTCACGCGTTTGTGATATCCGAATTCTTTCACGTTCATTTCCGTCGTCACGTTCTTGTGCAGTACGATTAGATCGGTAATTAGCTTGGTTTATAGCATTTCTGGTTCTTCTACCTAAATTGCTTCGTCTTATAGGAGGCATATCAAATATAAATTATTTTTTCACTAATCACGAACTAAACAAACACTAACTAACTAAACACTCTGCACAAAACACGATATACGAATTTGTTTCGTGTATCACTTGACAATTCATCTGTCATCTGTCAAAAGTCATCTGTAACAGACAACTTTTTTTTTTAAATTTGATATGACTTGAACTCAAATCCTTTTAAGCCGTACGAATTGTTTTATTTATTTAAAATTTGAATTAAATTTTAAACAAATAAAAAATTTTAAATAAATAAAACAATTCGTACGGATTAAAAGGATTTGAGTTCAAGTCATATCAAATTTAAAAAAAAAAGTTGTCTGTTACAGATGACTTTTGACAGATAACAGATGAATTGTCAACTGATACACGAAACAAATTCAAACAAAAAGGGCTATTTTTAGGGTTTTTCCAGCAATAATTCTAATTTTTCTCGCCGTAAAAACCATCCCTGAACTTCAACGAACATTTTAAAAAAAGATTTGGCCAAATTGGTCCAGGCGTTGTTGAGTTATGCGCTTAGGAACATATTTTGCGATTCATTTTTATATATAAGATATATATTGTGTAGTTATATGTTAGATGTTCATGTTATTTTGCGCGTTCTCTGTATTTGTACATATAATATAAACAGCTCAATTGAAAAGTCCTCGGCCTGACGTATACATGGCCCTACTAGAAGTAAATCCATATGTTTTTTAGTTAACCCTAACCCGCAAAAGATGCCTGTATACATTTGGCAGCTATCGGATCATTAGTTTGTGAATTATAACATTTTGAGTGAAGCAATTTTTGTTATTGTGAAAAAATGGATAAAAAGGAATTAGGCGTGTTGATAAAATATTACTTTTTAAGGGAAAATATACAGTTGAACCAAAAACTTGGCTTCATGCCAAGTTTCCGGACACTGCCCCAGGAAAATCAACTATCAAGGATTGGTATGCTAAGTTTAGACGTGGTGAAATGAGCACCAAAGACGGTGAACGCAGTGGATGCCCAAAAGAAGTTGTTGTGTTTGACGATCGAGCTTAATAAACCCGAGTTTTCGCATCAAGATGTGACAACAGACTAAAGATGGCTCCATCATTTCATTCCAAAGTCCAATAGACAGTCATCCGAGTGGACTGCACACGTTAAATCCATTCCAAAGCGTGGGAAAAGTCTGAAGAACAGTTGGCTGCTAAGTTTATGGAGTCTGTATTTTGGGATGCGCATGGAATAATTTTCGTATATCTTGAAAAATGAAGGACCATCAACAATGACATATCATAAAAATTACATAACGTTATTGGACCGTTTTAATGATGAAATTGCCGAAAAAGAAGGCCGCATTTCAAGGAAAAGAAATTGCGACAATACACCGTGTTATAAGTCAGTGAAAACGATCTATGTGCAAAAATCTATGAATTGGGCTTCGAATTGCTTCCTCATCCACCGTATTCTCCAGATCTGGCCCCTAGCGACTATTTCCTGTTCTCAGATCTCAAAAGAATGCTCGCTGGGTAGAAAGTTTCGTCGAATGAAGAGGTGATCCATGAAACTGAGGCCTATTTTGAAGCAAAGGACAAATCGTACTACAAAATTGGTATTGAAAAGTAGGAGGGTCGCTATAATCAGTGTATCACCCTTGAATGAAATTATGTTGATTAAAAAAAATTGCCAACAAAATGTGTTTTACTGTGGTAGGCCGCGGACTTTTCAATTGACTTGCTAAGAGTATTGGAATTATTTATTTTAACAAAATATTATATTCATTAGAAATTGATTGAACAACGAACTTACTCAATCACTTACTGACATAAAATCACCCGTGATAGTTTGGCTCATATGCTTACCTGAAAAAATAAAACAAATATGTTAATGCACCATTACGAGTGAGTGGCTTGATACAGAAATAAAATACAACTTATAATACGTGAGATTTGCCAACATTCAGCTCGAAAAATGAACGACAATGACGAAAAACTGGTTTATATTTTTGTCTTGCGCTAGAGCTGTCGTTCTGCATCCTTCAAGGCTTCCAGATTTACGTCCTGTTTTATGATTGGTTATGGGGCAATTCCTTTCCACCAGCGGTAAGACTATTTTATAGCTATTCTCTTTAATACTACTATGTTTTTGATTAATGCTATTTTGTGAAGAAAAATGATTTTATCAGAACATAATATAACGTAATTGATATAAAACGAGTAAAAATGGACGGGAAAAGTTAATTATATCTTTGAAGATGTTTTTAAACAGTTTTTAGGAGACGACAAAGTAATATAAAAAGTTTGAGCTGCTCAATTGGTCAAATTAAACGCCCTCACCAGCAAAATCGATAACAGAATGTAATGTCTGTAGTTTCTAATTACTTTCGTCTCGATTACTACGAAAGTGTCAGAAATTATATTTAGGTTTTATTAGTTCGGGTGTAAAAATAAAAAAAGTGACTAATTGTTTTATTATTTTCTTGTTAATTATTTTTGTAGATATATAAAAAAGTATATTGATATATTACTGAATCCATTGGCGAAAAAAGAAATAAAAAAATTAAAATTTTATTCCTATATGTTTTTACATTTTAATTGTTATCGAAAACAAAATATAATTATCATAGGCGAATTAACTAAAGCTATAATTACTTTTTACAAATAAAGATTACTTTTGCATATGTTAATTAACCATTAATGTATCAGAAGCTAAGAAACAAGCAATGTTTCTGAAAGAGTTCAAGCAAGTCGACAATATTTTAGCTCTCCAAACCACCGCAAGGTTTACTCCAAAACAAGACACCTAATAGTGCGCGTGCATGTATGAGCATACATTGCATCACTGGTCTAAAAGACAATTGAGTGAATTTATAGAAATACAATATAGGTTTAATTTAATTTTGAGTTAGGTTAAGTCTGTTTGCAAATAAATCTTTTGAGTTACAGCAATGTTAAAAGCAATATAAACGAGAGCTCCAATATTGTACTGTCTAGGATTACATGCTCATTTATGTTGCAAATATTTAAAATAACAATAAATATTTGTAGGGGCGAAGATTCACTAATAGAATCCCAAGAAATAATAAATATTTTTTTTATTAATATTTATTATTGCAATCTAGTAAATTAACACTAATAAGCTACATGTTTTTATCCTAATTTGCTACGACTTTACAATTACAAAGTACTTATTCTACGATAAACAGTTTGGGATTAATATCTATGTAACTATTTTTAAGGTGCACTTATTTTTAACTTTACTGAACTATATCAAATGGTTTTACTCTGTTTAATATCCCGACTATAAGCCATCATTATCTAGAAGTTTGAGAACCTTAACATTGATGTGCTGATGGAGATGTCGGAAGTTTCCACCTTCAGGTCTTTATGCATATTTTCATTATGCATGTAACATAGACCATCAATAATACTTCTCAGTATCCTGTTTGGCATGATATATCTATTGCTTTGGCTGGTACAACTCCGTTTACATTGGTATCAACATTTGTTGGTAAAGATATTATATACTGAGACTGTCGAATATCTATCCAATAAGATTTTCAGGACAGTTTTTTATACTTCAGTTTGAGAAAAAAAAACAGTAAAGTAGTGCTTCATTATCAGGGCTGCCGCCATGAAGATGTAACCTGTAATGATTGAGAAACATCATTGAGAAACATTTTATCAATAAATGCGGACCCAATCAGGAAGGTCAAAGTATTTAGAATTTCAGATATGTTTATGTTTGAACGATAGCGGCCATAATGAAAAGTGGCCTCAAAAGTTAGTTCATAAACGATTATTTCCCACACTACTCCATCGCTTGGCATGTTGTCGTATTATGCTAATCTTCATCTCGTAACAGTGGCGACGGTAACACTGGTTGACGGACCGGATCCCGGGACGTTGCCGTTTCGTTATTAGTTTGAGCGACATCTACGTATCGTAGAGCGAATTTTACGATAAGACTGAATGCAAAGTGGTTATCTAATATGGCTGCAAGGATGGCGTATGAACATTTTATATTTCACGGGATGCATCGGACTGAAATAGATACGGCGAAAAAATGCG
Source organism: Rhynchophorus ferrugineus (assembly GCF_030347505.1). NCBI lineage: Eukaryota > Metazoa > Arthropoda > Insecta > Coleoptera > Curculionidae > Rhynchophorus > Rhynchophorus ferrugineus. Next base: position 39,355,307 of record NW_027472585.1, on the reverse strand, counting down.
CATAAAAACGCGTCTGGACGGTGGAAGATTGTGACTTTAATACTAAATACGATACGAGAACGGTCTTAAGATGTGTAGTTGGAAGCGCGAGGAATGTAGACTACAAAAATTGCAGACGCGAAAATTATATCAATTTTAATAACACACGACCTTGCTCGGGATCTTGATCTCGTTATAAGGACTGTGCACGTTCGAATTCGAGATGCTTAGTGACAATGGGCTTCTTTCTTAATAACTAATCACAAAATTAATGATTTATGACAGGGACTTTGTCTAGTGTTGCTGAAGACGACCTTGAAACTTAAAGAAAATAAGTTTTGATTTGCGTTAGGACAGTCGAAGACAGACAGTCGAAACAATCGAACTAGTGGATAGTAAATAAAGTAGTACAAAGAAAATAGTAATTACTATTTCCAATCGTTATAAGAGACGAAGATGTACGAATTCCTTCCCCTATCAATTTTGAAAGAGGAAATGAAGGTAATAACAACTTGGATCTCTATGCTACAGAGATCAGTTTATATAAAAAAACATTCAATTAACAAGTGGCAGTAAAATTAATTATATACTTTAGTTTTTCTTTCAATTTACAAAAAAGGAATGGTATAATGATCCTAAATATATTTCATCGTATTTTAATATTTGGAAAGTAACATTGTGATTGGTTTATTTCCGTTTTATTCAAATTTGTGCTTATGGATCTTTTTTTCTGCTCTAACATTAGGATAGAATAGGAAAGCGAAAATCGCTGGATTGTTTTATGTTCCAAAGAACAGTTTTATTTTGAATGATGTAAAATATTTTTTATATTTTATATATTTCATTTAAATGTAAATAGGAACGGAATAATGATCCCCAAATATTTTTATCATAGATACTCAATCAATTTTTAAAAATAATAATGATTTTATTTATCGTTAATGAGGAATATTTAAAAATTATTATTCGTTGAACCTTCAATGAAAAAAGTTTAACATTTAAAAGTCAATCAAAAAGAGAGTCAATAGTTGCAAAAATAAGATAAATACATTTAAGAGTATTTTACTATTTATCAATAAAAATTATGTTATTTTTATTTGTTGTTATATTAATAAATAATATTGAAAAAAAGTTCCAAAATTTTCCCAAATATTGCTATGTAAATGTTTATTGTTTATTGTTTATTGTTAGTCAATGAACGCTAGTTTTAATTAAATTCTCAAGATTATTCAGGAAAGTGCTACCAGATGGAAGAGCACTTTTTATAAGCTAGAACCTATTTTGAAAGCCAAATGATCCTTTACACATATTATAAAATATCTTATAACTACGCTGGATTAAGATAAAAGGCATATTTCCAATTGTTTTGTAAAAAAGAGATAAGAAATTAATATTTCTTGTTTTATTTTCTTAATATTATCAGGAACATCATATATACTTTCGTAGATGTAGATATTCCCATAGATTTTGCGAATACGAAAGTTACAGTCATATCACTGGAATCTGTATTGAATGATTTGTAGTAAAATGCATTGTGTTTGTTTAAAATAACTTAGTTTTACTAATAACTCATCAATATCTCAATTATTAATATATAATCACAACTAAATTGATAAAACAAAACAGATATTAAAATAAATAAAGAATATATTATATAAAACACTTTTTATTTCCATTTTTGCCTATAATTTAGGATTATTTAGAATAAAAATATTCAATTAACAAAAATGATGAATAATATTATATACTAATAGAATAAAATTAAAATCACTCGTTATAGATAATATTCTTTAAAATTAGAACCAAAGACAATTTTAATTATATTATTATTTTTTACGTTATTTTTTTTATATGTGAATAAAATCAACATAATTTTTCGAACTCAGCCAGTAAAGGAGGATTTATCTCTATTACATTTATTTACATGCATTGCTAACGACTGCTTGGTATTATAGTTTAAGGCATTCAAATAGTGCTTATAATCTATTAATTAATTATTATAATAATCAAGAGTGCTGCAATAATGGTGGAGAATGATAAAATTGTTTTGCTGTGTTTGGATATTAAAGGTTTCAATACTTTATTTTAAGAAATTAAATAATATTGTATTAATAAACAAAATAATCTTCTTTATAATAAAATAGTGTGATAATTCTGATAATATTAACTGAAACAAATGATAAGTTTTCTAACAAAACCGGAAACATTTCTACGACATAATTCTCGCGACATTTTTGATGAAACAAAAACCGACGTTCGATTCAAACCGTTCGGTAAATTCCGTTAGGTTTTAATAGCTTCAGAATGCAGATACGGTCGAATTTTTGTCTCGACTTTACAACAAAATCTACTAGACCCAAATCGATTCGTAACACAAGTGCTGTAATTTGCTTAGTGTCTGAATTGAGCTCCCTATGCAGCTTTAGTCAAGGGTACTCTGGAATCCATCGTGTTCATTAGACTAGAAAGTGACATGTCACATGCTAAATGTAGAAAGGGTACAGAGTGATTGCATTTGCATCACTCTCTCGACCGCAGACATATATATGTAATACTTTTTTATATAATGAATTTATTTATGCCACTATTTTATTACATCTACGATTTGTTTTAATAGTAGAAATTCAGGTTTTGTTATGATTTTGATACGATTGAACAGTATATAGAGAAGGTTTACACCAAATATTAAGTGAATCGGTATAGTAACAAATATATCCCAGAAAATAATTTAAATTTTGAAAAATACTTTAAGGACATAGAATGTTAAGCTTTGATAATGTGAAATTTTTTTTTCACATTTCTAGACCAAACTAGCCACTTAAATAATAGTTCTCATTTGTCACAAATATACTCAGCAAATTTGTTTCGTATAAAAAACAACGAATTTAATTTTGAAAATATTTCCCATTTGCAATACTTTCATATCATTTCATACATGTAGATGCTTTCTTTTCAGTAAATCTAACATTATTCTATATTTTTTATTCTGATTATCTTTATTATTCTTTTTCCCTTTCTTAGAGATTTTAGTCACATGCGCTGAATATTCGTACGGACAGAATATTCAGCGCAGCGGCAGTACAATTAAAATACTTTCAATAAAAACCCTAACACCTTACATTTAATAGTAACAATACTTACTTCTCTAAAACATTTTACCGGTAAGAACAGATTGAGAGAGATGTAAGGTATTTATTACTGAAACTTTATTGGTTTTGACATTTTCAATCAGAGTAATCACAAATATTAAGCAAAATGCCAAAACAACGTTTGTCGGTTTATAACCTCTTATGTTTGGTATAACTAAATGTTTGAAGAACTGTGCAGACATCAGACAACATCCTTCTAAACCAGAATAAAGCGAGAAAGAATATATCCTCTGATATTAAAATGAATATACAAGCTTCAACAGGCAATATATTATATATCTTCATGATGTGAGTTCACTGCTAGTTTGGATAGACTGACTATACATCACTTTATTATATCAAATATCAATGTAATATATTAAATATCAAATAACAATTACTATCACAAAGTAATTTGAACATGTCTCAATGATTGAGGCTTTTTTTCGGAAGATATAGATACATTTATATAACTAATAATTCCGAAATCATTGGAACTGTGAGGTCACATTTTCTGAGAGGTCTGATAAAACACATTTTCAATTTCTTATAGACCATTTCTCTAGGAATGCCCCGAGACCTAATTAAATAATAAATTTAATAGTTGTTGTTATTTAGTTCGCCCTGGGCATTATTTGTTACAACTAAACCCTAATTTTTTTCGTCCGGGCAATGTGGCCAACACTGCGCGCTTAAACTTTTATTTCCCCAAGGATCTTAAACCCACGAACTCATTTAAGGCTCAGGTTCCAGGGATCAAACACAAAATCTCACCCCCTAGTAAGAAAACACCCTACCCTTTGCGCAACACCATAGTACATTCGACAGTTTATTATTAAATCAAACCCCCTAAAAGTTTATAACATTTCCATAGTACATTCGTGGACAGTATTCAAGTTCTGACTTGATATAATCTGTCTAAAGGTAAATATATACATTCCAATAAAAAAAATCGATTGTAATAATAAATGTCTGTATCAGGCTATAGTGGAAAATCCGACAGGGAATAATCATCCCAGTCACGCCGGTAACTAAGCTGGGTAAGACCGGAAGTATTCTGGAGAAGTCGATCACTGGCCGGTCGGTAGGCTTTATACTGAGGACCTCGGTTCGGAGCCCACGTTAAATAGTAGGTTCAGTCCAGATAAACCCAGCTTGGTAAAAATGAGACTTTAAAATATATAAAAAAATATACTATGTAATTTTTTTTCAATCTTCGAAATATTTATTCATTCAGACCTTTGAATAACCTTTTAAGTGTTATATTTTAATGTATGTAATATTTAATAACATATATTAAATTTCCTATATCTGTAATTATTCTCATTTGTTTCGAATTATTATTATATAGTATCTTAACAGCATACCTGCTGTTCTAGTAGTGACATTACCCAAAGGGTTGTTCTCTTGGATCTTCTTGTCAGTTTTATGCTGCTAAGCCACTAGATGGCCTCGTTGTGCACGTATTCAAGGAGTAGCTGTATATAACTCCTGTTTAGCAATACCTATTTTGAGGTCTCGACGAAAGTTACTGTTTCTAAAATATCATGGATCAGTAACGATACTCTTTAGTACTTGTTGTGATTAGGAAACACTGAATTATTGGCACTACTTTTGCTTCTATGATTCCAGTGTCGAATGCAGTAAGTCCAAACTAGTTAAAGAATATTAACATCTTATATATTTATTGTATTTTATATTTATATGTTCCCTTTTCTTTGTACCATGTGCTTTCCCACGTAGTCTGACATCTAAAGTAATTCTCTAATTAGTAGCTTAGTTTTTAAACGTTCTGTTTAGTTTGATTCTCCATATTTGTATATTCCATTTCAAATTGTACATTTATTGGGAAAAAATTGGATAATATATATATTGATATAAATGTTTTCCATCATTTAATATAACATATAACTTTTTCCCATCTTTTCGGTTCAATATAAGTGATGCCTTGTCGAAAGAATGATATTGGTTGTACATACTTACATGAAATATTTTAACTGATGTCATATCCTCGTGCTATGCTTTATCAAGGGATTGTGCTACATCAAAGAAGATTGTTCAGCCCACCTTTTTTTTGTTAAGGGATTTCCAATTATGTCATTAATTTTATGTATCTGATCAATTTAACTCAGCTTTTTCATTATATCTTTTTGGAAATATCTTTCAAATTCCAGGTGCCAGGGACGATAAAACGAACTTTCTTGATATAGAATAATAACTGGGTTATTAATGAACAAATTGCTAAAAACTAATATAGTATGAATATATTTCTTATCATTATTAAAAAACAGGTTGTAGGTAATTTAGGAGTCTTGAGGTTTACAGCTTAACTAAATAACTGACCTGATGACATAATCAGAATAAAATTGTGAATGCCGAAAAAAGTTCATCAAAATTAAATTATTTATAGCTGAATCTTATTTAAGAAAATAATGTAACAATTAAAGAAATTGGTTTCAACTTAAAGCTCTTTTGAAATATCTCTAATAAGGAAATTGATCTGAATATATTATTTTGTACGATACAATAGCAGTAATTATCTACCAGTTATTATAGTATTATTAATATCACCTACACTGTTTCTGATAGCCTGATATAATTGGTTTTCATTTAATTTAAATCGAGGTGTTGCTACACGATATTGTAGGCACATAAATTAATTAATATTTGCATAAGCACAAGATTTTATAACCTTTCAACGTTGTGTTTCAGTATATACATACATCCGTAATGATTTCGTTCATTTTTTCCATGTGTAACGTGGATTTACATATATAATAGTGAATGTAGCATTTAAATATGTAAATTAGAGAAAATATCAAGTGAACATATTTCGTAATAAGACGCTGATTCAAATGTGATGGTACAGAAATAATTAGTATTTACATTTAAAAAGAAAAACATGTTTTCTGACATTTTTTCTATTTATTGGTAAATATTTGTAAGTAATGTTAAGAGGTAAATAAATTTTTTGGTTTCACACATTAATAGTTCAAAAAATAATAATATAGCGTTTTAATATCAGGAATCAGGAAACATTAATAATACTTATTTAATTAAAAATTAGCCATATAAATTGTTTATTATTATTACTTTTAGGAATGGAAACTTATTACACTTTTTTCTTAATAACTAATTATGATGATAATATATAAAATGATATATCGCTATCGTATTTTTTCCACTATTTGTTGGTTTAATTGGAAACCCAAGAACTATGGAACAAATATATTGAAGAATTATTTTTATAATAACATTTATTTAAAAAACTAGTTTTATATCTTATTTTCAGAATTTTTATTATTTATTTTTTATTATTAGGCAAAAACTAATAATCATTATAGTTAAACTGTATAAAAATATATGGTAGGATAACCAAATTCCATTTGATCGTAAACAAATTGTCGAATGTTGTTGTTTTATTGTTGATGAATTTAGAGGATATTTTGAAAGTAGTTACATGGTGTTAACTCACACAGTCTTCGTCGGAATAACTTGAATGACTTCAGCGGCTCAGATGATTTGTAAATATTTGAAAGTACCTTTAAATCTTTAACAATTTATTTAAAAATGTCCATATGCAATAATATTTTAAATGTACCAACATCTAGAGTGTATAAAATATAAAATAAATTCATTGATTGAAACAATAGAAAAATAAATGAAATAGAAATAGACACCTTCTACCAACTAAAATGGATATACACGCAATTTAATTTAAAAAATATGATTTCTCGTGTGTTATAATAATACATATATCTCTTAACAATGGTCTGTTTTGTAAATTGATGGAATCTTGGGTGCATGTATGTGGAATATAGTATATAAATGCTATTTCGCAGCGAATAATTTTGTAGAATTTTAAATATGTTTACCGAAAGTTGTCTCAATTTTATGTGTCAAATGGTGATTTGGCATCATCAGTTTTTTAAAGTTTGAACAATTATCATGACTTTTTTCGGTAAGTGAATGATAATTAAACTTATTTTGACAGTATTTCAGAATGATAAAGAATACTTAAAGCTTTACTACTAGAAATTAATGTAGGTTGATTCACATCTGCATTTTAATATCACAGTATCATATGCATAAAGCATCTATGATAAAAATGTTCTGAAGATGATCATTGTCTAACTCACACAAGAACACTCAGTGAAGCCAAGTTGCCGCTAGTATTAATTTATTTTATTTTAATTAATTTTTCTGATATTCATTTTCATGGAGAGCCAGCTGAAGTAGCATTTTATTACGAAAATGTTGAAAGAGCTGTTGATCTTTGTACATAATTGTCTATAGGAAGTTATTTTATTACTTACAGCAGTGTTTCGACATAAAAAATTCCATGAAAGTTTTAATTAGAATTACTACAAAGCGAATCTATAACACGCCTTTATTGTATACCTTGTTGTTTTAGTCACGCCATAGAGTTTGTCTAACCAAAGTCTACTATTTTTTTATTGTTTTCGAAAGTGTATCGGAAGACATGCCTGCTTTTCATAGAATCCTGAATATGTGTAATAAAATTAGTTCGAAGTTCTCGTTAAGTAGTTGCGAATCACTTCACGGCATATCGAACACGATTTTACATCCGGCTGTTATTTGTACGATATCACTTTACATCGACTTTGTAGTGGAAATTAATACGCTTGTTAATAGTTTGTTTTTATTCCTTAAGAAAACTATGATATTCATTCAACAATTAATAGAATTGTTCATCATGCTTAATCCCGGGAATATATGTAAATGTTAAAAGTGAATATATTTTAGACATAATATTAGTTTTTGTATCAACATAAATAATATAACTCGATAATAAACTGGCATTGATTGATTCTTTAATAGTAACAAGGTTATTTACCAAGAGATTTGATACGTAACTTTAAAATTGCCTTTGGTATAGGCTAATTTCTTTTAAGGATAAATAGTAATAATAGGTGAATACATTTTGATTTAACAATCAAAAATTAAATTCTTTCAAATCAAATCACTTTCCTACTTATTTAGTCAAGAACTGTTTTTATTTTAAATATTTTAGGGTCTTTTTACCAGCGAGGGTTTATCTGAACTGGACCTACTGATTAACGTAGGTCCCGAACCACGGTCGTTATCAATAAGTCTACGAAATGGCGAGTGGCTCATTTGGAGATCACCCCAGAAGACATCCGGTCTAACCCAGCCTGGTTACTGGCGTAACTGGGAACATTTTCCTTGTTGTATCTTCAACTTTTGGCTCCAGCAGCATGCTATTGATACTACTAATAAAAGACGATGACAATGATAATAAATAGTAGTGGTGGAATAACCAGGCTGGTTAACAACAGTCTTAAGCGATAATAGTCAATAACATTGACGAACAATCATTATAAAACAGACAAAACGATAGCTGAAGTACGACATGTGCACATGGTATGAAGGAAAGTAAACGCACGACATATCAGCTGATACCCTAACACATACGGTAATGGACGTGCAATGAGATCAACGAAGGCAACAGGCGTTATTCTGCCATTAAGCCTCACTGGGATTAAGCTAAAAACTCAAATAAATAGATAAGCAATACTCCGTTGCTATTGTGCATTCAATCGTCCTGCTCCAGCCATGATGAACGTACAATGCATACAAGGGAAAAAGTCAATAGGCCGCACGCTAGACAGGCTGCCACCAAGAGCCAGCTTCAAGCTATCCATAGATCATTTAACTCTGGTTACTCCGGCGTTAGTTTCTCGATTACAAAATGTCATAATATGTATTTTCATTTGCAATCATAAAACTATTATCTTTGTTTTACCATAATTTATGAATTATGGGTGACATACGAGGATTCGAAGAAATAATAAAATAGAGGATGATAAAATAGATAACGATAAACAGATAAATAAATAAATAAGTACATGATAATAAACAGACAATAATAAATAGAAAATAATAAATAGGAAATAATAAATAGAAAATAATAAACAGAATGTAATAAATAGAAAATAATAAATAGAAAATAATTGTAGCGACCTTGAGGCATGTCGAATTTTACATCGTGGAATAAGGGTCTACAAAATACCCAGAAATATAGTCTCAGATGTTGAACACGGGCGGGGTGCCAGCAGCGCCAACTAGAACCCGACAACGAATAGCTGGCGGCAACCCCGAGACGTTTATCTGGGATGTTATTGAAGGGTATTTCGGTCATTTAGTACTCGACTAGCGTTTGGTTTAGACGTGCCACCATCTGCCCAAGCCTCGTCATCAGGTAACTCCGCTGCTTTCCGTTTTATCATTTGTATTTTTCGCATTTTTATATAGCCAATAAATAACGGTCACATAATGTAAACATCACTGTTTCATTTCGTTTTACCTCCATTCACCGAGTCATATCATTTACCCTAAATAATAAATAGAAAATAATAAACAGAATGTAATAAATAGAAAATAATAACTAGAAAATAATAAATAGAGAATAATAAATGTGTGCCTCTTAGTGACGCGTCTTGACAAATGAATTATTATGAAGTTCTAACGTCCCTTGGACCTGTTAAGATATCCCATCGCAAAAATACAGCCCCTCCTCAGGAAACATCAACAATGTTGCCATTCATGCTAATTATTTCTGTCTCTAAGTATTCGCAAAGGCGACAAACTCTACAATTAAAAAGAAGCGGCAACCCCGCTTAGTTCCTCAACGTTACCGTTTATTAAAAAACATAAACGACCCAACATTAAAAGGTCTAAATTGTCGCACTACCGTATGGAATTCTAAGTACCAAAGATATCTGGAACGATTTATGATTTCTTTGAATGGTACATGTCTGCGTTTTAGGAAAAAAAATCGAGAAAATATAAACAAATAAAACTCGCTTTTACGATATTTGTCGATTCACTTCTTTTATTTCTGTTTTTATTGGTGCAGTGTTTTTCTGAAAAATACCGATTATCATTAAGAACACAGGAAATGATACAGCGCTCATATTATCCGCAGTCGTTTCGGGAAAAAAATATCGACCGCCAACTAATCAAACTTTCCTTCCGCGAATAACAACCAAACGAAACAGTAACACCGGCAGCAGCGGCCATAACCACGCGCAAACTTTAAATAAGGTAAACGGACGTCTTCGAGCTATTGTTTACTTAAATTCGTTCCCATCGAAGTAAACTATTATAAATTGAGGCAGATGCTTCCTTGGAAATTAGTCCGACTGCGGAAAATGAGTTATGAGTTTGTTTTAAAGATGACATTAAAATGGAATGAAAACTAATGGTTTCTCGTATCGTTTCGATTACTCTCGGCTCGCTCTTTCATTTTTAAACTTTTCCCGAGCTTTTCGCCCGTCTCGATCCCGGGACGCGGCAAAACGGGAAATAAAAATGTATGAATATAACGATTTCATATTGCTCCGATATGGGAGAAAGAGAGGCTTTCTATGCGATATTAAATATGTTTTACGCGGGTTTTTTTCCTGTCCCGGATTATACGAGGCTTGCAGGCGGAAATCAACGGAGGATACTTGAAATTAAATGTCTATGTTTGTACGCGCGAATACAAATTGGATAAGCATCACCGACATTAATGGTTATGAATTTATCTTTTGTTATATTAATATTTCATTTAAAATAGTCTATTTTTAATTATATAAGGTGGGACAAAAGTCCCGCTACCATTTTGATTGCGCGCTGTCTTGGTTAGGTGACGTTTAGCTTGGTTTGGCTTTAATCGATAATAATTAATTTGGTGTGTATAAATATACGCCACAAGAACGGACAAGAACAAGAAATAGTGACAATGTTTATTGAAAATAATCGTTCCATTATTGCCACTCAGCGGAAATTGCGTCGATGGTAACGGTAATTTTGCCCAACGTTGTACATACTATAGGACGTAAAATAAGAATGATATTTAGTAAAACAATATAACATCTTAAATAAATAAAAACAGAGATCTAAATAAATGATATAACAACTTCTTACACAATAAATGGCAAAGTAAAGAAAGCAAATAAGCGTGAGAGATCTTGATGTCTAGGTGGTCGGATGATAGTTCGAAAACATAATGAAAACGTACCTGAGCAACCGATTTTCAATAACAAGGGTGAAAAATATGCATGAAATATAACAGGGATCGATGATTATCACGACAGATACTTCTAATGTTAGGTAATGGCAGTTAAAAACTGGCAGCAAATGTACGGGTAATTAGTTATGCTGGAGGACCATAATACCGACAAATAATAGTATTGACAAATACTGATAATGGATGGTATTGATATTTTCAATAAAAGACGATGACAACAGTAGGCAATAACAATGATGGAATAAACAGGATGGCTAACAACTATTTTAGTCCATAGTAGTCAATAACATTGACAGACAATAATTATAAATTAAACAATAACAGTAAGTGTTAGCAAAGATAAGCTATGGTAGGATGAAGTATGAGATGTGTACACGATACGAAGGGAAAGTAACGCACGACATACCAACTATACCCCAACACTAATAATAATGGAGGTGCAATAAGATTAAGGGAAGCAGATGCATGATATCCTACTATTAGTGTTAGTAGTACCCGCTAGGTTAAATCCAAAAACTCAAATAAACAAATAAGCAATACTTTGTCCCTATTGTGTACTCACTTTTCCACCTCCAGCTATGATGAACGTGCAATGCGTACAAGAGAAAAAGACAAAGGCCATACTCTAGATACACTGCCACCAAGAGCCAGCAGAAACCACTTTCGGTGGCGTTTATATTCAAGTTATCCATAGGTCATAACTACACATCAGTAACTTTGGCCACTTTGGCGTTAGTTTGTGGTTTACAAAAAATATTTATAATTTATATTTACAGTTGCAACTATTATCCTCGATTTGCCACACTTATGGGGAATATACGGCGATTCGAAGAAATAATAAAATACAGGAGAATAGAATAGATAACGATAAATGGATAAATAAAGAAATAAATAGAGGATAATGAGTAAAGAATAACAAATAGAAAACAATAAATGAAGAATAATAAATGGAAAATAATAAATGAAGACTAATAAATAAAAAATAATCAGAAAATAACAAATGGAGATTTAATAAATAATAAATGGTAATTAAAAAGAGAAAACTGGAATACTCTGGGAACAAACTCACCAAACAATAGAGTCATGAGACCAAGTTAAGTTTAACTTGATCTGCCAAAGATGATACATGTTACTTTGAATTATAAATTATTTGTCAAAATTTTGAAATATTTTACCCGAAATTATTATTGTTTTACAAAGTTTGGTTTGTTAATCGAATTGTTAATCAAATAATAATTGTTAATGTTGTGATAACTTTATTATCATGAAGAACTTCTAGTTTAGAGTTTTGAAGGTTTCTCCACGTATACTAAAACAAATTAAAAATATCTATAAAGCAAGATGTTCTTTATTATGGATTAGTTAAAGTTAATTAAGGTAGTTAATTAATATCTTTGTAATTTACACGCTGATTTTATCATGATAATGTTTTGGTTTGGGTTTGTTTGTTACATTTCCATAAAGAACGTGTTTGTTATGAATGTCAGGTTTTATTAGTTGGGAATGGTAAGTGATCACTACAAGTTCTGCAATTTAATATAAAGTTTATTTATTCAATTTAATTTAATTTTACCAAATGAACGTTTTTAAGATATTGTATAATTTTAATATATATTAATTATATATGAATGTGTATGGCAGAAATTGATTTATCTTTTTCTTCTCCACTTTCTCTTTGTCTGCAATAATATACAATAGATTACATTTATGTTAAACGAACTACATTTTAAATTTGTACAGATTTAATTATTATACTGTATATTAAATATCCATTACTCAAAACAATGCTGAAATGTTTCTCTAGATAAATCTATCTAGAATGAATATCAGTTACGAATATTCTCCTTTAAATGTCTGAAATGATATTTGATTTTCTGTTTTATTTGTTTAAATTGTTTCTATACCTTCATTTTATAATCATATAAGTATTATTAATTAGTTTCTTTTCTATCACCAAAAATCTGATCTCCGGTGGTAAGTTTGTAGAATTATAAAGTCAATTGAAGTGAAAATATTCTTTCATTAGAGCGTACAGAATGAATATAGAAAAACTGATTTTTCTGATAGCATTTTCATTTTTTCACTTTCGTTCTCAATAGGCGCGGAAATTATTGGTTTTCTTTTTGTACTACCAAAGCAAAGATTCTGTGGATAATAACAGAGTCAGGCGGTATTACTTTACATCAAGATTGAAAAACATGTTACCATAAATACTATATTCATATTTTCATCATATACAATTTTATTATAAGAGATTTTTTTTATCTTTTTATGAATATACAAATAAACTAACTACTATTGACATGTATGATATGTATTATATATTATATATTACTATAATAACGGTAATAGTTACTGTAAAATATATAAAAAAATATCTAAAAATACATAAAAACCTTAAAATAACTGAAAGTCTTAATAATAAATATAGCAGAGTTATATTTCATATCTTTAATTTAAAAAACCTTCTTTGTTTCAATTTTTTTATGTAATCGAAAAACTAAGGTACGTGTAAAATTTAAGAAAACAAAAGGCTTCAGAAAATATTTGGCTTTTATTTTACTTAACTTATAAAAACCGTTTCACCGAAAACACCAGATAAATTGAGTTGATTGTTAAATAAAAAGAAAAGCTGTATCTTCGGGTAATTTCTTTTTAGAGCAAAGAAATAACTACGTGAATCATTTTAACCTTTAGGCCTTTTCGGTAGAGCAATAAGCTCCTTACTAAATAACGTTATTCAACGCAGACGTAGACAGACCATTATATTTTCTTTGGTATTGGGTGGAAAATAATACCGCTTGCAAATAAATAATAACTAGTTTCAAATGTCAGATTGGTCGGGAATATAAACAACTTCGTTATTCAAATATTGAAGTAGTTTTGGTATTATTTTTGAATGTATATTGATGTCTATATCTACAAAAATTCCTGGTGTTTATACGTGATGTAAGTATGAATTGGATTTTCTATGTTTTTTTTGTCTACAGAAACCCTCTTTTTCCTATTTTTGATAACATTTCAATCTCATAATAAAAGTTTATTGAGCTTTCCTATAATCGGCTGAATTTAAGATACCTTCATAAAAATGGATATGCTGCTCAGCCTTATGTGAAGGCAATATATAACTCAATGATATTTAATGTCTATTTTTCATTCTGTGATTAGATCGAAACTATCCCTTGTAATCGACTGCGCTATCTCGTGATTATTGTGTTAAGTTCGAACGGTAGTGAGTTTGGTCCAATATTCCGTAAGGTTTTTTAATTTTTTTGATACAGTTATCAAAATGACGATAGTTTAAGTATGGAAATAATTTTTGAAGGTTTTGGCTCGATTAACAAGGGTAAGATAAACGGCCACATGAAGTCTATCGAAACAAGTCTCTACTATACGAGAGTCAGTGAATATGAACGTCGAGAATACTCGCTACTATTATGCCCAAGATGAACATCATGGAGTTGCCAGTTCTTCGTTTCTGCTAGTTTCTAGTAGTTTTTTTAACGATAATAATCTTGTAATACCAAAGTACGGTTGTGAAAGAAGTGGAGATAGGAAGAGAGAGAGAATACTATATTTTCCAAACATATTTCTCGATATTACATTTATTCAGTTAAATACGTGCATTATATATTGTTATATATGTGCAGATAGATTACTTAAATATTTTCAATAATATCCATAATCACAATCATTATTCTGTACGAAGATTATTTTATTTTATTATTGTAACTGTTTTTTGCATAAGATAGAGATGGGGATGATTATGAGACATATATGTATTGTTTTTATATGGTATAGCAACAGTATGATATAAAAAATTTAAAAAAAAATCTAACATGTTGTATTGACATCTTCTAAAGAGGCACAAAAGTTGGCTTAACATAAGAACAATTAACTTCTAATGACAAAACTTTCAATAGTTTGAAAAATTAATATTCTCAAGTTATATCAACTATTATTTCTCTGCAATTGATTTAATATTGATTGTTGAAATTGATTTAATATTTTAATATCATTGAGAGCATTGACTCTAACTTTATGGCTATGGCTAATTTAATAATAATAATGTATATAAGGATTCCCCAGATGTATAATATTGGGAACAAGATCAGGAGTTTGACAAGCAAGCATCAAAAAAAGTCTGAAATCCATGAAAACATTGAGTTTAATGATGTTGACACTAAATTCATTTGACATTCATCACTTTGAACTAAAAAAATTGAAACTAAATGCAAATTGTGACAAAAGTACCGTTACTGTTATACAATAGAAGAATGTATAAAGAAGACTTACACTAAATTTCAAATAAATGGTTTCAGTAGGAGTTGAGATATCACGTCAACCGTCACGAGTAGGCTTAGTGGCACAGTGGTTAAGGCGCCAGGACGGTCCTCCTACTGTTGCGTTAGTCGCTGATTCGTTGTATTTGAATGTAATTGCAAGTGTCTTTATAGGCAAAAGTTGAAAATCCGACAAGGAATAACCATGCCATTCACGCCAGTAACCAGGCTGGGTAAGAGCGGATGTCTTCTGGAGTAGTCTCAAAGTTGGTCACTGGCCAGTCAGCAGGCTTCATGCCGAAGACCGTGGTTTTAAACCCTCGTTGGTAAAAAGGAGGTAAAAAGGAGACAGTTATATCTCTAGGAAAATTCTCTTAAGGGTATATTCCTAAAGGGTTTTGAAAATATGAAAATCAAAATCTAGAACCAATACAATGTAGAGGTATTTTAGAAATACGTTCCTGTAACAAATTTTTAAACGAGTTTTTTTAAATAGAGATCGCTAACGGCCTTTACTAAATTTACCTCGATATATCTCAATCGATCCAGGAAAAATCCCAGCGCGGCATTTGTGTTGACAATACTTTTTCAATTAACAACGCCTATTTTGTTCGGCGCTCAGTTTATTCTCGGTTCAGCTGCGTTCGGAGTTGTAAATAACCGAAATGTTTTGTTGTATTTATTTCGGAAAATTATAAATTGTATATGTATTACAATCGGAACAACGGGTACGTATGCGAGGGCGACTGCACAAATGCGGTCTCGTTGAAATGAAAATGTTTACCAATCGACAGGAAAATTTTAACTATAAATTACCAGGTTTTCGTTCGAGAATTAAATTGGGTCTGGATTATATTAATAATGCTTATATTATATAAATAATTCATGCCGATACAAGAGCCAATCCCTAGTATGTAGTAAAGAAGAAGAAGAACAAGAAAAGGGCGTTGAAAAAAAAGACCAGCGATGTAAGTAAAGTTTCTATCTTGTTTCAAAGCCATTGTAGCGGTTCAAACACAACACTACAGCAAATTCAAAGGTTGGCGACGCCGGTGGATTGGTACCATGCGGTTCCCGGCTATAAAAGACCACCACGACGATGTCTCGCTCTCTTTTCTTTTCTCTACCCCCCTGTGACAGTAACACTTCCACAGCGCTACCGTACTTTCTTTACATAACCTAATATCCTATCAATTCTCCTGTCGACCACATGTATCTTCCAATAACGAAATAAACAAGTTTTTATTCAGCCACTATTTTCAGTTCTCGTGCAAATTCCTTCCACAAAGTCGTAGTGAGTGTTCGGACAAATAACCGCATCAACAACCACACATTCCAACCGACCGACCAGATGAACATTCCTACACCATAGGTAAGGGCTGAGCACGGATATTGCAACGGTATGGAGGTCACGTAGAGTTCGGTAAAGTATATATATATATATATATATATATATATATATATATATATATATATATATATATATATATATATATATATTCGGTATATATATATATATATATATATTCGGTATATATATATATATATATATATATATATATATATATATATATATATATATATATATATATATATATATATATATATATATATATATATATATATATATATATATGTAAATATGTGTACAAGTAGGAAGAAGGCTGTATGTAACAGATGGTGGAATTAAGTTATGGAACACTAGAGCACTCAAGGGCCAATAAAACCCTAAGAAACGAGAATCATGTGATCCAGAGTTTTGGGTAGGATAAAAAGAAACATCGAAACCAACGCAGAGAAGTTTAGTAACGCAGCCTGCGTAATTTACAAGAACCAGCGAAGAACTACAAATCTACAAAAATGGGGTCCAACTCAAAATAACAGGTAGGATAAAACGCTATTGAATCCGATGGAGAAGAGTAGAGTAATGCAGTCGTGTGTAATTTACAAGGACAAGTGATGCACTAAAAAACTAGAAATATGGCGTCCAAGAGAGCTACAAATAGGATAAAAAGCTATTGAAACCATTAGAGAAGAGTTTAGTTATTTTTATATAAATATTAATTCAACAAAACAGGAAGATCAAGCAAATAACGTTTGAATCGTATTTTTAAATGGAACAGTGAACAAAATATCTAACATATATCAGAAAATCAGAGGATTTAGTTACCCAGACAAGATACCAACAATTAAATAAAGCATTAGGCTAAGCTGTATGTAAGCAATCCACCAAAATATGAAGACACATCAAACAAACACAGCAAATAAATTACGATATTACAGATCCCTTTGTGACTGACTATTGCTTATTCACAAAAGGTAGTAATTATTCTGTAATATTCAGTGGTGGTGAATTAATAAAAGGACACGAAGGGCAAATAGTGGATGCCTGTATGAGGTATAAGAGAAGCAGAATGCTTTCTTGAAATGGAAAAAGAAGAGAAGATTGATCAAAAAGTTTCATCAGAAACACATAATTTAACGACCGCTCGGGGAACTCAACATGTAAGAAAGCAACATGATAACAACGCCGATGCAAGCTATTTGGATTTGTCAGAGCCCATTCACTAAAAGGTATTATGAACTATTTTCAACAAAATCAACAAATTGATTAGAACAAATTTATCGATTTTTAGTAATTCTTATAATATAACTTCTAATATTAAAAATAACATTTTTTAAAATTTACTTATTATATTGCTACTAGTCGTTACAGACTAACTTACAATTTGTCTGTTGTTTAATGTTTGTTATGTTAATGTAAACATAGGTCTAGGTATATATCTGTAGGCCCTATCTTAGTCTCTAACATAATAATTTTTATATATTAAAATTGTTATTTTATTATGCTATTTATGCCGGTTTTCTATGAAATACTCTACACTTTATGGAATGGTTTGATTCTTTTGATCCTGTGTCCTGTTCTGGTGTTATCTAAGAGTTGTGTTACTTCGACAGTGATATGAGAATGAAGTCTGTCCTCAAGTTTCTTTGCAATTCTCTTGGTTTTCTGGGTGACAGTCGATATCTGAAGGTTTTGATGTAAGTAATCGTCTTGTAGTATCTCAGTGCATCTGAGAAATATTGGTCTCAGGATTTTGTTGTGGAAAATTAGTATTGTACTTATATTACTTTTCGCGGAATATCCCCAGAATTTTATTCAGTATGTTCATGTAGATTCCAACACTTGCTTATATAATAGCACTCTCTTATGTACTGATGTACTTTTAATTACCCTATTCATTTTTATACATTTTGACTGCAGTATTTTTTATACATGTTCCTTCTAGCCAAGTTTTGCATTAATCTTCATTCCTAGATACTTGCGCTGTTGCTATATAGAATGATAATATTATTTAATGTTATTGGTGCTTGAGCCGTCTGATTATCCGTGAACCGCACATGCATTGATTTACTTTCGTTAATTTTTACTTTCCAAATTTGAGTCCAATTATTTATATTGTCACTTGCTTGTTGCAATTTTCGTACAGCTTTTTGCTATTGTCTCAAGAATAGCAAAAACAAGAGAAAGAAAACAGGGTCAACAAGAATCAGAGTTTCATCAGAAAATATAGCCATCTATGTTATACCTTTTGACCTTCACAGGACTTGTCGAACATACTCATACTGATGTGTGGACATTAGGTTTTTCTCTCTATAATAAAAATAACATGTATTTGTGATTTATTTCAAACTAAATAAGCTAGGAACAACTTATTTCAGAGCTATTTCAGATTCTTTACACGCCGTTTTTAATGACCCCTTTCACGTCGATATTTTTGCCGTCGAGCGTCATGTGTGCACGCCGGCTAACATTTTCCATTTTCCGTTAATTGGTGAACATTTTCATTTAGGCGCCCGCCCTATTCGCGTACCTATTCAGTGCGTTCGCTTATGCACCATTGTCCGATATTATATACAATTTATAATTTTCCGAAATGAATAAACAAAGCGTTTCATTTATTTACAGCCTCAAATGCAGCTGAACCGAAAACAAACAACGCTCCAAACAAAATAGTCCATTGTTAATCGAAAAAGTACTGTCAACGCAAAAGCCACATCGGGATTTTTATCCAATCAATACTGTTTTATCGACGGGAATCGCGAGAAAATCTGTTTCTACGTTATTCCTTATTTTACTAAAATATTTTTAAAAGAATTGAACCGACTTCAAAAAGTACATAAGGAACTCACTAAAAATTAAAAAATAATCGACTTAGATTTTTAACACAAAAAAAACGTTTAAAAATAAAACATCAACATAAAAATTGTTGTAGTAACAAAATAAAAATAAACAGAAACTTTGTTTAACATAGCTATAATACGTATTATATATTCTACTATATAAACACAATTTAGCTTAATACCTACCTAAATCCATTTATCTATTTACAATATTATTTTAACTAGTACCAACTGATAATTTCCAAGTCGGTGCCGAGCAATAGGTACTGATCTGAGGATCTTAATTAAGTATTAAGCTAAATTGTGTGTACTCGTATATCGTACAATAAAAAACACTTGTATTAGATACGTTAAATAAATTTTTTCTTTATTTTTACTTAGTTATTACAACGATTATTATGTTGATATTTTATTTTAAAATTTTTTTTTGGGCTAAAAATCTATGTTGATTATTTCTTAATTCTTAGCGAGTTCCTTATTTATTTTTTGAATTTGGTTAAATTTTTTCGATAAAAATATTTTATTTCTCCCTTTTAGTGTTAGATATTTACCCAATAAATTACTGGATAGTCGAAGTATGAGGGAAAATAGGAATATAGAAACAATAATTGAAAATGAGGAAAGCTTCAGGCATCGGGGTTCGCTACCTAGTCTAGGCGATTTGACAAATGTTCCAACAAAACTAGAACAAAAAGGTATCTGCGCCTATTGGGAATTGAACCCATGAGTTTCGCGAGTGAGCTCAAGGCCCTAACCGTTACACTATAGAAACTGTAGCGACCTTGAGCATGTCGAATTTTACATCGTGGAATAACGGTCTACAAAATACCCAGAAATATAATCCCAGATGTTGAACACGGGCGGGGTGCCAACTGGAACCCGACAACGAATAGCTGGCGGCAACCCCGAGACGTTTATCTGGGATATTATTGAAGGGTATTTCGGTCATTCAGTGCTCAACCCTCGTTCGGTTAAGACGTGCCACCATCGACTGCCCAAGCCTCGTCTTCAGGTAACTCCGCTGCCATCCGTTTTATTATTTGTATTTTCACATTTTTTTTATATTGCCAATAAATAACGGTCACATCATGTAAACACCATTGTTTTATTTCGTTTTACCTCCATTCACCGAGCCATATCATTTTACCCTAAAAAACAATTGTCTGGAATATTTCTACGACTTCCCATATGGTAGAGTTAGTGCTTAAAAAATAAACTACACAGTTTTTACACTGAACTACTTCCGATCCAAGGTTTTCGTCACATCAGTTCAACAATAGCATTATACACAAATATCTGATTATTTTATTATTTCTTGGCTCATTTTTCCTATTAACCACTTAAACTTGAGCTATTTTGATTCATTGTCTATTTATAATTATATAATGCAATTTTTTAATAAAATTATATATATATATATATAATTTTATTAAAAAATTGCATTATATAATTATAAATAGACAATGAATCAAAATAGCTCAAGTTTAAGTGGTTAATAGGAAAAATGAGCCAAGAAATAATAAAATAATCAGATATTTGTGTATAATGCTATTGTTGAACTGATGTGACGAAAACCTTGGATCGAATCTCCTTCTACCAACTAGAGGTGTATCTGGACTGGACCTACAGTTTAACGTGGACTCGGAACCACGGTCCTCGGCATTAATCCTTACCGATTACCAAGTGACCATCTTTAGAAATCATCCCAGAAGACGTCCGGTTTTTCTCAGCCTGGTTACTGGCGTGACTGGGATTATTTTCCTTGTCGGATTTTACACTTTTGCCTAAGATAATCACAAATATTAAACAATGGTAACCATAGATTTACGGCCATGCCACAGCAGGATTCGAACTCGCAGCCATCGTAACAGTAGGAGGACTCTCCTGTCGCCTTTACCACTGCACCACCAAGCCGACAGTATTTTCATTTATCATAACTTTAAAATGGTACGTGTTACAGATTATACGTTTAGGTTTTTGTGTTTAGCAGGTACAATTTGACCAAAAAAGTCGTTTAATGTTATAAAACAAAAAAAAAAACATCTGTCACGCAGTGTGATTAAGCAGATTTTTCCGTGTGCGCTTTACACGATCCAACATTTAATCTCTTATTATGAACCGTTCGAACGAAGCGCCCGATCGAAAAACACACAAACCGGTGGCGCGTGTTTAAAATAAAGAGCGGAAAAATTCAAACGCCATCAGAAATATTGCTTTATCGTTTCCGAGTGGGTGGAGAGTGATCAGAGAAGGAGCGGTTTATTTTAAAACGGTTATTTCCGGATTTTCAGTTTACCGAAGGAGCCGGGCTATCGGAAACTTTCCGCGTCGAAGTTGTTTGACGATTCTTTTCGCGCCGGCCATCCATCGTCGACGCTTTTCATGTCGAAGCGATTTGTATCGGTTATCTGGCGCCGTCCGATTTATTGTTAAAAAGTCCCCGCTAATTGGTGAACGTTTCCGATTTTTGGGAAGTGGGGCCTCGAGGGTATCCACTGACGTATGGCCCATAGCGGCCGATATCATACACAATTTATAATTCCGCGAAACGAATAAACAAAACATTCCGTTAATTTACAGCGTCGGATTTAACGGAATTAAAAACAAACAACGGCATAAACTCCGGTCTTGTGAAAAATGAAAACCGCCCCTTCTTCGAAATTTATTTCAGCATGGCCGCCGATTGATTCTACATTTTATTAGACCAATAATTTCTACTATTAAAGCAACAATACGTATATTTATTGCTAGATTTATAATATTTCAATGATTTGACCTGGAAAGACTGGCGGTTTTGGGTAAACTAATATTAGAAAGTATGCCATTCATAGTTTTAAACAAAGTAATAATGTTATTGTTCATATTTAATATCCTATTAATAAGAGTAGCGACCGATACAACTCTTTAGGCTACCACTATTCACCTTCCCCAAGTTCAAAGGTTGGCAACGCTGGCGGATTGGTAGCATGCGGTTCTCGGGTATTAAAGGTCACCACCACGGCCTCTCGTTCTCATTTCTTTCATTTCTTCACAATCTAAGAAACCCCACTGACCCACATGACCTCTGGTGCGCCGCCAAAAGCGTAATGGGGAAAAGTTCCAACGCAATCCACCCTCTAAAGGCCGATTCCTCCACGGAAATCGCCTTTACAAATACGGAAAAAGCCGAGCTCCTTGCTCATTTGAGAACCAAATGAAATGGAATCCATTTCTTGGCCCACCTTAACAGACATTGTCCATCACAAATGACACTATTCCCTCTCTAAAGAGGAAAGACTTTCAGTCAGTTCACCGATTACCTAGAGACCTTCAGATCTCCATAAAACGTATATTTTCTAAAAAAGCTCCAGGCCCATATGGTATAACAGCAAATCATCAGAAAAACCTCAATAGCAAGTAGCTATCAGAACTTGCTAACATTATCAACTCCATCCTGATGTTAAAGCAGTTCCCAAAGAACTGGAAACATGCGCTTGTCGCTGTTATTCCTGAAAATGATGCCAAGTCGAATCCATCTGACTACAGGCGTATCAGTCTGATTAGTTCACTTTCCAAACTTGCAGAAAAAGCGATATTACACGCTTTAAACAACTTCACAGACGCATACCACATAATCCCAATCGAATAATTCGGCTTCCATGCCAAACATTCAAGCCTTCATCATTCAGCCCGCGTCGCAGTAACAATCCACCAGACATTAAGAAAAGGTCGAAAAACTGAAGCCATCCTTTTAGATGTCACCAATGCTTTCGATCAAGTATGGCACGACGGCCTAATATTCAAAGCGAATGTCCTAATCTACCTGATAGATTCATACTTGGACGGTAGGTCCTTTCAAGCGAACATGGATGACGCAATCTCCTCTCGCAAACAAATTTCCGCCAGTCGCTCCACGAGCCCCAATGCTCTTCAACCTATACATAGCTGATTTCCCACTTCATAATTATTCCCACACAGAATTGTATACAATGACACCGCTTTTTTCACAACCGGTTAGAGTCCGATTGAGTCCGTTAGAGCTATTCTCAAGGTATAAACTCCAATTCGACCGCAGATTACAATGGTCTATTTTTACTCCTCTGCAGAAAAAGTAAACTTCCAATCCCCCAGAAAGCGACTCGCCTCTACGGAGCACAGGTATGGTACAGGTATGTCCCTGAGAGACAACTTGAACTACTCCAAGTGTTTCAATCTAAAAAAGTCCGCGCAACATTCACCTAGAATCAGACATCCCGTTTGTGAAGATTTTCACGAATGTGCTCAGTGTAAGGTTCTACCTAGGCGCCTTAGAACACGACAACACCTTGATTAAATCTCTACCCATCCACAAACCTCGGTAGTAAAGCAACTACGACAATTCCAGTCGTAACCCAGGGTCTTTGTCGCCCGTAAAACACTCCACTCTTCCGAACCTAAAGCGACATCAGAAAAAGACCATTGGGTTGTAGCTGGTCATCATTGAATAAGAAAAAAAAACGCCTGGCTCTCTCTTCTTTTCTCTACCCCCTTGTAACAGTACCACTTCCACAGCGCTACCGTACTTACTTCTATCTAACCTAATATCCTGTCCATTCTCCCGACGACCACATATATTACTCGATATCGAAATAAACAGGTATTTATTCGTATAATTATTATTTCGTATTTATTAGTATAAGGATATAGTCCCGTCGCCTCGACCACTATACGACCTAGTTGGCACCAGCCTGATCTCAAGCCAAAAATCGAATCGACATATATTCGGTCTATAAATTAAAGAATTTTTTAAATTTAAATGTATTTAATACTATTTTGACTTTTCCAAATATGTTTTTAACAGTTTGCAGTGCCACAGAGCGCTATCACGCTGAAGAATGACAATGGTGTGTCGAATTGTTCGAATTCCGGCCGTTTTTTTTCACATAGTATCCGGTTTAAACCGATTTCCATCAATAGCGATCCCCATTGATGGGGTTATTAGGTTTTAGCGTCCCATGGTATACCGCACTAAGCTGATCCCAGCAAACACAGGGAGCACTAGCATGGGGCCACGGATATTTCAGGATTGCCGTTGATGTTGATTCTCATGATTCTTCGCTCTAGATTATCGTAATGGATCCACTTTTCATCACCAGTAACAATACCGTCGATTACCGAATTTGCCATTGACGTAGCATTTAGCAATTAACATGACCAAACGCTTTTTAATATTCCTTGGCTTCAATTTATATGGTACAAACTTTTCAAGCATTTGAATCATTGCCATATTCTCCGAGCTGTTGAAAATGGTTTCTCGTGTTACTCTTAACCGTTCTGCAGATCCGTCTTGCGTTTTAGATAGACCATCATTGAGTAATGCCTTCAAATCCTCGTCTTCCATATATTTTGGCTATCCAGAACGCTCTATGCCTTCGGTGTCAAAATTACCACTTTTGAAACGTTGAAATCAGTACTGACTTGTTGAAATTAATTGAGCGTGGTTGCCAAAAGCTTCACATGGTCTCTTCTACAAATTGATGTAAAAAAGTATAACAACACGAATAAAACAAATTCAGACATTTTCAACGTTTATCCTTTGAGCAAAACCATTCATCGAGCCATTTTCTAACTTCTTAGAAATTGGTGAAGTACTCATCTGAAAGCGATCGAAATAGTCGGATGGGTGAGGTCAGGAGAGTACGGCGGCTGTGATAATATGGTTCGAATTGATTCTTCTTCTTTCTTTTGATTAAATATTAAAAGTAATGCGAACCATAAATGCAAGTTTTCAGGCACGAAACTTAACATTTTCAAAGAGGTATGAAGGTAACAGGATAGCTGTCAAGCTTGACGTCAGTGGAATAAAATAACACGTGTCAATTCATAACATTGCGTACTTAAGGCCTACAAACATCTGTTAGAAAAAACGGTAATGATTTTCCGGTACACCTGGTACATAGAAAGTACTGTAAAAATGTAGCAATTGCACTATAAAGGTGCAATGTTAATTATATTTGTTAAGATAAATTTATTTTTTTTATATATATTTTAAAATCTCCTTTTACCAACTATGGGTTTATCTGGACTGGGCCTATGGGTTTATCTGGAAGTTTAACGTGGGCTCCGAACCACGGTCCTCAGCATTAAGCCTAACGACTGGCGAGTGACCAACTTTAGAAATCATCCCAGAAGACATCCGGTCTTACCCAGCCTGGTTACTGGCGTGACATTTTCCTTGTCGGATTTTACACTCTTGCCTAGAACATTCACAAATTTTAAACAATCACAAACACAAATTTACTACCATGCCCCAGCAGGATTCGAACCCGCGGCTATCGCAACAGTAGGAATACCGTCCCATCGCTTTTACCACTGCGCCACCAAGCCGGCGTAAAGATAAATTACGCTCTTTTTCGCGCTCGATTTATCGGAATTAATGAAGAAACGTTAACGTTAATTAGATTATTTAAATTTTATCAATACAATTAGGCCACAGTTGGGTAACATACAGTCGAACAATAAACCCGGCGAAACTTCGAAGTTCGAAACTTTAAAATTGATACATAAAAAATTCAGTTAAATGGTAGACAAAATGTAATTATTTCTCCATCCCGCAAAATCTCAAGTTATCCGACTGATCTGGCGAAATTTACTGGCGTTTTATGGTGATGTTACTTTTTCAGTTTATTGTGCAATAAAAATTGACCGTAAAATTTATGTCTCCTTTTTTAAAAAATACACCGGTTAATTTTTGAATAAGCCATTAAGTTTGTTGCAATACGAATGCCCCGAAAATGACAAAAAGAGTGAAATTGAATTTCACCAAAAATCCAAAACCGCCGAATGTTAGTCGGATTGTTTTTCTGTTGCCTAGTTGGTCGATCTTAGTTGGCGATGACGCGAATTAATATTTGATCATGTTTAGGTAATTTAATTACCATTGTTAAATGTATTTTCGGTTAAAATTAGACTAATTCAAAAGGGTTTCTTGAAATAATAATTAGTAACATAATATAATTAGGTAATAGATTGAAATAAATAAAATATTAAGATAAATAATTAAGGATATTTTATAAAAACTATTATATATATGACATGATAGAAAATCATTTCATTAAGTGAGTTCCTATGTAAAATATCTTGTTCTAAATCTTAGTCTAAAGTGTAGACTTTAGATATTTTTTATATGTCTATTAAACAGATAGAATGGCGCTAAACGTGCTAGTCTACACACTTTAGTCTCATGTCGCGCCTATAACTTATTAGTAAGCATATGAGGGTGTATTAAAACTCTTTCGAAGTACTTAACACGTACACTTTGAAATACACTTTTTATGGGCTCTAGAGGGATATGACGCTTTATCATTTCAGTAAACACATAGTGTGGCACTGGCATGCAACACTTTATTTTGGAATCTTTGAGTGATGTCTACATTAGACTTGCTAGCAGTACCTTATAGAAGGACTGCATGTGATCAAGTAAACCTAAATATTAATTCTTTCAGCAATGCCTTGTTGTGATAACTTAAAACTGCGCCCGATAAACCCATGTTTTCGACATAATATTCCTTATAATCACAATCTTAATTTAATTTGTTTTCGTTTAACAAGGTTGCATTTTTCCAGGTTGGGTTCCAAGGTGTCCATCGGTCCAAATTCTTGTGAAGTTATTTAGCATTCTGCACCTGGTGGAACTAATAATTATTAATATATACTAGGTAGATAGTCATGTTCTTCTCCGCAGAGTAAAGTTATGGTGAGTACAGATCTGACCATTCGGAGCCAATTTCGTGGGAAAATTTGAAAATGTGCATGAACAGAACTGAATTCGGAGAACAGGTTTTAAAATTGGTTCAAAGTGGTAGTGCGCATGCACTTTGTTCAGCCCTTGATGACGAACAGAACGGAGTTCCAGGAGCCGGGGATCTGATCAACAAATTCGAGCGACCGTGGGAATAATTGGCGGGATTATGAATGACACAGGTTTTGTTTTTGAAAAAATAACCCTGTTTTTACTTGTAATTTAATTATTACTATAAAAATGTCTTTGAATGATAAATATGTGTTTTATATCTATTAATGATTAATAATAATACGTATAATTATATAAAAACCTCATTAAAAACATGAAAAATTAAAATATTGATATTTTACTTGCAGGAATCTAAAATAACATTCAAATTTGATTTCAATTTTGCAAATGGTAATTGCAAAAAAAAACGTGTCAAAATTATGAAGTGTTTTTCTTATATTTCATTGAAGGGAATTACATTTATTAATACTCTCCATACTACAAAATATGCCAAATAATATGAAAAAATATTTCACAACTGTTCAGAGAAGGGATGTTTAATAATAATCTCATATAAAATAATTATTAACAACATGAAAATATTAAGTTTGCCAACTGATTTTATTTAACTCATAGAACACATAAAAATGTAAAAATAACCACCCATTAAACGCACTATACTCAACAATCGCTTCTTAGCTTCTTTCCAAAAAGAACCATATCTTTGACCTAAGATATAAAATAAAACTCATTAAACACAGTAGTTTTAGAGAAAAAAGTCACTTAACTATGTTATTCTATAGACAGCAGATGTGTCACTAGTTTCAAGGTGTCACTCCTTAATTTTTTAGCATAATATCCTCTTATAACGACTTTGGCCATTGTGTCTATATATATATATATATATATATATATATATATATATATATATATATATATATATATATATATATATATATATATATATATCAAAGTAGTAATTATACTCTAGTAATAGTAGTAATTATATTTTAATTTACATTTAATTAATTAAAATTTACACACATACATTCTTGTCTCTTGGGACTGAATATATCTTCTGGTGATTTTGGATCATTTTGTAATCGTTACAGAATTGTAAATGTTTGAAATCTCTATAAAGAGATACTACTAAAAACGATTACACGGTACATATTATTTCAGCAACAAATATTGCTTTTTAGGAAAAGAACACTAGACGTACCGTCGATAAATGATTCATAAGACATTTAATTTTGGCGTGTCATTATGAAAAGTTTGGTTATAAACAAAAGAATACAGGGTTCCGAACCAAACGATAAAAACCGTCAAATGATATTTGGAGACCGAAACTTTCCGAGAAGAACCGAACGGCCCACGAATTGATTTCGATCACCGCGAACGGAGAGATTTTCGCCGAATCCGTGCCGAATATTCGCGCAGACTCCGAACGGTCGCTACGTACTCACCATTTTATGTATATAGTCTATTCAAATCTTATTGTACATACGTCACCAAGATCTTTAATGTATTGCCTGTCGCAATTTGTATATTCGTCTTAGAGTCAGACAATATTATCCTTATCATTTTATTCTAGTTAAAAAGAGACACAATGCTGTCTGATTAGTGTGAATACGTAAACGAACGAGCCTGTGAAAGTCATCCGGTTGTCGAACGTATGCAAAATTCTTGAAAACAATAGGGATAAGAGGTTATAACACTAACCTATAAACTATTGTGGCTGCATAATTAACTGTAGTTTTTAGATGTACTATAATGTTAAAATAAATTATATCTGATGACATTTTTGTTCAATTATTTTATTTAGATTAGAATTTTGTTGTATGTCAAACTCAAAACTGAGCTAAAACTTAGAGTTGACACGGCAACATTGCGAGGTTTTGACGTCAAAAATTTAGTTTTACTTGCTGTGATTAGACATGCTCTTTGAATCCTGCTAGGGCATGGTCGTAAACGTATGTTTGTGATTATTTAATATTAGTAATTGCTCTAGGCAAGAGCATAAAATCCGACAAGGAAAATAATCCCAGTCACGCCAGTAACCAGGATGCGTAAGACCGGATCTTCTGGGATAATTTCTAAAGTTGGTTACTCGCCACTCGGTAGGCTTAATGCTCAGGACCGTGCTTGGGACCCTACATTAAACAGCAGGTCCAGTCCAGATAAACCCATAGTTGGTAAAAGGAGACTTATATTTAAAATTAATTATATTATATATAATACTAGCGACCCGCCCCGGCTTCGCACGGGTGCAATGCTGATACTAAATTAAATACACTACAGAAAAAATATGAACGTTGTATATAAAAACATAGCGGCCCGCTCCGACTTTGCACGGGCATAAAATATATATGCCTATGTCACTCAATGAAAACATGATTAAAATCGATCCAGTATTTTTGGTTCATTCATTACTGCCCTTGGCCTGCACGCATTAAATTTGGAGTAAAACAATTCCTCTTCCCCTATACTTACTATGAAGATTTCCTGCTATCTTTGGAATATCTAAATTCATACAATTTTTATTACATTACACATTTTTAAACGCAAATTTTAAATTTGTAATATCTCCGAAAATATTTGTTTAATTTACATGCTGTAAGGAACCATATTGATCTATATTAATTGCACACTGTATTTAAGGTACTTAATTCGATAAGGATTAATGCCGTATTGCTTAAAATAGCTTCGTAAATAAGCCATTTTCTCACGTAAAAAGTAAACAATAAAAATGGTTAATGTGGGTTATCCCTAAAAGATAAACATATACCATCGCGGACTTTTTTGTAGACCTTTTTATGGTGTACAATACTGTAGTACATTAATTTGATCTAACTCGTAGGGTTAGGCAGCGTTTTTGCTAATTGTTAAATAAGCCTAAAAAATAGGTTAATTTACGACATCACGTTAGAAACCTCTAAAATTAGCAATGTTGCCTTAGTCCATTATGCATGTATTATACATATAAACCTTCCTCTTGAATCACTCTATCTATTGAAAAAAACCGCATCAAAATCCGTTGCGTAGTTTTAAAGATTTAAGCGCACATAGGGATATAGGGACAGAAAAGGCGACTTTGTTTTATACTATGTAGTGATATTAATTATATTATATTATATAGGAGAATATATTTAAAAAAATACGCACATTAAATAGTTTTTAGAATAATATAGAATCGAAAGAGAATAAGCAAAATGGGCAAATAGTGGAATGCTAAGAGAATAATTAAATCGTTTTGGTTGTCTTTTTCTTTAATACCTTATGGTTCATAAACTTTTGTGCGCTGGTGTACATTCGAATTACTAATCTTAGAATTATCCACTTTACAAATCGATCGGCTTTTTATTAAATTATCGGGGGTTTCACCTTACACAAAGCCCGTATTGAATAGTCATCATTTAGCCCTATCGGTGTTCTAACCCACTATCGCCACCCTTTTCATTATTGTCACCGCAAACGGCTGCAGCCAGCGCACGCAGTGCCCTCCCCTTCGCCCCCGTCGTTACCGACAAAAACCCATACAGAACCTAACACAATCGCCGTTATTTCCATATTCAAATGTGTGGGCCCGTCTCAGATTAGTCCCGTCATTGGAATGCCGAACGATACAGAAGACAATTAGGATCCGAATGAAGGCAACAGTAGAACTGAAGATACGTGGATCCAGAAATTAATAGAGAATGATGGCACGGGTACGGATTAGAGGCGGACTGGTTCGGAATTAACGGAGATTTTGGATCTTTGGCGGGCCGAGGGGAAGGGAGAGGTGTACGCGTTTTATTGCTGCGTGGGACGATTCTAGTAAATGTAAATATTTACGGTTGGGATCAGAGCCCAAAGCCAAAAGATTTTAATCGCCCCGGGGGAATTATTAATAATGCATACGTTTTCTTTAGCAACGATCAGTAAGAAATATCGAAAATTCATAAAATAACAATTAAAAATTCATTCTAAATTCTAACATATTAGGTCAACAAGTAAGTCCTTTGTGTTCATCAAATTTAAACCCCAAAATCACAAATTATAAAAATATAGAATGGAAAGTTATTTTATATTAATCTCTTAGAACTTCAACAATCTGCCCGTATAACTGTCCTGACATGATTGCTTCAGTAAGTGATCTGCTGTACAACTCATAATCTAAATCTTATTCTAGATACTATTCTAACTTATTCTAAATACTATTCTAACTTATTCTAGAGATTATTAAATCTCACTCTATGTGTCTGTTAATCAGTTCGTATGGTAGTTTGCGTTTGAGTCTATGCACTACACTGTCATCGCGCACATTTAACTCTATGGCGAGTGCATTGGGATACACTAATAGTCTTTCAGAGTACTGGAAACGTAATATGGGGCATCGACGATGACTAGCAACACTTTATTCTGGAACCTCTGGAGGATGGCTATGTTAGATTTACTAGTTGTACACACAGCTAAATACCATAGGTCCAAATGGGCCTAAGTATTGACTTATACAGCAAAACCTTGTTATCTAATGATAGTTTAGATTTACGCCTTATCAGCCAATACATTTGGTTTAGTTTAAAGCCAAGCTGTCAAACGTCGATCAAAATGCATTTCCAGATATTTAACGTTGTCTGCTTGCGAAAGGTCATGCTTATTCAATTTTACTCAAAGACAAGTTCTTCTACATGGCGTGAATGTCCACATGGGTAGATTTTGTTTTATTTGCTTTGATATGCCAGGTTTTCAATCACAAGTCGACTTTGTTAAGATGAAGTTGGAGGTATCTTGCGGCTGATGTTGGATCCTGGTGTGATGATAAAATCGCTGTGTCATCAGCATATGTTGCAACAGTAATGTTTTTGAGGTTGGTAGGTCAGCTGTATAAAATAGATCTAACAATGAGCCAAGAACACTGCCTTGTGGAACACCCGAATATGTTGGGTCTAGGTCAGTTTATTCGTCACCCTGTTTAACAATAAAATGTCTGTCTGTGAGGTATGATTTTAGTAGTTGAAAGTGCGTATGTGGCAAAAGCTCTTTCAATTTAATATGCAGTCCAGTGTACCACACCTTGATGAAGGCCTGAGGAATATCGAGAAATGCAGCGGAGCAACATTTTTTATCCTTTAAGTTTTTGTTAATTTGGTTGACTAAACGATGTATTTGTTGTGTTGTTCCGTCTTTATTACGGAAGCCAAATTGATGGTCTGGAATAATATTTCTGACCTCTGCGATTATTTTGAGTCTTTTAATGCATAGCTGTTCAAAAAGTTTAAAGATCACAGATAACACGCTTATAGGACGATAAGAGAGAATGGAAAGGGAAATAAGCGTTCACGTAACTATGTTCTTAATGTGCACGTCTGAGTTACTAAAATTTTTGTGTATAGTTTTAAGGAAGTATGGTTTTAGGAAGTATGATAATTTTTATATAATTAAAGCTAAAAAATGATTTATCTAAAGGAAGAAACAGAACTAAATTGCCTTTCAGGATGTGAAAATTCAAATAGGATTACTTTATATCCAAAAGAGTCTACTCCAGCACTGAGAAAGGGATTTTGAAATTAAATGAAATATAAATCAGAAACTAATGGTTTGTTATGGGACTTTCAGAATAGATGATTGTCCAGCCAAATGTGGCACAGCATTGTGTATCCAAGATGCAATTCCTAATTGTAATTGCAATAACAAGTCTTTAGTTAAAGCCTACATCGATAAATTAATTGGAATACATAATATGCGTATATTCACAGATACCTTGCCTTAACGCAAGGAAAAACAAAATAAGGCTACAGATTCAACAATGGAGTAAACAGTTGTTCAGTTTACGTTATAATATCTAAAAAGAATTGTAAATAAATGGAAATATAATCTTTAAAATATAAATCATTCATCATATAAATCATATATATTCGTCATATAAATCAATTGAGGATACATTACTTAACAAATATCTCCAGAAATGGCACGCACATGCGCACTATCCTGCATAGAAAACCATAGAAATTAATAAACTATATTGCCTTCCTTTTCTTGTGGTGGTACATAATTTTCGAGTTGATCGGTACAATACATTCAGTCAAAACAATCAATAGTCCTTGCTGGTTTATAGACTGAGATTTCTTACAGCTTAAAAGTACAACCATCCATTTGTATTAGATATAATAAAAAGCTGTATATACGAATGCGCCAAACTCTAATTATGCTCTGTTTCTAAAATAAATGGTGCGCAGTATCTATATATGCCAAAGTATATATATACTCCAAATCCGAAGATATTTGTTAAGTAATGTATCCTAGTAAATTGCAAGGTTTGAAAACTAAAATTATTTATAACATAACCATGTGTTCCTTCGCAAATTTTTCTGAAATAGACGAATCTCCACTTTCAACTCTAGGCAGAGAGTACAGCACCAAAAATACTAAGAAATTAGTGTATCCCTTTGTGATAATATTGTAATCAATAATTGTTAGATATATTTTTAATGTACTGATATTATTATTTTGATATATAAATGCTATTTAACGCTTTCAGAAATCTATTTTATATACTTATAATAATGATGCTATCTTGATTTATTTATTAATAGCCAAAGTTATGTAAAATTCTGAAATTCTCAACCATCTCTCAGGTTAGCTATCTCTCAGTGTTAGTACTTTTAAACGTAATTAATTGCTTCGAATATCCTCAATAGCACATGGTAATAAGAAGAAATATAAATTTGTGTTTTGTTGAATGAAAAAGTCAAGAATACGACAGAATGTGACATTCAGTTTACATGTATTATCATTTAATAACTTAAATCATCAGGGTTTGAATATACTCCGATTAAAAGTACATTATTGGATTTTTTTCATGTTTGTTAAATATAATAATTGTCAGATTAGATAATTTTTTGTATCTTGAAAATGCTTCATTTAAGTGTTAACTGATATTCTTATGTAAGATAGTCTCATATAGATCTTTATTTTATGGTTAAAGTAAAGCTTATCATAAAGCTTAATTATATTTTTAATAAGTAGATTATTTAAGATGACGTCGATAGCTTTGCCATCTATCAACAATAACCTTTTTTTTTGTTCCATTCGACTTTTGAACAAAGTACGTCAATTATAGGATACACTCTTATTTGAAGAAATTCTTTTATGAGTTACATTAATTATTTATTAATTCCAAAAATTTCGTTATGAGAAAGTATATATCCTTATTGTGTAGTATCTGTCGTTAAAGATGTGAAACTGCGATAACTTCGATCACATTTTGCAAAAACTAATTTGTGTATCCAATATAATGGTTTTAAGATACAAGAATTAAGGTTTGTTAAGATATAAGTACATAGGGTATAGTAAGAGTTGAGGGTTAGGAATCAGAACATATTTTTAAGAATATGAACTTAAATTAATGACAAAAATAGGACGGTTTTTCGTATCATATTATGTCAGATGATACAATAAATACTATATGTTTATATCAATGGAAAAACCAATGGAAAGCATTTTGGAATATATTTTACTTCTTTAATTTAATTACCTTGTTTTCACTCCTATATTTTCGGTTTGGAAAGTAGTCCTGTAATTATTTAATTAGACTTATCATCACTACATAGTATAAAACAAAGTCGCCTTTTCTGTCCCTATATCCCTATGTGCGCTTAAATCTTTAAAACTACGCAACGGATTTTGATGCGGTTTTTTTCAATAGATAGAGTGATTCAAGAGGAAGGTTTATATGTATAATACATGCATAATATACTAAGGCAACATTGCTAATTTTAGAGGTTTCTAACGTGATGTCGTAAATTAACCTATTTTTTTAGGCTTATTTAGCAATTAGCAAAAACGCTGCCTAACCCTACGAGTTAGAGTTCAACAAACTCGTAGGGTTAGGCAAAAAAGTCCGCGATGGTATATGTTTATCTTTTAGGGATAACCCACATTAACCATTTTTATTGTTTACTTTTTACGTGAGAAAATGGCTTATTTACGAAGCTATTTTAAGCAATACGGCATTAATCCCTATCGAATTAAGTACCTTAAATACAGTGTGCAATTAATATAGATCAATATGGTTCCTTACAGCATGTAAATTAAACAAATATTTTCGGAGATATTACAAATTTAAAATTTGCGTTTAAAAATGTGTAATGTAATAAAAATTGTATGAATTTAGATATTCCAAAGATAGCAGGAAATCTTCATAGTAAGTATAGGGGAAGAGGAATTGTTTTACTCCAAATTTAATGCGTGCAGGCCAAGGGCAGTAATGAATGAACCAAAAATACTGGATCGATTTTAATAATGTTTTCATTGAGTGACATAGGCATATATATTTTATGCCCGTGCAAAGTCGGAGCAGGCCGCTATGTTTTTATATACAACGTTCATATTTTTTCTGTAGTGTATTTAATTTAGTATCAGCATTGCACCCGTGCGAAGCCGGGGCGGTTTGCTAGTAATTAATAGAATAACACAATGTCTATATTATGTATTTGAAGCCTTATTTGTGTTAAAACGTGTTTTACTTCTTTTAATGAAGTGTATTTATAATTGCTGAGCAACCGTTAATAAACTAAAGCCAATAAACGATAGGCGAGCCGCGAAGAAACTATATTTATGTTTTGTTTATCGTGTTTATATTCGACTATAAAGTTGAAAATCGAAACGAGAAGTTAATAGTCTCATTTTAATGCTATATCATAATTTGTACATTCTAATTGACATTATTTAATGGCATTGGTCACCAGACAATTCAAATTTGCATATTATCGTTTCGCTTGGTCTATTTTGTTCTACAACTTGATTCAGGATTTTATATTAATGGTAATTGTGGCCACTATTAGGATAAATTAGTTGCTTGTTCGTATTTATGTCGTTGCTGACTGTTTATTACCATTATTAAAGCTTTTTATTCAACGTTTTTATTGTTAACATGTACCACTGTTATTTTATGTCTATAAAATATAAAATATATGACATGTGCTTGATTATATTGTACTAATATTATAATATAATATAGTGTAGTTGTTAAAACATTTACTTTAATATAATACCGATGTCTAAATCCTATCTCCTCTTCTCTGATTCTTTCTTTGTGAACTCTGTTTGAGCTCTTTTGTGTAATTTTCATAAACATTACCAACAAAAAGTGTTGTTCATCTTGCATCGGTTTTTGAACTTCGTTCCTATATTTTCAATATTGCCTTTCTATGTATGCTCATGGTGGTCTCTCTGAAAGTTAAGTCGTTGAAACATTATTTCTCTACATAATACACACATACTCTACATACATACCGTCCATAAATGGTCCATTGTTGGCTCATCATCAGAAAAGGTAGGTTTTAGCTCATCAGTTATTGGCGATAATTATTGGAGATAGGGGCATTATTGTACATTACCTGAATAACTCGCATTTAACGACATGACAAGTTAACGACGACTTAATTTGCAATTTTACAAAGGTTCCAAAGATGGGGTTTTCTCGTTTTCGCTCTTCTACCATCTGTAAATATTCAAGTATCCAATACACTGTGATACTGTGATACTTTAAACCACAAGAAACCTTCAAATTCATCTTAATAAAGCCGAACTGTTATTGAAAACGTGGCGTAGCAAATGAGACGTAATCTACCCATTTGACATTCATCTTTTGTAGAAGGACTTGTTCCTCAGTAAAATTGAATAATCATGAACTTCCGTAAGCAGACAACGTTAAATATCTGGGAATGCATTTTGATCAACGTTTGATATGGAAAAAACATATAGCGACAAAACGCAAACAGCTTGGGGTTAAACTAAACCAAATGTATTGGCTGAGATATCCCCATAGAGTCCGTAACGAGTGTAATTCGGAGTGTTAGTGCGAATTGTTGACGTTCTACGAAATTAGGAGAACGGTAGATACGAACTAAAAGCGTTGAAATGAATTTTCAAAGCACTATTTTAAGTTTTTATAAAGTTTTCAATTTTTTTGTTAGCGCACTTTCTTAGACAATATGGTTTTCCTTAACTTTCTTACTCACTTCATTTTCACATATTCCTACATCCATCTATCACTAGCATCATATTATTCTATTTATAATTATTCGTGGTGAGTTCTCATCAGGAATAATTGATCATTTGTTATTAAATTAATTAATTAATAAATATTAAATTAAATTAAGACTAAATAATATTATTAAGATTAAATAATATTGTGGTTTAAATTATCCCCAATAACTTTCAATAATCTGAGCTGGTCCCAGTTTGGGCTGTTTTTTATTTATTTATTTTTTGTTTTTTTTTTAATATTATTGGTAGAATACTATTAGAAAGGTATTACTATATAGCTGAATCAAATCGAAGTATATGCGTTTAAGAAAAAAAAAATATAATGTAGATTTTAGGCAGCAATGACACCTATTAATTTAACATTTTTAAACAACATTGTGATACCTTGACGATTTCTACGCCATCCCAATAAGAACCTATGAAACGATAGGAAAATCCCGGAGATTTACGGCTTTATTCGACCTGGCCTATCCCTTTAAGAGCATTTAAAACCCTAATGGGTTTCTTTTATTTCAGCATCGGAGCTGAGAAATGCGAAACAAAGTATAATATATTCAGGGGAACGGGAATTTATAGGAGCGCTACATTTTCGGCGATAAAAATTATTTATTTAACGGCAACGATCTGCTCTGGTGTTTTTGCATTTATATAAGATTTTTCTCACGTTCACTGACATCCGATAATTTATCCTTTAATGTGTGGAAAACGTGAATCTTTCAGCATATAATGGTTACATGGAATTATTTGCTTTAGCGCATGCGCTTTCTTATTTATTTATAATAATGTATACAGCTGTGCAAACGCATAGATTTTGTTGTTGAAAATTGAGTTGAACTAATAGTTGAAAAATCGTTTAAATACTAGCAAAGGTATATAATATATATATAATATATTGCCATCGTATTTAAAATTAAATAGTACCATTTAAAAGTCTAACATATATGACAATAATCTGCTCGTGGGCAATAAGTATTATTACATGATTTCCGTTATATAATATAACTATCCTGACATGTAGTAGATCATTTCAGTAAGTGATCTGCTGTACAACTTACAATCTAAATCTTATTCTAAATACGATTCTAACTTGTTTGAAAGTCTATCCTAACTTATTCTAACTTATTCTAGAGATTATTTAATCTCACTTTATGTGTCTATTAATCAGTTCGTATGGTAGTTTGCGTTTGACCCTACTCACTTCACTGTCATCGCGCACATTTAACTTTTTGGCGATTGCATTAGGATGCACTAACAGTCTTTCAGTATACTTCGCACTAACACTCCGAATCACACTCGTTACGGACTCTATGGGGATATCGCGCTGAATCAGTTTGTTGTTTACGTAATATCAAACCTTGTTATCCAATGATAAATTAGATTTACGCCCTATCAGCCAATACATTTGGTTTAGTTTAACCCCAAGATTCTTGCGTTTTGTCACTATATGTTTTTCCATGTGAATCATCAATCAAAATATATTCCCAGATATTTAAGTTTATGATTATTCAATTTTACTCATGGACATGTTCTTCTACAAACGGTGAATGTTATATGGGTAGATTTTGTCTCTTTTGTTTTATACGTCAGGTTTTCAACCACAATTCGACTTTGTTAAGATGAAGTTGGAGGTTTCTTGTGACTGATGTTGGATCCTCGTGTGATGATAAAACCAC
The DNA here is from genome assembly GCF_030347505.1 of Rhynchophorus ferrugineus. NCBI lineage: Eukaryota > Metazoa > Arthropoda > Insecta > Coleoptera > Curculionidae > Rhynchophorus > Rhynchophorus ferrugineus. The sequence goes on along the minus strand of NW_027472585.1, from coordinate 39,316,215 downwards.
TGTATCGTTAGCATATGTTGCAACAGTAGTGTTTCTTGACATCGGTAAGTCAGCTGTTTACTATAGATATAACAATAGGCAAATAACACTGCTTGCGGAACACCCGAATATATTGGCTATAGGTTTGGTCTATAGATATGGTCTTTGAGGTATGATATCAGCAGTTGAAAGTGCGTATGTGGTAAAAGCTTTCTCAATTTAACATGCAGTGTGTACCGCATCTTATCGAAGGCCTGAGAAATATCCAGGAATGCAACGGAGCAATATTTCTTATCGTTTAAGTTTTTGTTAATTTGGTAGGCTAATGTATTTATTTTTTGTGTAGTTCCCTTTTTATTACGGAAGCCAAATTGATGACCCGTAATAATATGTATCTCCTCTGCAATTAATTTGAGTATATTTCTTAATGTATAGTTTTTCGAAATGTTCAGAGATCACAGGTAACGGGCTTATAAGACGATAAGAGGAGACGTCTTCTGATTTTTCCCAAGTTTAAGAATCATAATGGTTTGAGCCCCTTTCCAAGTGCTAGGAAAGTGATTAAGACTTAGCATGGTATTACATATGAATGTTATTAATTTGATGTAATTATCTTAATAAATGTCATATTTAACAGTGGAATTATATGCATCTTTTAATAGTTACTTCACCAAGTATTGTAATTGCGTTTACCTAATAAATAAAATTTGGAAAATATTCAAACAGTAAGGCATATTTTATTATAAAATTGTATTACAAAAATTTGAAAAAATTTTTTTACATGCTATTATATATATGTATTCGTAAATGCCATTCATGAACCTCAGAGCTTCATCTTGCAATAAGTTATTATTTTTGAAAAACAATAACTTATTTACCTATGCTCTTGGATAAAAATATATTCTCTTCCTTTTTTGTTACACTCAGAATTTATTGTGTTACACAATCTCAGAAAGGTAACCATTAGATCATTAGGATGTCCTTGAGGGTTAATGTCATATGTTTTGTTTATTTGATTTTGGCCAATTCTTGTTAGTAAATCTGACCTTTCCAAAGTATTGTTCTCCACGATTCATGCATTCTTCAAAAATTCTAACTAATTTCTTCTTCTCTTACTCTAACTTTTCATCTTCGGCTTTGGCTCTCAATAAATTCTAGCAACAGGTTACCTATGTTAAAAGAACTAAGTAATTACTAAAATATATCAATCCACTAATATATTTTACCTTTTGGTAGACACATCGTACATTTATTTATTATACATAACCTAAAACGAATGGACGGTTAATTTCAATAAATGTGTATAAGATTAAAAATTAGCTTTAGTATTACTTGTAGTACAATCACCTATTATCTCTCTTATACTGGTACATAGGTAAAAAATAACTAAATATAAATACATTTACTCTTTTTCATATTTATTTAGTGCTGTCAATTTAAATAAGATATATTGAAGTTCCTATCTATATGTTCCTTTATACTGAAAGCACACTAAATCTGTGCCTGTTAATATTTTATTTACTTGTTGAAAATAAAAATATATTGAGACCAGTTTTAATTAAATGTATGAAATACGTCAAAATTACTGCTGTGCCTTTATTATGGTAAAATCAAGGAGGTATATAATAATTTGGAATATTCTGACTCCATGCATTAGAACCAAGAAAATCCTACATATCTTGTTTAAGTAGGCTTAAGCCAAAAAATTGATTTAGTGTCTTATTTAAAACAGATTTCTTTAGGTAAATGAATCCCTTCAAAATAATGAAGTTTACTGTGTAATCAGCAATGTACTTTGCAAACATCTTTTTAACGGACAATAAAATTTTACGCTATATTGAATGGCTTTGCGCTAAAACTTTTCATGTGATGTAATCATATTTACCTTCAGTATAACTCTGCCATCGTCTCGTTTAGACGGATTTTGAGTTTAAACCCTGGGTAATATTTCCACGAATGCATTTTTTTTGTTTCATTTTGTTATGTGTTGCTTTAATAAAATAATATACGTATATATATGAACACAATTGCTCTATATAAATAATTGAATACAATACATAACGATTAAATTGAAAAGTCCCCGGTCTACCATAGTAAAACACATTTTTATGGTAAACATTCTTTTTTTCATTCGACATAATTCCCTTCAAGGGTGATACTGATTATAGCAACCCTCCGACTTTTCGATACCATTTTTGTAGTACGATTTGTCCTTCGCTTCAAAATAGGCCTCAGTTTCGGCGATCACCTCTTCATTTAACGAAAATTTCTTCCCAGTGAGCATTCTTTAGAGATCTGAGAACAGGAAATAGTCGGTGGAGGCCAGATCTAGAGAATACGGTGGATGAGGAAATAATGCGAAGCCCGATTCATGGGTTTTTGCCATCGTTTTGACACACTTGTGACACGGTGCATTGTCTTGGTGAAGCAGCACTTTCTTTTTCTCGAAATGCGGCCGTTTTTCGCGGATTTCGTATTTCAAACGATCTAATAACGCTATGTAATAGTCGCTGTTGATTGTCCTTCCTTTTTCAAGGTAGTTAATGAAAATGATTTCATGCGCATCTCAAAATACAGACGTCATTACCTTTACGGCCGACGGTTGCGTTTTCTCATGCTCTGAATGGGAGTTTATCATGTGCAGTCCACTCGGATGACCGTCGATTGGGTTTCGGAATGAAATGATGGAGCCACGTTTCATCCATTGTCACATATCGACGCAAAAACTCGGGTTTATTACGCTTAAGCATGTTCAAACACTGCTCCGAATCATCAACTCGTCGTTGTTTTTGGTAAAAAGTGAGCTCGCGCAGCACCCACTTTGCCAGAGCTTTCTCATACCCAAATATTCGTGAATGATACGATGTACACGTTCAGTTGATATCTTTAAAGTGTCTGCTATTTCATTCAATTTCAAGTTACGTTCATTCAAAATAAGTTTCGTCAGTAACAACCTCTTTTTGGCGTCCTCTGCGTTCATCGTCTTCGGTGCTCATTTCACCACGTCTAAACTTAACACAACAATCCTTGATGGTTGATTTTCCTAGGGTAGTGTCTGGAAACTCGGATCAAGACAAATTTTTGCTTCAACTGTAATTTTCCCTCCAAGAAGAAATATTTTATCAACACGCGAAATTCCTTTTTATCCATTTTTTATCACAATAACAAAAGTTGCTTCACTCACAAAGCTATGATTCACAAAAAATAATCCGACAGCTGTTAATTTATACACGCATCGTTTGAGGCTTGGGGGCTAATTAAAGAAACATATGAATTTAATTCTAGTAGCACCATTTATGTGTCAGACCGGGGACTTTTCAATTGAACTGTTACCAGAAAAAACAATGCTCATGCATTTTTAAACAAGTTACACATGCATTTTTAATCTGGATAATTTGGATTGTTTGGCTTGATCACTTCATTTTTAAATAGAGTTGGAAATATCTTCCATGAATAACGACGTCTTGCTTTTTCTTTTTGTACATACACCGAATATACAACAAGATACCTACTATACATAGAAAAATTGTGAACATAGTTCACTCTACGCGTGCGCTAAACCGAATCATTCCGTCTAAAAACGGTATACTAGCGTTGGCGCAAAACAGTAAGGTCATAGGTCGCCCCTAAATTGCGGCGTTAATTTTTGATGTAGTGCAGAGATTAACACCAGCGATGGAACATTATCGGTTTTAATGATTTTTTTATCTTTTATGTTTTTCTTGTGTCGGTGCCCGTTCGGTTTTATGAACCGTCCCCAGATTGTTAATCAGGAATGTTAAGACGTTACTGATTTCAATTATTGGGGTCTACCTAAAAATATCTTTCGGGAAAATCGCCGTTACTACACCGTTGTAATGGAAAAGTAGTTTTCGTTTTATTGAAAATCCGCTTAGGTGGGTCTTTTACTACCCACGTCCTTTCATTTTACTTATTCGGCATCGTTTCCAAGTAGATATATATTCTAAAATTGTTTTTGTGTATTACAGCATCTGTTTTTTTACTTGTCTGTTTCCTTTTCAGTTTCAATCGTTAAAAACGTAACAGAGAAAAACCTAATAGCAACGTAATTTATTACGAATTCCTATGCTGCGCTCATCGTTTCTCTCAGAAAATTAACAAGGGTCGTTAAAACAACTGCAAAAATATTTGTGCTTTGCTTCATATCACATTAATTGCAACAAAATATTTAAAACTTTGCTATTGAAACTTTTTTTAAATATTGTCATCAAATTTTATCTCCTTTTAAATATATTTTAAATGAAAATATAAACAACAAGAGACTAATAACTATATAGGGTCTACTCACTTCTGCGCAGTCATTATATTATATATTGTAGAAATTCGACTAAAATCTGTAGTAGATAAGTCTCTAATAGTATCGCATTGTAATCTAGGGCTATTTTATTAACTATAATAAATCAAAATGTTTATTTTAGTTAATTAGGAGTAATATTTCTTATCAATAATTAGTTATTAATAAATTTTCTAATTAACAAATTGTATAAAGAATAAAATAACTCATAATTAAAGGCTGAATACTAACTAATGTGGGTTTAATTAGTGCCGATAATTACAGAAAATTGTTCTGAACTCATTAACTTGAACAATAAAGATGTCATAAGTGTGCAGTGACTAGAAAAAAGCTCATATAATTATATGGCGATTAAATGATGATGACTTAAATTGGTTTATATGAATTACAGCAAGTTTGTTATGTGAATAAAATCATCTGTGATTTAATTGCTCATAAAAGAAAGGAATACTTTTAATGATTATTATTATTATGTCTTGTCCTATAAAGGCCAAAGTCGTGGATAAAATCATTCACTGCTGCATTATTATCTTTGAATGTAAAATCTCACATATTTACCTGAAAATCTAGAAGGCTGTTGTTATTTTATACTATTTTCTATTATTTTAAGTTTTCTACCTCAAATTTATAGTAGCTGGTAGATTATTTAGATAGATATGATAGCAAACAGGAGATTGGTTTGTAGCAAGTTATTAATAAATATGTATGAGTGTCTACGTGTATTTTATTTTCTTATCTTACCGCAACAATATAATCTAGGCACGATTAAAAATCACCGAGATCTTTCTTCTCATCCTGTGCATATTTGCTCTATCCTTGATCTAGTTTCCGATCCTACTTTTATCACTCTTTGCAATACCGACATCTCGCAAACAAATGTTAGGTATGATATGTAAGTTACACTTATTATTCCTTTCTATTAATGACTTTGGTCATTTTGCCATTCATTTCCATTTTGTGCCTTCTGTTACTCTCAATTTCGATATCCATTTAGAATACCTTTTTCTAGCGACTTATCTACTGCTGATTTTAAGCATTTTTCGTTATTTGCTCGTATAATTCCAGAACTATGCTCAGTTATCTTGACACACCTTATCTAATTTTATTGGTCGGTATATTTTTTCGGATATTGCTTGCTGCAGACAAAGCAATTCTTGAAAGTATTCCTTCCATAATTTCGTCTCCAATTATTATGTCCCCTTTTTTTATCTTTTATGTTTTAACAGGTCAATTGACAAGTACCCGGCCTATCATAGTAAAACATATTTTCTTGGCAAAATTAGTTTTTTTATTCCATATAATTCCTTTCAACGGTGATACATTAATTATAACGACCCTCCACCTCTTCGATACCATTTTGCTGGTACGATTTGTCCATTGCTTCATAATAGGCCTCAGTTTCGTCGATCACCTCTTCATTCCACAAAAATTTCTTCCCAGCGAGCATTTTTTGAACTCTGAGAACAGGAAATAGTCACTGGGGGGGCAGATCTGGAGAATACGGTGAATGAGGTAGCAATTCGAAGCCCAATTCATGGTTTTTTGTCACGGTGCATTGCCTTGGTGAAGCAGCACTTTCTTTATCTTCAAATGCTGCCCTTTTTCAGGGATTTCGACGATTTCAACGGTCCAATAACGCTATGTAATAGTCGTTGTTGATGGTCTTTCCTTTTCGAAGATACTAAATAAAAGTTATTCTATGCGCATCCCAAAATACAGACACCATAACCTTGCCAGCCGTCTGTTGCGTTTTCCCGCGCTTTGGAGCGGGTTCATTGTGTGCAGCCCACTTGGATGACTGTCGATTGGACTTCGGAGTGAACTGATGGAGCCCTGTTTCATCCATTGTCACATATCGACGCAAAAACTCGAGTTTGTTACGCTTGATCATCTTCAAACGCTTCACTTCAAACACACTCAAATATTCGTGAATGCTATGATGTACACGTTCAGTTGATATCATTAGAGTGTCTGCTATTTCATTCAGTTTCAATTTACAGTCATTCAAAATAATTTTGTGGATCTTTTAAAGGTTTTCGTCGGTAATAACCTCTTCCAACGCGTTCACCGTCTTCGGTGCTCATTTCACCACTTCTAAACTTAGCATACCAATCGTTGATGGTTGGTTTTCCTAGGGCAGTGTCCGCAAACTCAGCATCAAACCAAGTTTTTGCTTCAACTGTATTTTTTCCCTTCAAAATGCAATATTTTATCAACACGAGAAATTCCTTTTTATCCATTTTTTTTTTCACAATAACAAAAGTTGCTTCACTCACAATGCTATAATTCACAAAATAATGATCCGACAGCTGTCAAATTTATACATGCATCTTTTGAGGGTTAGGGCTAATTATTTTTTTAATTAGCCATATGGATTTAATTCTAGTAACGCCATCTATGTGTCAGGCCGGAGACTTTTCAATTAACCTTCCTGTTACGTTAAAAGTTTTCAGAAAAGTTTTTGGTTTCTTTTACTGTTTGCTTCGATCCTTTCTGTAAATTGTATCCATATTTTCTTTTTTGCATTCTATCATTCGGGTGGCTCTGTTTTCGCCTCACAAGCTCACAAGTGAATCTTTACTTTAGAAATACATTGAATCCATGTCAAATTGGGTTTTGGAAAATGGTTTATTCTCCTCACAAAGTAAATCTACTTACACATATTTTTGCACAAAAAGGAAAGTGCTTTAGGATTTGTGCACTTTATATGGGCGAAATAGCCATAACAAACAGAAATCATCGTACATTTCTAGGCATGATCTTTAATACACTTGATACCAAATAGTTTTAATTGAGCTCAATTAGTTATATATAGTTTAAATTCGTTTTGTTGGTAATTAATTTTTTTTGTATGTCACAAAATTATATTATTATTTTTATATTTTTGGGCTCGGCACCGACTTCAGAGTAATTAGTTGGTAGTAGTTAAAATAATATTGTAAATAAATAAATAGGTTTAGGTAGGTATTAAGCTAAATTGTGTATATATAGTAGAATATAAAATACGTGTAGTAGATAGGTTAAATAAGGCTTTTGTTTAATTTTTTTTAGTTATTACGACGATTATTATGTACATATTTTATTTTAAAATGTTTTTTTTTTGTGTTAAAAATCTGAGTTTGATTATTTCTTCAATTTTTAGTGAGTTCCTTATTTATTTTTTGAAGTCGGTTCAATTTTTTTGTTAAAAATATTTTATTTTAATAGAGACTAAGAAGGGCTAATAGGCCTTCCTAGATAAGTACCTAGTTTTAAATCACTGTAGTGACAAATTATCAGTTTTCGCCAACGAGTAGTAATAATTTGTTAAAAATAATTAAAAATTAGTGAACATCTTTTAATCTCCTCCTCCTATCGCCTCCTATATATATTTTGGATATATTGGATATATTTTGTAAGGTATTATATCTCCCTTTTTAGGAATAAAATATAAATATATAAATCAAGTCAACATCATTATTTTTCAAAACATTTCTCGTTACACTGTCTGAAACCTTCAGCCTTAGTAAAAAGTAATTTACAACTTTTCCATCAGGCTTGTAGCCCTAAACGGTTCAATGAATCTGAAAAATTGCAGTATCCCGTCTGGATATTTAAAAGTTGCATCGGTGGTGGCCTAATCCAACGCCTGGTGCACCGGCTTCAATACAGAATTTTTAATTGCGGTAATCTGGACGGCGATTATGCGTCTAATGCGATTTATATTTTCTGGTGGCGGAGGTTTACTTCTTCTCTCGCCGACAAATTGCCGGGATTTTATCGTCGTTCGTAACCGACGCTAATTTATTTCGTTTTTTTTTCTTCTTCGGTTCGAGTTTATTTTGAAAACGTTCTGCCTGATGTAAGCGGTTCCTTCGTGTTTTTTCGCGTCTCTTTCTCTCTCTGTGTCTTCAGCGTAGATTATCTAAGACTGATCGGTTATCTCTTCCGTTGTGTCTTTAGCGAAACTTTGTCCCGAAATTCGACCGTGTTTTGTTGTCGTTAAGTCTTTGTTTTGCGAAGTTACATTTGGGTTAAGTTTTCGACGTTGTTCTTTTGTCAGTACGCTCGGCTATATCGATCGTTTTGTATCGGGGTTATCTATAAGTTCGTTCGCTTTTTGTTTATTTGTGCCCCTTTTGTATTAAATAGGGTGACTTTTACGCAGCGTTATTAATCGCGACAAAAACCAACCCAATTGAATGCTTTGTAGCCGGTCCGCGCACAAGTTTAATTGCTCCAACGGCGTAGAATTGTGGATATTTGATGACAAAGAACTCGTTGAAAAATGTCCGTTATTGTTTTGATCGACGAAGTCAAATTGTACTTCGAGATAAATTAATTTTAGTTCAAATATCGTTAAAAATAATTTATTATTTTGTTACAGATTACTCACTAACTATATTATACTTTTAATATTGTTCTTCGGATAAAACAGCCAATGCACATCAGAGATGACGTCGAATTTACTGCCAAATGCAGTTTGTAGACTGCAAAATTCGTTTCAAACTTGGAACAGATTTTTTCCTCCCATTTTATCCTAGGTAAAAGAGACAAAATGCTACGCGATGGGTCCGAACATGTAACCAAATTAGTCTATAAAATTCGATTTCATTTGGCACTGGCCGATCCAGTTGCCAAATATCTACAAAGTTCTTCAAAACGTTAGTGATAATGATCAGAGATTATAAATCGGCAAATGTTTTAAAGAAAAAGTCTAATTAGATGCGGCAACATTGCGACGTACTGACGTCATACATTTTTATGACGTGCTTTGGATCTTTCATTGGATAGACTATAAGTAATTATATGAAGTTGCGTATTGTTATTATTACTGCTAAAAATCTTATACATTTGACATATAGCCATGTCCTTCATTAACCAATTTATTTAAAATACTTAACTTGTTTATTAGCAGTATGCAACTATATTAAGCAACTATCACCTTTGTAGCTAGTATAAGTTCTGAATCACAATTTAGGTCAACAAATGCTAGAATTTTTTGAAATTGTTTGTCAAATAAATTCAAAATTACTTTAGATAAATGTCAAAATTGTACTAATAGTACTTTGTAGCATAATTGATATGACAAAACATAAAGATAGAGAATAAGAACTTAAATGAGCACCTTAACCATTTTCTACCTGTGTACCTGAGCTACTATAGGGGAGACTAACAGATTTGAAATTTTATGAAAAACTTTGTGTATGATTTCCAGGAAATTGGTTATAATTTGAACAATGTTCAATTATACATATATAAGGAATATATTTGAAAGAATAGAACGACTAGAGTCAAAATTCAAATAAGTAATTCACTGCCCTGTATTTAAATGTTGTATTTCGAAATAAATTCTGAAAATATTGTTTTAATTGTGTTTTAGTACTTGGGAGAGTAACAACGTACAATTAGAAAAGAAGTTATTAGTTGTCATATTAGAAAAGAAGTTATTAGTTGTCATTTTCATAATGATGAAAAAAAATCAAGCAAAACCCAGTATTTATTATAAATCAACAAGTAGTCCCGTATGGAAATTTAGAAATACATAACTCTATTGGCATGATCCTTGATATAAATCTCAAGTAGAAGCCATATTTTAAGAAAAAAAAATGAAGAACCTCAGTATATTCAGTAAGTAGCCTTAACAGTATATTATAATCTTTTACTTTACCAACAAGTTTTGGGCCCTAACAACAGTCAAGATTTAGCTAAACCACTGGGGACTTATATTGTTCAACTCTGGGGGTTATTCCAGTCAAAGCAATTATACAAAAATTCAAAAACAAGGTGGTGCGAGGATACCAAATGATACATTCGTGATGACAATCTGTATAAGAACCTCAACCTAGAGACTGCCGATAACGTTATCAGTGACTATCAGAGAGGCTCCATCAGCATGTTAATGTTGAGATTCTCCAGCTCTTAGATATTTATGGCTTAGTTAGAAGATTAAATTGAGGTAAAATAATTTCATCTAGTTAAGTTATTAGTAAAACTCAGTGCACATCGAAAACAGTGACAGATGTTAAGCTTACATTTTCTATCGTAGAACAAGCAGTTTGCTATTTTAAAACCATAGCAAAATAGGATAAAAATAAATAGTTTTTTAGTGTTAATTTACTGTATTGCTATAATAAATAATTTAAAGAAATTGAGATACAGAATATTTCGTTAAAGCTAAAAATTTAATAGCAACAGTCAAGATCTAGCCAACCCACTGGGATCGATATTATATTAGCAAAATAATCCCATCACAACGCCATCTCGCTTTCAAGTATTACGGCGCTTTCGTGTAATTTTAACGCCTCTTTGGCTTCACTCTTTATTGACTCGCCGGAAATGACACCGTAGCGCCGTCTTTGATGATAAATAGCAATAGCTCCAGCGAAAGAACGACTCTTATATACGTCGAATGAATTTTTATGCCCGTAACGAATTTATTACGAGAATCAACATTGTTTTATTAGTACGATGCAATAAAGATCCCCAAAGAAAAGCAACGGTAAATTCGATGGAGAATCAGGAAGCCACACGGAGTCGGAGAACCGTTATTGGAAAGTTTTCAATTCGTCTGCATTGCCGTTCCTATCACAGAAATTATGAAATATCGAAAGTTCCTCTCCTTTCTACTCATTCCATCTCTATAGTTGCGGGGAAGTTATTAAGGTTCGATGCGGAAAGCTCGAAACAAATTTAATTCTTCCGATAAGGCGACCACTTGTCAACTCGTTGGTGAAACACCAAATTAAACATCCAATACGCCATCTAGATATTGTATAGAAAGTAATTAAGTTGTAAAAACAGTACGAACTATTACATTTTATCCGGTTTTAACCTTTCACTTAAATTCTCGTTAAATATTTTCGGGGTTTTCACTCTTTAACGACTAATATTAGTCACATGTTACATCACATGTTAAATAGTTTACAGTATTTACACTGTATAAAAGGTAAAATTTATTTGTTTATATGAAATACAGAACAAATATGTTGCGTTCCATAATATTAAGGTTAAAATAAAATGAATTATTTTCCGAAGGATTTTGCTCTGACGCAGAAACAGTTTCTGAAAGTACACAACGATAAACTTAAGGGAATCTACTGTGAGCTTCTACATCAAGATTCCCGAAAGAAGACTTATTTTTTGTGTGTCAGTTTAGATTTTTTTTGAGGTTTTAATTTTTTATCGCTTATATAACGATCATAATAGATAGTGCAAAAGTACCGCTACCATTTTGATAAATCTTTAACCGTTGTGTTGTGTAGACGTTCAAATTTTATTATGCATAAATATTCGTCAGAAGAACGAGCAAAAATAGTGACAAAATTGGGTCAAACATATCCTAATCGTTCAGTGTCTCACAAAACAATAATTTATTGTTTATATGCGAATTTTTGACAGGCCGACAACAGACAGTCCTCGTTATGGAAGACAACGGACGTCTCATAACGCTGAAAATGGTGCGCGATAGTGTGATAGAGTCTTCAAAAACATCAACTCGGGGAACGTGGTTCCCAGTTACACAATCCTGCATGCAGTTTAAGGCGAATTTTGAAAACTGATTTGAAAACGTTCCTATACAAATTTCAATTAGTCTAAAAGTTGCTGTCAAAAGAGTTGAGTACAATAATACAATGCGGAGGCTGTCTGGTGAAATTGAAATTAATAATGATCGATTTATATAATATTTTAATATAAGATTTATTAATAATGCCTATTTTCTTCCAGTAGCCACGTCATCAAACAAAACACTTGCTTTTGGGGAACACAGAATCCTCAATTAATTCATGAAACATCATTGCATCCACTAAAAACAACTGTATGGTGTGGTATTCGGTACCAAGACATGATTAGAATTTTTCTTGTGCAAGAAATGGATGAGAAAGGACTAGAAGACATGTGGAATCAGCAAGACGAGGCCACAGCACACACAGCTCGTTCAACAATTCAATTATTGAATTACTTTTTCCACGAAGACTAATTTTGTGAAGTGGCGATTTAGCATGACCTACCAGATCTCCGGATTTAACAGCACCAGACTTTTTTTATGGGGTTTTTAAAAATCAAAAGTTAATGTGAATGAGCCCCAAACGATTTAACAACTTGAAGACAATATTCGTCACGAAATTGAAGAAATTCAACTTCAGATGTTGCAGGATGTCGTGAAATAGGCCTTAAAAAGAACTGAAAGTTGCATAGCGAATCGCGGTCACCATTCTGCTGATATTTAATTTAACTTAATAAACTTTTTATGAAAACCAAACTTACTTATCTTTGTTATAGCAATGTTATAGTCAATCAATATAGTGGGATGTTTGCCCAATGTTGTATATTTTAAATGTTTTTTAAAATTTGTTTACTGATTAAGCTTGGTAAAGCTGCATAGAGCAGTCATATAAGATAAAGAGATACAGAATTAAAAGCAAAGCACTATTTAAATTATTTAGTCTTGCTTTATATTTCATAAGATAGTGTATTGGAGGCAATTCTGTACTTATGTTAACATATTATGTTGCTCCTTTAAAATCAAGTTTCATGATTTTCAGTTATGGGGAGGTTGTGCAAATAATTAGAAATTATATATTAGCTGCTTCCATGTGTTCCAATACATATTGATCAAAATGTTCTCTATAACCTTTTCCAATGTGGGAATAACTTGTCGAAAGAACAATGTTGGTTTAGTAGAGATCCAGTAGTCGATCCATTTTCACACTTCAAAATTTCGAAACCGTATTTTTTCAAGTCATGCTGCATCGATCAGATGAAATGGCAATTAGAAGGCGTTATGTCTGGTGAGTGTATAGGATGCGACTTTACTTCCTGTTCCAGCTGCAACAGTATAACCTTCACAAATCTAGGAATGGTCGATAGTTGTCCCGTAAGAGGGTGACTTAGCGTCTATTAAACGTTATTGCTGATTCTCTTGCAACAATAAGTTTTCAACTTATCAAATTGACGGAAATAGACGTCTGCAATAGTTACATTCGGTCTTAGCAGCTCACAACATATTACACCTTGCTGATCTCATCATATACACAGTAAGACTATACGTGAGTATTAAGTCATGTGTATGGTGTTCATATTTACAGTTATCCTACCTTTTCTGCTTGAGATTATCGTAGCTGCTTCCATGTGTTCCAATTTGAATCTCCATTTGCAATACGCCACAGAAAACTTTTCCTTTTCATGTGGCAAGCAATGAATTAGAACGATGTTGAAATGGTTCGTAATAACATTTTCAGCCAATTCGTGTGGTTGTTGTTTTACCTCTTTTTGAATTTATTAACTTCCTGGAAGTTCCTTGAAAGCTCGAGCTGAGTTTTCGTCGGAAAAGTCTAGCATTTCATTGTCGTATGCCTTATTTGGTCTTCCAAGTCGTTCCTCGTAATTGACATCAAAATCTTTATTTTTAAATCGTTGAAATCAGTACCGAGAATTCGGATATGATGGAGCAGCATCACTACAAGCTTTTCAAAATGTTTGATAGCAAAGGAAATACAATTTTGAGCGTTCCGTGATTATCGTTCGAAATATCAAAGCCATTTATTAGTTAGGTTAAGTTGTTTATATTGATACCTTGCATATTTATAAATAAGCATTGCCTGTCAAAATATACGCAAGCACTTAGTACTTCAGATATGGATTGCCATTGGGGAAATAAATAAAATTCTCATGTAAAAACCGAAGTATTTCATCTCTTGGATAACACTCAGATAGCATAGAAATTTAAGTAATTAAAACTAAAAAACACAGAAATTTGTTACTTAATATGGGATTATTATTATTCTAGAGACCCAAGTAAGAACCAATGGCCTTTAGTAGAGCCTAGTAACAAAATTTTTCATTAAATATTAATAATAATAGTTAAGATGATATTATTATTTACTTTTACAAAATTTATTATATCATAATATAATAAATTAATGTAAATGTAATAAAAAAACAAAGTATACATGCTCCACTACTGCTTTTCTAAATTTCTTATTCAAATCATGCATATTACCATACCAAACGACGAAAAAAAAACGAATATCTAACTACATGATATGCTGGTGTTTTGGAATCGATATGATATTATCGATATAATTTCGTCACCATGTCGTCTCGCTGTTGAAATAATCTGCCGTCTTGAGTAATTTTAACGCCTGTTTGGCTGTTGTCTCCATCGCCACGTCGGAAGTGACAGCGTAACACCATCTTTGATGAAAAATAGCAACAGCGTCAGTCGGTGACTGACTGATACGCGTTCCGAATTTGGAATTTGGAATTTGGGTAACACGTAATGTAAAGGTAATTTTTATTGAATGAGTTTTTTTATTACATTTTACATTAAAGTACAAAAAAAAACAAAATTGATCTCTGTATAGTGGATGGACAAAATAATATAATTATGCTATCAGACCCAACAAAGGTTCTCCTATTAAAAAGTCGTTTTTCATACAAAGTGATGTATAATCAAGGCTATCAAAGTTCGTTTAATTATTGTAAATGCATGCCTTTAATATACATTTAAAATTATAATAATAGATTACCTAATTGTGTTCGTTATTGTTTTAAAATGAATCTTAAAGTCGAATATCAATTTCAAAATTATTTTATTCATTATTTCATATTTATGATTATAAGTTATGAAAGAAAGGAATAGTTATATAACAGGTCAATTGAAAAGTCCCCAGCCTACCTACTAAAACACATTTTTTGGCAATATTACTTTCTTTTATTCAACATAAGTCCCTTCAAAAATTCGATACCATATTTATAGTACAATTTGTCTTTTGCTTCAAAATAGGCCTCAGTTTCGGCGATCACCTCTTCGTTCGATGAAAATTTTATCCCAGCGAGTATTCTTTTTAGATCTGAGAACAGGACTTCTGACAAGATGCGTTGTCTTGGTGAAGCAGCACTTTATTTTTCTTCAAATGCGGCCGGTTTTCGGCAATTTTGTCTTTCAAACGGTCGAATAACGCTATGTAATAGTCGTTGTTGATGGTTCTTCCTTTTTTAAGGTAGTCAATGAAAATTATTCCATGCGCATCCCAAAATACAGATGCCATAACCTTGTCAAACAATTGTTGCTTTTTGCCGCGAGTTAATCGTGTGCAGTCCACTCGGATGACTGTCGATTGGACTTTGGAGTGAAATGATGGAGACATGTTTCATCCATTGTCACATATCGATGCAAAAATCTAGATTTATTACTCCTGATCATCTTCAAACACTGCTCTGAATCATCAACTTCTCTTTGTTTGTGGTCAAAAGTGAGCTCGGGCGGCACCCACTTTGCACAGAGCTTTCTCATACCCAAATATGCGTGAATGCTATGATGTACACGTTCAGTTGATATATTTAGAGTGTCTGCTAATTCATTCAATTTCAAGTTACGGTCATTCAAAATCATTTTGTGGATTTTTTTTTGATTTCGTTGGTAACAACCTCTTTTGTGCGTCTACTGCGTTCACGGTCTTCGGTGCTCATTTCACCACGTCTAAATTTAGCATATCAATCCTTGACGGTTGGTTTTCCTGAGGCAATGTCTGTGAACTTGGCATCAAGATAAGTTTTTGGTTCAACTATATTTTTTCCCTTCAAAATGCAGTATTTTATCAACACGCGAAATTCCTTTTTATCCATTTTTTTCACAATATTGAGGAATACATATTGATGTATTTTCTTGCACTCGTATTGCTTGTGAATTAATCCAAGTATAAGTGAAAAGTAGAATTACGATTGTATCGCGTATCTAATAAAGATGTTATAAAAAAAATGTTTCACAATAACAATAAAAAAGTTGCTTCGCTCAAAGTCCTATAATTCAAAAACTGGTAATCCGAGAGCCGTCAAATTTATACACGCATCTTTTGAAGGTTAGCGCTAACTAAAAAACATGAAGTTAGTTCTAGTAGCGCCGGAGACTTTTCAATTGATCTGTTAGTCTATGCAAAGTAACAGTGAACTCAAGTCATCTCAATTTAAGACGTCAAAACGTCGTAATCTGCCGGGTTTAGCTGTGACATTTAGTTCATTTTAGCTTTTATATACTACAACATTCTAATGCAAATAAAATAATGAAACAAAATATCAAAAAAATATAATTTATTTCAACATTATAGTTCAATGTTCACTGCTACTTTGGATAAACTATATATACTTATATTTGATGGTCTGAAGTTGATACTCTTCTGACAATAATCTTACTTATGATATTATTGTTGTAATATCCAGTGGTGTAGTAATTTCAAACCACCAATGCCTTATTAATCAATAATGAAACTTAAAGGAAATTAAATTTAATTAAATGCTATTTAATTATATAATTTAATTATGTAATTAATCAATATTATATCAAATATATTTTTGATCTTATATTGGAAATATTGTCCTAACAAATTTTAGTAATATTAACATGTCATTTTAAGTTATTCCCTTTATTCTATAGTGAGAGAAACCTAGGATACGTTACTCCACAGTCATCTCCGGGTTTGGCGCATGCGCTCCATCCTGCATTCTTTTCGTGTCGATCGGTGCTCTCGGATATTTAGAGTTTGTGTTACATTAATAACTCTATAGTAATAATAATTAAATGTTTGCGGTTTAACATTCATTGGTTTTAAAATATGGAAGAACGAGGGTAGGTGCAGAATGTAAGGTTATATTTGTAAAAGTAATAAAATCCAAACAGTATCAATGTTATGTATAGTGGGAATGTTAGATGCTAAATTTATAACACATCGTTTTCAACGACATCGAATAGGTCATCAACATATGCTAAAATTTAATGATAACAAGAACAGAGAAGAAAATGATTCTTGTTTTGTTAGAAGTAGTCAAGTCATTAATGAGGTTTGTCCATCAAGCACCAATTGTAGTAACTGGTAATAATTAGACATTTATTTTAAATCCAGAGATGACTGTGGAGTAAGGTATCCTGAGAAACACGATTAACTTAATAAATCGTGGTCAAATTTCGACTACTGGACGATCGCTGGTAAAAGTAAATACCTATTTAAGATCTGTATTTGTATCTTTCTTTTTAAGAAAAGTTGAAGAGTAACTGATCCTTCGTATACGGAGGTAACGGGCGTCGTTTGAATGGGGCTGCGGAGGCGAAAAACGGCCATCCCCTCGCCGGCATTGGCCGATGACAGGCGCGCACAATCATCCGTCTTGTTTCAGAAGTAATTTTCACGAACCGACGCTCCGATTCGTGATACGCGTTTCCGTCGGCTATTTTGACAGATAATAGAATAGAAATTGGTTATTTTATCTCGGCCCTAATGCATCATAACGTCGCATTTATAACGGGGGACGGCCGTTTTTATGCGGCCTAATGGCGCTCGAAGGACCAAAAAATTGGATTTTTTATTAATCTCATTTATTAAATTTAATAAAATCAAACGGGCCCAGGTTCAGGTCGTTCTTTCCGCTCCCTTGCCGCGTTCACAGGTAACGTTTACGGTCTCGTCGTTATTCTCCTTGATTCTTGTCCGTTTTGGTCTTTCCCAGTGGCAAACAGGACATTTAGAGGCCACTGCGTTTAGAAGTGCACAAGTTTAGATTGACTTAAAATATCTTTTAAATCGATATCTGCATATAATACTAAATTTAACTCTAGGTATATAACTAGTGGGACGCATCGGCCCTGTCTCAGTCTCTGGTGAAATAATGTTTGTACATGTGACTGCTGTATTTTTCATTATATACACTACCTCACAACACAAGATCAGATGGTTTGATCCTTTCGAGTCTGTGTCCTGTTCTGGTGGTATATCTGTAATACTTCAATATTCTCAGGAGACTCCATTTTCCACATGTTCCCTTGTTATTCTCTTGATTTCTTGACTGACTGTGGGTATCTGAAGGTCTCGATGTAGGTTATCAGTCCTGTAGTATTCCGGTGCACCCACAATACCTCTCAGGGCTTTGTTCTGAAAAATTTGTAATTTGTTTAAGTTACTCTTTGCAGGACGTTCCCATAATTGAACTCCGTATGTTCATATAGGTTTCAGTATTTGCTTATATATAATAACAATTTATTATGTACTGATAATTGTGAATTTCTTCCAATTACCCACTACATTTTCCTATATTTTAATTCTGTTCTTTTCTTTTGTTCTTTATATGTTCCTTCCAGCGAAGTTTTGTATCGAGATTCATTCCGAGATATTTAGCGTTGTTGCTATATGGAATGATAGTATTATTTAATTTCATTGGTGTTTGCATTTTTATTTTCCAAGCTTGTGTCCAATTTTTCGTACAAAAATAAATGTTATATTTTAAGCGACGAAACTATAGCACATATATAAGAAAATTAATATTTTATGTTTTCATTTCAGTTTTAGTTTTAGTAATTTATTTTTTTACAATTTTAGGATCAGTTTTGCCGGTGTTCCACATAAGATTTTAACATAATCTTGAACTAACTTTCTCCACTTATCCTGGATAGCATTTGTTAGTTGTTTAATATTGTTAAATGGCTTACCATTTGAGTACTTACTATATGCTAGCTTACTTCTAGTAATCTTACTGGTCTTTAACTATTTAAGGATTAGGTGCGGTTAGAGAAAGGCAGATATTTCGAATATTTATTTGTCAGAGATATGGGAGTAACGGAGTTTTATTTTTATACAAGTGAATAACAAATACCATGAAGAAAATTATATGAACAGAATGTAATTATATAAAGAATGTATACTAAAAGAAAACTAGAATCACAATGTAGTAAGTTGAAATGCACGTGGCAGAGTTACCTTCAGATGATGCGAATAGGTGGTACGTCTGATCACTCTCAAAGTCACGAACGGAGAAAATCTCAAGATGTCGCGTTAGACCCTAGCTTCACCACCCTAGGTTGCCACCCTCTGTCAGTACTACTTGTTGCCACCTCACCGTGGGTGCTAACTTCAGGTATATAAAATTCCTCTAGGAGATCTGTGGGCTGCTGAGAATTGCCGGAAAATTCGAAACATTTGAAGGTCGCTACAACCAGTTTCGCAGTATGAACAGGAGCAATGTTTTCCTGAAAAATATAATTCTGACCGGAAATGCGTCCTCCATATTTGGCTAACTCTTAGACGATTAATATAATACCTTATTCATTTTCACGGAAATGTATTTTATTTATGAACCATCGGTCGAAATGAAGACCTAGGAACGTGACGTTATCCAGCCGTGGAATTGTTGCAGTTTCGATCTTAAGTTGCGAGACACGCAGTGCTTAAGGCTTCTCATGGAAAATGATGGCCTGGGTTTCAGGGGTTGATTTGCAAAATCCGGAATTTGAACCACCTGACCACATGATCGAGCTGCTTCTGTAAACGATGTTGAATTTTAACCTCGAACCTGGAGGCCGTGAAGAACGTAATGTCGTCAGCGTAAAACGCGACATCAATGTGATGTTTTCTCGTCAAATCTGAAATAAAGCACCAGCGTTGATTTATTTTCGACTTGAAAGTATTTTCCTGATCTTGACCTGGAAAAATATGTCCAATAGATAGGACTTGATGAGAGTGGTTATGTCTTCTGTGAGGCCAAAACACACGCATTTTGCGATCAAACCGTTGTGCCAGACCTTGTCGAAGGCTTTGGTTAGGTCCATGAGGACTGCTCCAAGCTTTTTACGTTGGTCAAGAGCGTGATGGATGTGTGCAGCCAGACGTTTAAAATATATTGTATGGATTTTTCAAAAAAAAAGTTTCAAATTAAAAACAGTCCTTTAAAACTAAATGCATAGACCTATATTTGACTTATATTTTTTATAGTTGTTTAATAAATTAAATGCACCTAAAAAGGTAGCCCGTATTATCCGGAAATTCCGTTGCAATCCTTGCGAAGTCTGTGCAAAGGGCGTGTCGATGGAACGACTGCCGTGATTAAATGAAGATTAAAAGTGGAAGCAGAAAAATACACGCTGACACAAATTGCTTCTTTTCTTATTAAAGGGAATTAAATCGCACTAAGAGCCCGGTTCCCGATGGGCGATGTCGATTTTAGCGCCGCGGTAGTTTTATGCCGGAATTAGAACAGTTTTCCTTTCGGCATTTCGGCTTTTATGGGCATAGTTTCGATTTCGAGAATGCGATTAAGGGAATCGGACGAATTTAATCGATCTATCAATTCGATTTAAATTGAATATATTCGGGATTATTGGCTTGTAAACGGGGCGTTTATTTTATGAACAAAAAGTTCGTCGACATGATTAGCTGAAACTTTTTCCGCGTATCATTTAAATAATATGTCGATCTGATTCAATGATAGAATATCTTCCATTCCAAATGTGGGGATTATGAAATGACTAATGCTTGAGAGATCATCTCATAATAGCTATAATTTAAGAACAAAAGATAGTATTTTTGTAAGTGATCTTATATTTTCGATTGTCTGAAATTATATTCCATGAAGACATTTTGAAATGACCTGATATATAAATTTGATTATATTTTAATTTTTGGTGAGTTAATGAACTATTTATTTTTCAGAAGTGAAGGGTTCTATTTTTTTGTTTTTCTCTTTTTAGTGTTAAATATTTACTAAATAAATTACGCAGTTATTTTATTTATTATTACAACGGGTAGGCCAAGTAAAAGTGCAGCCTGTATGAGGAAAAAATAGTAAAACAAAAATTTTGAGAGATAATTTAATTTTGAAAATAAGAAGCATATAGTCCGGGGTGCGCTACTTAGCCTAGGTGATTTGACAAATGTTGTTACTAAACAACCACAAAATGTTATTGTCCCCGCCAGGAATCGAACCCTTGACCTCCGTTAGGAGGTTGTTATCTTTAACCATTACATCATAGAAGCAATTATTAGCAATATCTCTAGTTCTAGAGATCTCATATGCTATGGTTAGTACTTAAAAAGCAAACTGAATGGCTTTTGCACTGAACGATTTCCGATTTTCGGTCACATCAACTCAGCAATAACATTATACACAAATATCTGATTAGTTGATATAAAAGATATTTGAAAACTTTGTACCTAGCTTTGAAATTTGAGCCATTGTCCATGTTGGAATTAAAATGCCTTATTGGGAATAAAAATAAATAAATTCTTTTTCTAATAGATGGTTTCAATAAATTATATCTCGAATTAAAATTCCGGTCTGCATATTATAAAGCTGATAAATCAACTTATTAACAGTTTTGCGGGTAGATGACACAGTTTTGTTTGAACTTACATCAAAGATGGACACCAGTAAGGAGATAATATGGTTTATTTTAAAGTTTTTCTTCAATAAAGGTGAAAACACAATCGAAGCGACTGAAAATGCGGATGGTGTTTATGACTCTGATGATGTAATAGCCAATAAACTGCTGGTTTAGTTTAATTTATTTTATTCCGGTAACTTCCATTTCACAGATTCACCACGCTCTGGAAGGTCAATTGTCGAAAATTTCGATAAAATCATGAAAATTTGTTTAAGGACTCTATTGACCTATTTGAGTTGATTCAAGAGTTTTTTCGAAAGCAGTGAGCCCACATTTTTATTCTGCCCTCGTCTTAGAAGTAATACCTGCAAAAATATTATAAGCATAAAGTAATTGTTCATAAAGTAGTCGTAACACATACTTAAACAAATAACTTCAACTTAAGTTTAGCTCTTGTAATTTCTTAATGTAACAGGTCAATTGAAAAGTCCCCAACCTACCATAGTAAAATACATTTTTTTGGCAAAATTAGTTTTTTTTTATTCAAGATAATTCCCTTCAAGGACTTTTCGATACCATTTTTGTAGCATGATTTGTTCGTTGCTTCAAAATCGGCTTCAGTTTCATCTTCATTCGACGAAAATTTCTTCCCAGCGAGCGAGATGCTAATGTCTTTTGAGATTTGGGAACAGGAAATAGTCGCTGGGGCCAGATCTCGAGTATATGGTGAATGAGGAAGCAATTCGAAGGCCAATTCGTGGATTTTTGCCATCGTTTTCACTGACTGGTGACAGGGTGCATTGTCTTTGTGAAGCAGCAATTCCTTTTTCTTCAAATGCTGCCGTTTTTCGGCGATTTCGTCCTTCAAACGTTCCAATAACACTATGTAATTGTCGATGTAATAGTCAAATATTCGTGAATGATATAATGTATACGTTCAGTTGATTTAGAGTGTGTGCTATTTCATTCAATATGAATTTACGGTCATTTAAAATTATTTTGTGTTTTTTTCAAAAAGCAATATTTTATCAACACGTGAAATTACTTTCATCCATTTTTTCACAATAACAAAAATTGCTTCACTCAAAATGATATAAATCATAAACTAATGATCCGACAGGTGTCAAATTTATACACGCATCTTTTGAGGGTTAGGACTAACTAAAAAACATATGGGTTTACTTCTAGTAGCGCCATCTATTGTCCGGTTAGTGAAATATAGTTTCGTCTGTTTCATTAATATTTTTTCACACTTATTTTTTTTGTGCATGGTGAAGGTTCCATTTGATTTGTGCAGCTCATTCATATCTTTGGCCGGATTAATGTAAATGAATATCTCGAGCTTCTCAGTGATAAAGTTCTTACTATGACTAGCATATTGCTGCCAAACTCTGTCATATTCTTAGGTGATAATGTATCCATACACAGACGAAAATGTTCAGACTTGGTTTGAGGAGCATTAGAATATCTTCAAACTATCTTCCCTGGTAAGCACAATCACCAGAGCTCAATATAACAAGAAAAATTGTAGCTGTTTTGAAAGGAAATGGTGGCCAAACTCCTTATTAATAAATACATATTGTGTATATGTCAGGTAATTTTGTCCAACTCCCCTCTATACCTAAAGATAACCAAAACGATGTCCATTACAGATAACCATCTCCGATAGATCCTTATCGGGCCGGGACAAAACGCTATCTATAATAGACCATATCACCAAACTAATTATTAATTCAAATAAAGACGAGGAAGGAGAAATAAAAAAAAAACTCATCACGCTCACAGAAATGTATAATTACATTCAAATAATTTTCTGCCTACGGTCGAGATGACGACGCTTCGAGTGCTTGTAAATGCCCAAAATATGTAAATCCAAAAAGCGATTCTCCTTTATTACGAAACTTTCGTTATTAGCTGTGGGTGGTTCACATTTTCCTGTCTGAAATTTCACCGTTCCCATATTTAGTTTACATGTATACGTATACACGCGTACGTATACGTATAAGCCCACATATTCGTAAACAATATATCGAATTGAACGATCGTAAAAGTTACTTATTAAGATAACATTTCGTTTTGTCTGTAGGCAATTTAATATGTGTTGTATCGTTGTATATATTCCGCCCACGTACAGCAAATTATTTTACCATTTATTAAAGCGTTATTTAAAATCGATGATGGAACCCTCGACCATCTAACTTTCCGCGAATTCAACTAAAAAGAACCACAAAAGATCAAGCCCTCCTTCTCTTCAAAATATAGATTCAAGTTTTGACTGAATCCATCACCTTGTACGCATACAAGAAAAACCAACGCCTTGCAGAGTGTACCATAAGGCCGTGACAGTTATCTGCATCAAATGCAAAGCGGCATTATAATTTTTTTTATAGAAATAAATATCTGATTTTTAAAAATTATTTAGTATGCTTAAGAGCCTACCGTACGTTTGAAAAAACAGGCATTTCTTGTTAGCAAAATATATTTTCTTTAATTTTCTTAGTGTAATATCAAAACTGTGAATCAAAAATGTGAGTTGTACCAATATTTCAAAAATTAAAAAAAAACTTTTAAAAAATAGTGTCAGGCATATCTGGGTTTATTTAACAAAAAATAATAGAGTAATAAAAAATGTCTAATAGAGTAAATAATATCAAAAATAATATCATATAAAATATTTATTATATAATCTGAAGAAAAACTACGTTATTAAATTTAAAAACCGTCAAGGTTCCATGGTGTAATGGTTAGCACTCTGGACTTTGAATCCAGCGATCCGAGTTCAAATCTCGGTGGAACCTAACGGAAATTTTTTAATTTTTTCTTTTACCTACATTGATTGATATGTGTTCAAGTGAATTATATATATTTTCGAAGATTTCAAGTTTTAATATAATAACTGCTTAATCAATTTCTTTATCTACTATATACATCTTAAATAAAAAGAAAATTACCTTTATCTATTACCTTTTATTAACTCTTATTTATATTTTTTTATATATATATTTTAAAGTCTCCTATGTTTTTAATCTCCTCCTCCCAACTCAATGGGCTTAGCTGGACCTAAAGTTTAACGTGCGCTCCGAACCACGGTCCTCAGCATTAAGCCTTCCGACTGGCGAGTGACCAACTTTAGATATCATCCCAGAAAATATCCGGTCTTACCCAGCCTGGTTACTGGCTTAACTGAGATCATTTCCCTTGTCAGATTTTAGACAAATTACAAATGTAAGAACTATAGACCTATAGGAACTCTGCAACATCAATTTCAGTGGTTAAGAAGTGATTGATATATTGACTTCTAGGTTGTGCCTACACAAGTAACGACGAAGAACAGTTTTGGATAGATCAGATATTTATTTCAATCAAAATTGACTGCATATAGCGGAAGAAAAAGTGTTTTTTTCCACTAAAACCATGCGCCTGTGCACACAATGTAGTCACAACCATAAAATTCCATAAATTGGGTCACGAACTGCTACCCCAATCAGCATATTCTCCAGATTTAGCCTTCTGTGACCATTTTTTATTCGAAACCTAAAGAAATTCCTGGGTGGAAAAAGATTTTGATCGAATGAACAGTTAATCACTGAATGAAGGAGAAAAAAGAAATCAATAGGTCAATAGGCCTTGAGAAAATTTGATGTTTGAAAGGAACAAAAAACTATTAAACCGCTCAAACCAAATTGCCTTCGTATGCTATTAAATAGTCTTAACGTATTTGATTTCAGTTTCTATATTTATGTCCATGTGGTTTGTGGTGGTATAGTTATCTGCAAGGGAATTTAAGAAGTATTCATACATTTACTCTATTCGAAAGTTTTTCCATTTATGACCTTTATTGTATATGATAAATCGGAGCTATTGTTTTCCAACTTTATGCCTAACAGAAAAACAATAAAATAATCATTAGTATACCGAAGTTTCCTGCAATAAAACAGTTAATATATAACCGTTTGTTTTTTATTCTTCCATTTCATTAATATACGCTTTTGCGCCCTTAGATAGCTCGAGGCCGTTAAATTAATAATGGTTGCGACTGAAAGAAGGGGAAGAAGAAAAAACACTCCACTTCTGCTTGGTCGGCGTTTTCTTTGATTGGCGCATTCTTCGAGATCGCTTTAACGTCACTTAGATATAATTAGCTTTCTTGAAATGGCACTGCACCCAGAAGAATTCGCTTCCTTGTTAAATACACTCTTTTTCATTCTTTGTCTTTCGATTTCGATAGATCTCTTAGATTGAGTTCTCGGCCCGGATCCATTTATTGAACATTATAATTTAAGTCGTCGTAAAATGAAGTAACACGACGACTGAAACATTTTCGGTGTAACTAATTTAAAAAAACTGTTTTTTGGATTTTTATTTAGTTAACCAGTCAATTGAAAAGTTCCCGGCCTGACACATAGATGGCTACTTATATACTTAAATCCATATGTTTCTAGTTAGTATTAACCCTCAAAAGACGCGTGTATAAATTTGACAGCTGTCAGATCATTAGTTTGTAAATTATAGCATTTTGTTATTGTGAAAAAAAAAAAATGGATAAAAAGGAATTTCGCGTGTTGTTAATGTTGAATATAGCTTTTTGAAGGGAAAAAAATTCAGTTGAAGCAAAAACTTGGCTTGATGTCGAGTTTCCGGACACTGTCCCAGGAAAACCAACAACCTTGGATTGGTATGCTAAGTTTACACGTGGTGAAATAAGTACTGAAGACAGTGAACGAGGTGGACGCCCGAAAGAGGTTGTTACCGACGAAAAAATTTTAAAAATTCACAAAATTATTTTGAATGACCGAAAATTGAAATTGAATGAAATAGCAGACACTCTAAAGATATCAAATGAACGTGTACATCATATCATTCACGAATATTTGGGTATGAGAAATCTCTTTGCAAAGTGGGTGCCCCGCGATCCTACTTTTGACCAAAAACAACGACCAATTGATGATTCGGAGGAGTGTTTGAATATGACTAAGCGTAATAAACCAGAGTTCTTGCGTCGATATGTGAGAATGGATGAAACATGGCTCTTTCATTTCACTCCATCGACAGTCTAATCGACAGTCATCTGAGCGGACAGCACACGATAAAGCCGCTCAAAAGCGTGGGAAAACGCAACAGTCTGCTCGCAAGGTTATAGCGTCTGTATTTTGGGATGCGCAAGGAATAATTTTCATTGACTACCTTGAAAAAGGAAGGACCATCAACAGCGACTATTACATAGCTTTATTGGACCGTTTGAAGGACGAAATCGCCGAAAAACGGCCGCATTTGAAGAAAAAGAAAGTATTGCTTCACCAAGACAATGCACCGGATCACAAGTCCGTGAAAAGCTGCTTCGAATTGCTTCTTCATCCACCATATTCTCTAGATCGGCTTCCAGCGACTATTTCCTGTTCTCATATCTCAAAAGAATGCTCGCTGGGAAGAAATTTTCGTCGAAAAAAGAGGTGATCGCCGAAACTGGGGCCTATTTTGAAGCAAAGGACAAATCCTACTACAAAAATGGTATTAAAAAGTTGGAGGGTCGCTATAATCAATGTATCACCTTTGAACGGAATTATATTGTATAAAAATACTAATTTTGCCAAAAAAATGTGTTTTATTATGGTAGACCAGGGACTTTTCAATTGACATGTTACTACAACGACCATTATATACACATTTTATTTTAAAACGTTTTTGTTTGTGTTAAAAGTCTAACTACGATTATTTTTACATTTTCGTGAGTTCCTTATTTATTTTTTGAAGTCGGTTCAATTTTTTTTTAATATTTAAGTTTCCTCTTTTTAGTATTAGATATATACTCAATAAATTACGCAGTTGTTTTAATAAGTATTACAATGGATAGTCCAAGTAAAAGTATAGCCCGTATGAGAAAAAATAAGGGTAAAGAAACAATGACTGAAAATAAGGAACGTTTAAGGCCCGCTACCTAGTCTAGGTGATTTGACAAATGTTCCAACCAATCTAGTTAAAAGAAAGTTGCTGCTCTGTTGAGAATCGAACCCGCAACCTCCGCGTGAGAGCTTTGCCTTCTAATTACTACACTATAAAAATAGTTACCTATTATGTCTCAGCAACTTCTCATATGGTATGGTTAGTGCTTAAAT
Source organism: Rhynchophorus ferrugineus (assembly GCF_030347505.1). Classification (NCBI taxonomy): domain Eukaryota; kingdom Metazoa; phylum Arthropoda; class Insecta; order Coleoptera; family Curculionidae; genus Rhynchophorus; species Rhynchophorus ferrugineus. The sequence continues at coordinate 39,288,683 of NW_027472585.1, read as the reverse complement.
AGCAAACTGAATGGCTTTTACACCGAATACTTCCAATATTTAGTCACATCTATTCAGCAGTAACATTATAGCCAAATATCTGATTATTTTCGATAAAAAATATGGGAAAACATTGTACGTGCCTTTTAAATTTGAGGTTTTCTCTCGATTTGTGCCTCTTCCCCCATGTGAGCCTAACTTGGTTGCAATGACCTCGGGAGGGCACTCTTTCGAATAAAAAAAGAATTTGGAAAATCGGTCCATAATGGGCGGAGAAATCGGCTAGCATACATTAAAAAAATCTATATAGCCGAACATAGAAGCTGCTTCTTTTTTGAGGTCGGTTTAAAATATATAGATCCTATAAATATTACTATATTTAGCAATGAGTATATTTTCTTAATTATATTCTTCTTTACATAGCGATAAGTAATAGTAACTAATCATGAACAACTTTGTTTTGTCATCGTGGGATTGATGATTTAATGTACCTCGATACTTACCCTCCATTAAGTCTTTGTCGATTTTATAATGTCCGAGTATGTTTATTTATTAAACATAGTTGTAAAAACTTCTTCCGCCCAAAATATAATTTGTATTTAGTTCTGTGGATGTCTTTAAACTGCCTGACCACACAATTCTCTTCTTAAATCCACATTAATTCAAATAGTATAATTTAGTTTCCTAATTACAGGAGCTCGCCGAGATAGCAAGTTGAAAACAAATATTTGTAACGTGTCCCAAACTATTTGAAAGGCAAATGGGCGTGTTCTGACCTGGATATCAGGACAAGATGGAAACCACGACAACGACAAGAACAACGAATTGTTTGGTACATATGTGCTAATCATGGCGGTTGCAAAACATCGGCTTGATTATTCCCATGTTGTTTTAGACTATTTTCTGTGCCATATCTTGGATAATTGCCAACCGACATTAGTTGTACGTTCAGTGTTTTTCGTAAGTTTTAATTTGTTGAAGATAAGTCTCAAAATTATTCTTATTGATGTTTATGAATAGATATTTTATTATACAGATATACATACCCATATTTATGTATATAATATTAAAAACTTAGGGAAAACACACCCCTGCAATCAATGGCATGAAAACGTTCATCAAATATTTTTTTAAATAAACTTCTAAATGAAAAGGGAATGCTTCACTTATTTGGTGTTTTATTGGAAACACTTCTAATATTTATTCAGGACAAGGTTTATTTAAATTTCAAGGTCAAGATTGACATCGTCAGGGCAATCAAAATTTACAAGATGAGTTTTCCTAATAGATATGTTTTACCAACATTTTCTCAACTACTGGTGCCTATTTTTATTAAATAACTTACTATACTAAACATCTATGTCTGCTCTTTTAAGTATTCCAATATTATAAAATATAAAATAAATATATGAATGAAAAGAATAGGATATCTAAAATAAATATATAGATAGATATGATAAATTAGCTTTCCTTTCATAAAATGTAGAACCGAATGTTTAATTAGATTGTAATATATTTATACAGATTATGTTTCTTATTTATATAGCATAGCAAATACTTTTGTAATTCTACTAACAACAAGAAATTGGTTAATTAGGCCTTATTTCTTGTTATTTGTTACTTCTCTTTTGTATATGTTAGTCTTGAACAATAATAAACCTTTTGGGACAACTTCAAAGAGAAATGATACAAATATATATACACATAAACAAATAAATAAATAAATAACCAGCAACAAACTAATGTAGAAAATAGTTGTTGATCGAAACTGATGCGCTTGGACTACTGCAATTTCACATGGTAATCCTGACAGGACGATCTTTTCAGGAAGAATGAATAACTGTCCTATAAATCCCTAAATATATTAAAATGAATTCCTCATTTTTAAGGATAGTAATATACTAGAAAAAAGTAACTTAAATATGTAATAAATGTAAAAATTTTGTCGGTTTTTTTCCACGCCAATGACACTGAATATCCTTCTCGTAACTGGTGTATACAGGAAAACCTTCACCCATATATCTAAAGAGTCTTATTGAACACAATTTTAAGTCGTCGATTCGAGTTTGCGGTAACCCAAAGTGGTCCCTATTCTTACGGCCGTCTTTTCAGGTTCGATATCAACACAGGTCCGGATTACAAAACTTTATTATTTACAGATATATCACGAGGGTACTGAAATATGGAAAACAGATGAAATTTATCTATTCTCGCTTAATATTGTAAGTTTAGATAATTGTTTAGCCAATCTCGTCACCTGGTGGTGTATTTTATGTTTTTCTACAGAATGCTTATGATATACAATTCTCCAATTGTTTTTTTATTTCTATATTTTAAAGTCTCCTTTTACCAACTAGAAGTTTATCTGGACTGGACGTAGAGTTTAACGTGGGCTCCGAACCACGATCATCGGCATTAAGCCTACCGACTGGCGAGTGACCAAGTTAGAAAACACCCCAGAAGACATCCAGTCTTACCAAGCCTGGTTACTGGCGTGACTGGGACCATCTTCCTTGTCGGATTTTACACTCTTGCCTAGGACAATCACAAATATTGAACAATCACAAACATAAATTTACGACCATGCTCCAGCAGGATTCGAACCCGGGACCGATATGCAACAGTATATGGACCGTCCTGTCTCCTTTACCACTGCACCAACCTGCATTGAGCATTTTCATCTTATATTGTATCTTCATACCATATATCGATATTGTCTAGATATTTTATTTATAGAGAAATAATCTATAAAAAAGAAAATTTGCCTTAAATAAAGAAAAATATGTTTGAATTATTACATAATTTAAACTATTTTTATATACTATTGACGTGCAAATACTGTATTATAATATTCTAACACGGTGATAAATAATATTGAAAATAATTTACTCGTTGTCAGATTTTACTCTGGTATATCTAGAAGCAAAATATTTATATCTATAAGTTGGAGAAAGAAATAATTTCGGTTTCCCTCGATAGATGTTTTCAACGTGGCATTTGAAAGGTGGCAATTTATAAAAAATTCTATATGGAAATAATTACGCTGAATATAGCAAAGAACAGCAGTTCTTTGAGTATCAATAAAATGATTCAACGATTTACGAGTATTATTACCGACTTTCAAAATGTGAGTCCTGAAATGAAATCGACACTATAATACCAATCAACTTATTTTTGTATGTATGCATGACATGAGCAAATACATCGTATCAATTGTCATATAAACACGCCAAGCGCGGTGCAGGAATTACAATCGCCCCATTTTTAATTGTCGCTAAATTGCAGCTGGATCCATAAAGACGGATAGCTATACACATGTCAATAAATGCGCTAATAATACGTGTTTGTTTACATTACGGTTATGTGGAAATGCTGGATATAATCGATTGTTATTAAACGTGACGTTTGAGCGACGGCATATGGGACTTAAGATGAAAATAACGAAGACAAAAATTAATTTCGTAGGCGCTCTCGTGGGCCTAAACACGGGAAACATCAGGAGCAATTTTCCCGGAGGTGATATGATGGGTCTTGTTGCGTTTTTATTTTAGTCGAACAAGATAAAGGTTGTGCCAAATTTTCTAAAATAATTCTCGGTCAGTTTTGATTATGTTTTCATTATTTTCTACGTATTTTGTACCGATTATGACAAATGATTTTGTATTTCTCTTAGATCATCTGTTTAGAGTTAAATAGAGATGCGAATTTAATAAGGATTAAATATATTTTTCGTTTTCTCTCATCACTATGGACGAAATTGGACCATGTTATGATTACTCTATATTAAGGCTGTATATTAGATTAGAAACAGTTTAGAAATTTACCAAGAAGTGTAAAAGACAAGGGGAAACTTCTCAAGGGGATCAATATAACTCGGTCAACTGTTATAATATTTATCTGTCACTCTCTAGATGTATGGTTTCGTATCGCCAAAAATATTCTTGTGTTTGGCTCACTTCAGTGAAATAAAGTTCCAATAATAGCTAAATATAACTGCTAAATAACTCACATTTTGGAAGATATCAATTAATCTAGGAAAGAAAAATAAATTTACAAAAACCGCTTCTTTACTAAAAACCAAATTACTGGTTGAAACGTTTCCATTCCGTGGCTGAAACACACAACATACATAACTGGGACTTCATTTTGATCGCCCTGCAAGATGGTTAGCTATAATATAGAGAGCTATTGCGAGCTAAAGATAATTGTGTACATTTTTTCGAGTAGTATTAGTCAGTTTGTAAAACACTTTAATACCATACAATATTTTCCTCATCTTATTCTACTTAAAAAGAGATGCAATGCTGTCTGATATGTTCGAATATGTAACGGAACGTGCATTCAAAAGCCGTGCGGTTATGAAGTGTCTGCAAAATTATACATAATCAGATATACAAGCAAAAGCTGTTTGGATACGTGGAAAAGATTATATAAAATAACACCCTTCGATTTCTATGAACTCTTTCGGACACAAAAAGTTGATGAACAAATGATAGAAATGTGAACTAGTGCTAGATTGGAAATTAACAACTTAGTTATAGACCTAATTAGTGACACATAATTGGATTATTATAAGTTGATGAGAATGGAAACGGCTAAAGCTAAGTATTTAGTTAATATAGTACGTAGTAGTAGAGAGTAGTAATATATAGTAGTAATATAGTAGTATATTAATAACTGTAGAAAATTATATAGTGGAGTGTGAAAAATGTATGTCCATAATATATGTATAATTGTTCAGGCTCGCCACCGACTTCAATCTGATCAGATGGCTGTAGTAAAAATAATATTGTAAATAGATAAATAGGTTTAGGTAGGTATTAAGCTAAATTGTGTGTATATAGTAGAGTATAAAATACGTGTAATAGATGGCTTAAATAAAGTTCTTGTTTATTTTTGTTTAGTTAATAGGATTATTATGTACATATTTTATTTGAATTTTTTTTGTGTTAAAAATCTAAGTTTGATTATTTTTTAATTTTTAGTGAGTTCATTAATTATTTTTCTGTTCAATATTTTTGATAAAAATATTTTATTTTTCTCTTTTTAATGTTAGATATTTACTCAATAAATTATGCAGTTATTTCATGAAGTATTACAATGTGTAGACCAAGCAAAGGTGCAGCATGCATCAGGAAAAATAGGAGTAATGAAACAATGGTTGAAGAGAAAGAACGCTTCTGGACCCGGGGTCCGCTACTTAATCTAGGTGATTTGACAAATGTTCTAACTAAACTACAACAACAAAGGGTTATTGTCTCCGCCAGGAATCGAACCCGCCACCTTCGTTTGGGAGCTAAACGCTTTTACCATTACACCATAGAAGCAGTTGTCGGCAATATTTCTATGAGGTCTTATATGCTACAGTTAGTACTTAAAAAGCAAAGCAAGCTTTTGCACTGAACGACTTTCCGTCACATCAACTCAGCAATAACATTATATAGAAATATCTGATTATTTTAAATAAAAAATATGTGAAAACTTTGTACCTGCGTTTCAAATTTCAGCGTTTTCCTCGACTTTCCAATGAATAAATTAATAATTTTGCCGAAATATATTTTCTACCGACGAATCATCATCCATTTTGTAAAAAAAATAGAATTAAATACCATACCTAATTTTTTAAATATTTTTGTTCCTATTTTTAATAAAATGTGTGTTAAATATCAGGTGAGTGTCATAGAGCATTCCTTTCGCCTGACCGGATATTATTGACGGAATCCTAAATTAGTTGTGTGTTTTATATGCTCAAAACTTGAAACAACGTGAGCGAAACTTTTAAATAGTCCTAGAATTTCGGTTCCGTTCTAATTTTGTCGTATCTCTCTCTCTCGCTCTGTCTTTCTCTCTCCGTCTTGAGAAGTTTTCGATTTCAAAGAATCCAATTTCTTTGAATTACGGGACTGCCTCCTAAACAAAAACTTTTTCAAGACTGCCAACCCTATTAAGGCAGTTAAAACTTCAGGCTTCTCCTTCGTCTTTCTCGCTTTTTATACGTAGACTGTACTTCGCTATGTAAAAATTATTAAATTTAATCAAAAACTAAAGGGATACCGGCTCTGTAAGTTACTAAATATTGTATATAGCTTTGATAATTTTATTGTTCTTTTTTTAAACTTTATTATTGATGATATGAAAAAGTTTTGCAGTGTTTGAGATATATTAAGTTCTTTATTGAGTTCACGAAATACCATATATTTGTCAACATTTCCAACAAAAACTTCATTTCCATGTTAATTAAATCTTTGTTTATAAGCCTTTGTTATATCCAGTAATACTGGATATATGATTCTCAAAAGTCGTCAATTGGTAGTAAAACATTTAGACCTTTAGACTCTAGCCATTTCATTAGACACAGTGGGAAATATTTTAAGGAAAAATCGAAAAATATCCGCTCCCTTTCTACAAACAGATTGAACAACCTAGTATATATATATATATATATATCTGTATGTATGTTTCTGTAATTGCAAAGCCATCTGTCTGATGATTCTCGGACGCCAACTGTTACAGCTTCGAAATGTAAACTTTTAACGTGTATTTCCTAGTGTTAAAAGGTACAATGTATAGTAAATATGAAATAATAAAACTAACCGATTTTTAGATAACATATTCTTAATTTATAATAATTTTAGCAATCTAATTTCAGTTGTTTGTGAATTTATTGAATCAGAACGAGCGTACTATTCAGAAAATAGATAGTATTTTTTTAATTTTAGAAATTCAAGTTGGTAATACTGTTCTCGTTAAAAATGTTTTATTAGATGTCAGGTGACATAATCAGAGTAATTAATTCAATTAAAGATTAATTATTAAAATCAAAAAGAAGTAAGTTTAAAAAAAAACAATGTTAGATCAAGTGCAGGGGTTCGAGTATATAAGATCTGTAATATAGATCAAGAAAGTGTCATCTACTGTGGCATCAAGTAGCAAAAACATAGGCAGTAATACAAGAGACAAGACTGGGATATATTGCTGAAGTGATAAGTCGAATTGCTCAAATTGCAGGACCTTTTGCTGCTTTAATTTGCTACGCGTGGAAGAGAAATATTTCAATTAAGGCTAATATCCGTTTTTTTACAATGCTTATTATTCCAATGGTTCTGTATGGTTTCTAGACTTAGACTGATATCTGAAAGCTTGAGTTTCTGCAAGTATGGTGCTTAAGGCAAATTCTGCATGATTCGCTTCGGGATCATACTAAGAATGAAATCATTCGGTTAAGATGCGATAATTAGTGGAAGGCAGTTGAAAGGCGAAGGAATTACGCACTGTCTTCTCTCTCTACTGTACCTCTCTCTAATATATACGCAGTATTTTTACAAAACATATCTATAATTGATAAACGAAATAAAATACGAGCACAAATCAAATTACACAAATATATTTAATATATTTTTGATGGTATTAGTTTCCTAACAAACACGTTATTTACCTAACTATGGAAAAACAGCAAACCAGACTAACGAAAGGTACAAAAACAATTTGAGTAAACAAAAAATAATAAAAATAACAAAAAATAAAAAAATAATAAAAAATAATAAATTACACGTAATGAAAGAGAACTTTGTGCTTTTTATACATTTCGTGACAAACAAGTTATTGAAAAGATATCGGATTGTCTTGCCCTACCCTTATATTTTCTTAAAATTACACGTAAATAGTTCTCGAATTTCGATTTCGGTCTAATTTGGTCGGATCTACTGCGTCTTGCGAAGTTTTCGATTTCAAAGAATTCAATTTCTCTAAATTACCAGCTTGCCTGTTTAAAACAAAAAGTTCTCGGAGGCTGTCACCCTATTAAGGCAGTTAAAAGTTTAGTTTTTTTTCTTGTTCCTTTTTTGCAAGGGGATACCATGTCATTATGTATAAAATTATTAAATTGGGCGAGAGATAATGATGTTGGCTGCTTTGTATGTCGAAGTTTCAGATTTTGTTTTGTATAGTAAATGGTATACTCTGTTCTGACCTATTGGATTGAACTGGAAGAAGCTTAATAAGAAAAAGTATTTTATTATCCTTCTAAATGGCTTTGATTATTGGACATATAAAGTATAAGCTTTAGAATAAGTTTAATTAATTAAAATAGTATTTTATACACGAGCTAATGAAGTGATTTTCTACCCGCCATGTATATATAATATAAACACAAGAAATATTTATTACCCTCCAGGCAGATTGTGGAACTGCAAAGAAGATTAAAAATCGCTATAATTATAATATAAGTGACATGTAGAAGACTAGTTCAGTAAGTAATCCATTGTTTAAAATATCTTATTCTAAACCTTGCTCTAAAACTTTGGCTTTAACTAAATATGTCCCATAATAATCAGGTCAAATTATAGTAAAATATTTTGTCACTCGCTATTACCACTCAAAGTACTTACCCTTTGAATTTGTTATGGGTTCTAGAATCTTGTTATGGTTTCTAGGGGGTTATCACGCTATGCCACTTCATTAGAAATATAGTAACATTCGACACTCAACCAACACTACTCAACACTTGGTTTTGAAAACGTTTAATGGTGGTACATAGTTCGATTTTGTATGTCCAAATACGTCTAACAAGTGTCCGATAAGTCAATATATTTGGTTTCGTTTGTGTACACGTTGATTTTATTAAGCATGTATTAGTTTTGTAGCTATCTTGAGGCATGTCGAATTTTACATCGTGGAATAACGGTTTACAAAATACCCAGATATGCCAGATGTTGGACGCAGGCGGGGTGCCAGCACCAGTACATGATAAAGAATGTCTGGCAACCCCGAGGAGTTTATCGGTGAGATTACTGAAGGGTTCATTCATTCATTCAATGACTAACCAGAGCTCAGTTCAGACGTACCACCATCGACTGTGTATCTATTGTTATTTCCACATTTTATATAGCTTTTTAGGGTAAATTTTAAGTGGCTCGGTGAATGGAGGTAAAACGAAATGAAACAATGTTGTTTACATTATGTGACCGTTACTTATTGAAGTAATATAAAAATGTGGAAAATACAAAATATATAAAACGGATGGCAGCGGTGTTATCTGGTGACGAGGCTTGTGCAGTCGATGGAGGTACGTCTAAACCAAACGATGGCTGGTAACTGAATGAATGGAAATCCCCTTCAGTAACATCCCAGATAAACGTCTCGGGGTTGCCAGCTATTCGTTATCGGGTTCTAGTTGGCGCTGCTGTCACACCGCCCGTGTTCAACATCTGGGATTATATTTCTGGGTATTTTGTAGACCGTTATTCCACTATGTAAAATTCGACGTGCCTCGAGGAGGCTACAGCTTCAATAAAATATCAGTCACATAATATAAACAACCACTGTTTCATTTCCTTTTACCTCCATTCACCGAGCCATATAACTAACTCTAAAGATCTTTCTATGTTAAGTTGAATATCGGTCTAGGTCCACGCCAAAATGTTTAGTATCCGGAGTCTAGGATAGTTGACAATATTCACTGATTGGCATTACATAAGTTATATGGGTAGATTTTGTTTTATTGGCTTTAATACATCAATTTTTCATCCACAGTTTTTTAATGTGTGTTTGGACTGTCTTTGATATGTTGTGCCCTGTGGTCTGGATATATTTTCAGTAAAACAGCAGTATACAGGAGCTTATAAAAGGACAAATGCAGTATAAATTTTGAATTTACAATTTGTTTAAACTCAGTTCGCTGTAGCATGAATTACGTTTTTTTTCTGTGAAAATATATCATACTTAAAATGATTTAAAGGGAAGGCCAATAAAATAAAATATAACAAGTAGTATATGATACGAGCGTGCAGTTGTATATCATTGAATGAGATATTATAACCTGTATATTGTCTAGCATTTTCTATCCTAAACAATATGTAGTTTATTGTAGTCCAATAAAGTATAATTTTTTTGCGAAATTAAAATGAATGTACTTATGAATAATGAAAAGGCAAATAGGACCAACGTAAACAAACTAAAAACAAATACAAAATTTAATTCAATTCTATTTAACAAAAACAATTGTTTCATAAACTTTTACCAAGTTATACTTGAATTAATATACGCTAAAATCTTTACAAACGATTTTGTTGTTTCCATAAAGGACAAATACCGTTAATTATTTGTTAATGCTAACAGGTCAATTGAAAACTCCCCGACCTACCATAGTAAAACACATTGTTTTGGTAAAATTAGTTCTTTTTATTCAACATAATTCCCTTCAAGGGCGATACACTGATTATAGGGACCCTCCAACTTTTTGATACCGTGTCCCTTGCTTCAAAATAGGCCCCAGTTTCGGCCACTACCTCTTCATTTGACGAAAATTTATTCCGAGAAAACATTCTTTTGAGATCTGAGAACAGGAAATAGCCGCTGGGGACCAGATCTAGATGGGGAAGCAATTCGAAGCCCAATCCATTGACTTTTGCCATCATTTTTACTGACTTGTGACACGGTGCATTATCTTGGTGAAGTAGCACTATCTATTTCTTCAAATGCAGCCGTTTTTCGGCGATTTCGTCCTTCAAACAGTCGAATAACGCGATATAATAATCGCTGTTGATGGTCTTTCCTTTTTCAAGATAGTCAATGAAAATTATTCCATACGCATTCCAAAATACAGACGCCATAACCTTGCTAGCCGACTGTTGCGTTTTTCCACGCTTTGGAGCGGGTTCATCGTGTGAAGTACTGTCGATTGGACTTTGGAATGAAATGATGGAGCAGTGTTTCATTCATTGTCACATATTGATGCAAAAACTCGGGTTTATTACACTTGATCATCTTCAAACCCTGCTCCGAATCTTCAAACCCTGTCGTTGTTTTTGGTCAAAAGAGAGCTTGCGCGGTACCCACTTTGCACAGAGCTTTCTCATACACGTTCATTTGATATCTTTAGAGTTTCTACTATTTCACTTAATTTCAATTTATGATCATTTAAAACCATTTTGTGGATTATTTAATGTTTTCGTCGGTAACAACCTATTTTGGGCCTCCACTGCTTTCACCGTCTTCGGTGCTCATTTCAACACGTCGAAACTTAGAATACGGAAACTCGACATCAAGCCAAGTTTTTGCTTCAACTGTACTTCAACGCGAAATTCTTTTTTATCCATTTTTTCACAATAACAAAAGTTGCTTCACTCAAAATACTATAATTCACAAACTAATGATCCCACAACGGTCAAATTTATACACGGATCTTTTCACGGTTAGGGTTAACGTATGAATTGATTTCTAGTAGCGCCATCTATGTGTCAGGCCGGGGACTTTTCAATTGACCTGTAATGTATACTATCTAGTTCCTAGTGTAAACTTTACTTCAAAAAATATTTTAAAATGTTTTTAGTTAATATTCAGCTGATAGCGTAGGCGATAGTGTCATTTACGCACTCAAAAATTCCATTTGATTTATAGCCATATATGATTTATTAATATCGCTTAATACAATAATACTTAAGCATCGTATTGTATCAATTTTTTACAGAGAATCCTGGGGATATATCAATAAATTATTTATTCAAGCGTGACAAAATTATTCAAATCCCATACATATTTTGTATCTATTATGTTAAAGAGTTCTAATAACGAAAATAAGCAAGCGATATTCTTCTCCGTAAAATTCATATTAGGAGTCAATATAAAGTTAATATAAAAGATAGTGGTCGATATAATTGAATACTAAAAATATATTCTAATTATATATTTTCAGTTGACATAAAATGTTAATTAATCCTCCTCAAGATATTCAATGGAATATTATAATGTTTTTGCTACAGTTTTAAAGCTTCCTTTAAAAATCCATTCTAGCAAACCTAAATTAAATCATCAATCGAAATTTATCGTGTTATAAATGTTGAAATATATTATCTATTAATCTATCTAAATCTCTTACTTCGACAATGGCTTATGTTTAAATTTTACAATGTCAGAAAATACAAGGTAGAAAGATGGTGTTGCATAACATGGACGCAACAATAGAATCTTCAGTAGAATTTAGTTAAAAAATGTTACAAGAAAAATGTTTAAACTATAGCGATCTTGTCAGACTTGTAGATTTTTTGTAGATACCACTGTTTGTTGAAGAGTGCGAACTTGATGAAAATTCTAATGGAAAATATATTTATCACAAAAAATTATAATACTACCAACAGCATTATAGAAAATAGTGTAAAATAGAGCACAGTGATTTAGTAAAAAACTGCTTGATATGAAAAAGACGTTCAATTTTATGTCAAACCTGAAATATTCGCTATTTGTTCTTATTCAGATAAAGGTAAGTTACATTATTTTGACTTATTGTCTACTGCTTCCACTTTTAACACAATCTTCAAATATGGCATTGAGGAAGAATCAATATATTTAATATTAATATAATTTTCAAAAGCAAGTTAATACTACACGATACATATATATACAATGAAGATAAATGAAACATTAGATGGTCAATTGTGAGATTTGTATGTCATACCAAATGATGTTTTCCATGAAAGAGCTTGAAAAAGGTAACCATTCAATCAAGTCAATTTTTAGTTACTATTTTTAGTATATTTTTGTTTCATTTCAACTCTTCTTCAAAAACATAATTTTTTTAAGATAAAGGGAGTTTTTTTCAGAGCTTTTTTATTTAAACCTTGTAGACCATTTAAAGGGAAATGTGCGCTTTTATGTTCCAAGGCTGTTTTCTCTTCCACTGTTGAATCAAAAAGATAAAATCGTAAAAAATGTTAGACGACATGTTTTAAATCTACTATATATAACTCAATATTTTTCATCTTAAATCATCGAACAATATGCGTAATATCTTATTGATTGATCTTTGTCCTTTAGAGGAATAAATGACCTTTGAAAAGTACAGAAAAATTACATCCCGATTTTCTCCAACAAGTCCGCAATAACATTACGAATCGAAGGTCGTTTTCCACTAAAATAAAAATTAATAGAGTACTAATTTAATGGCAAAATCTGTTTTATTTCTCATGACTCTCGAACAGGATTTGAAAGCAGATATCGTTCAAATCACATAACGCCGATGACGATATAATATGGTTGCGTTTACAATGATATATACGGTGTATTAAAGGTCAAACTGAACAGATCTATTAGGATATTTTCGATTATTTTATGGCGTTTTAGAAGTACATATAGCAATAATGTCAATTAGTCGTGAAATATGTGTTATTTCTTTTGAAATCAAACAGGATTTATAGTTATTTAGATTGAAATTATATAATATAGCCAACAAAATATAAAGAGGCTTGTGGTTGATTTCTAGTTTCTAATTGTTGAAATTAAATTAAATTAATCGCCATACATTTTAAACATTATCTCCTACATCCTATATGGACTTAAGAGTTCAATTATGGGGATGTTCTGCAAAGAGTAATATAAATGAAAACAAATATTTCAGAACAGAATCCCGAAAGGTATTGTGGGCGCACCCAAATACTATAGGCTTGATTACCTACATCGAGAGCTTCAGATATCCACAGTCAGTCAAAAAATCAAGAGAATTGCAAGGGGGCATGAGGAAAGACTCAATTCTCATGAGAATATTGAAGTATCGCAGCCTTTGGATATCACCAGAACAGGACACAGACTCAAAAGAATCAAACCATCTGATCCTGTGTAGTGTTGTGTAGTGAGGTGCATATAAAAAAATACAGCAGTGACATGTATTAACATTATTTCACCTGAGAGACTGAGATTGGGCCGATGGGTCCTCCTTAATATATACCTAGATTTAAGTTATTTGTAGGAAACGACTAGTAATAATGGAATAATTAAATAATAAATAAATTCCTATATTTTATAATCGAGATGGTTTAGTTGATGTATTAATGGTTTTAACATTAAATTTTATACTATATGCTGATCATTGATATGAAATGTAGATCCGAGTAAAATAAGATCAACATTTCCAATTCTGCTGTCACTGCTGAGGGTAATTCGATAAGTTAGTGGTTTTAAAATTCATCACTGCTGTTCTACACAATCATGATTATTGTGAAAGTTTGAAAAGGCTACACCATTTAGTTTATATTTTAGATCTATTGACAGTGGATGATCTCCTAAGTTTTAACAAAAATGGAAGGAAGTGATTTTCGTTGGCTGGCTAAGCATTCTATTTTTGAACAAAAATATCATGACCAAAATAATGAAAAGCACTAGGGCGACTCTGCACCATTAATTTGGTCATAAAATGGTTACATAACCACTAAAGAGACAATACTCAAGTGATGCCGAAAGTTCAGGTCGCACAAAAGAGGCCATCATGACAGAAATAGAGCCAGCAGGACGAAACTATGTGAGCTGGTTGAAACTGTAGACATCTTAACTGAGAGGGTACACCACAATTTACATAAATATTTGGGTATCTAATTTTCAACATCTTTTTAACTGGATTTGGTATAATACATAGTATTTATAAGTAATATTCCATTATCGTTGACAAGGTTATCAAGACAATATTAGGTCAACAGTTTAAATGACTAAAAATAAATAGTGGTCAGAAGACGTCTGGATAGACCGCCTGGTATTTAATTTGTTTTTTTTAAAGAAGTTACTAACCGTTAATTTTTTGGTACGTAATTTTACCTTACACAATAATATACATTCGTTATACCTGTCGGATCATGCTAATTAATAAAAGGACCATCATACCGTATCGAAGAATATTTATTCTTCTCAAGTGCCAAAGTTAGTGTGATTCATCTCTGACATAATCCGAACTATTGAGTTAAAAAATACGACAGTTTGCAAATTACATATTTTTTAAATCCGAACGCTGATGGGAAATATTCTAAAATAAATGGAAATATTTTAGGATTCATGATGTTTATGAGAAAGATAAAACAGTTTGATGATATAGAGCTGGTAACTAAACATTTTGTACCTAAAATCAATTCCAGGAAAGTATTGTTATTATACCTGACATTTTATATGCCTTGTAAGTATTTTCAACTATTTTTTTTATATATAATCACAAGCAATACACAAGCAAATCGAATGCAGAATAAATATAATAAAATTAAATTAGATTACTTATTAACATTTATCATAAGCTAATACAAGTTCGCACATAAGTTCTTATAGTTTGGTTCGTTACAATTTTCTGATTTTTAACCGGCTTCGGAAAAGGAAGAGGTTCTATGTTCGGCTGTATTTTTTTTAATGTATGTTCGCCGATTACTCCGTCAATTGTCGGCCAATTTTCAAATTTTTTTTTATTCGAAAGAGTTTACGTTCGTGGTGATCCCGTTGAAACCAAATCAGGATCTGTTGGAGGGAACGGGGGGAAGTCGAAGAAGTTTTACACATTTTTTATGCAAGATAATCAGATATTTAGGAATAATATTATTGCTGAGCTAAAGCTGATATTTTATTTTCAATTTTTTTTTGTCTTAAAAATCTAACTTAGATTTTTTAAAATTTTTAGTAAGTTGTTTATTTATTGTTCGAAGTCAGTTCAATTTTTTTGTCAAAGATAGTTTTATGTTTTAAGGCAACGTTTTGGTTCATATTTTGGATCCAATTGATTTCGACATTATCTTGCAATTCCTTGTTAGTTATAATCGAAGAACTTTGTTTTGGCAGCGTTAGATTACTAGATGGTTTGATGTTCAGTGCAACCCCACGTTTACATCCCATAAATCTAAATAGGTGTTATAATTGATTATAAATCAATCTTTTTGATCTGACGTCAAATGGGGAGTAAATATTTCATTAACTAGTACTGTTTCTTAGTTTTGAATCTGATCTTACATGTTCTTATCTTACATGTTCTTACCAATTTAATTTGCCATATGAATGGTCTTTCGCTGATTTTGAAATTGGGCATAGTTCAGGTGATATAACTATGTACTTGGCGTTTCGCCAAAGGTTTGGAAAAGACAAATTTTCATCAATTAAATTATATTTTCTAATCTCTACTTTAATTATGGATATTGTTGACTGTTGCTTGTACTTTTTCTATAGCTCTATGTTATGCGCTATTCCCTAACTCTCTTTTGCTATAGTGAGACTGTGTCATAGGTAAACGTTCTAACTAGGGGCATTTTGTTGTTTGGATATCAAAGTGTAGAGCAGAGAGAGGAGTGATTGCAAGACACTATTTCTAATCTTCAGGGGAAATTTCCTTCAAAGTAGGACATAGGAGCACTACATTTTCAGACAATTAAAACTGGGTGTGATGATTCTTCGCCTTTTTATAACTCGATGGTTAAAATTAATAAAACTTCCTTATAGGATGACGCTAGTCATCGGAACGAAACCAAACAGACGACCAACAGGTAATCCTCCGGTGCCCCGGTCGTCATCACGAACAAAACGAAGAAACAGACCACCGTTTTACTGAAATTACTGGTGAATCATCGAGTAACTGTCGCGGACGTTTGCAAATGAGTGGCTTAAGTCAGACGTCGAACCGTAACGACGACTTTGGTTTTATACGTTAATAAAACAATTTCTTAATTAACCTACTAAATAAATATAAGTTAGAATGGGTGAGGTATTATAAAGTAGAGTTAATTAATATTAATATTATGTTGTTTCTTTTTGGAGGTTTTTCCGCTTAGTACTTTTGTTTTAAAATTGCAGTTTTTAAAATAATTATAAAAAGAGTGTCCTACTCTTTATATGAATGGTGAGCAAGATAATAGGTTCAGTCGTTTTGAATTTTTGGTTTACCAGTGTTGATGTTGGACTTCGTAGTGCCATTTGAGTTTTTATGCAAAACTGTTAGTTTATAGTAACTATGTTTTTAAAAAGCTTCATATGAAAAATTCCAAAACTTCCATGAAAATCTTAAGATTTGTTTTAAGATATATTCTTGATATCCAAACAAACACTGGCAAAAATATTGCAAAGTGTTAGTATCAAAAACAAAAGCCATACTTTAACTAATTGTCTCTATCTAGTAATTTAGCCTTAATATTCTGTTTTGAAACCAGAACAAAGATCTCAAACTCAAACTTCGCTACCTTTGATGGCTGTACTTCCATTGATACATATATCTAAATCTCTATACTTCTCTTACATATAACAGAACTGAACTATAATGGTAAAAGAGATGTTATATCTTCAACCTCCTAATCTGTCCATTGGGTAATTGGAACCAATTCATATTTTGTTCACATATATTTCTTCGATGGCAAGAGGTACCCTTAGGTTTTCACTTCTAATCATTTTCTCATTTCTAAAGCTTTGATATCTCTTTATGCAACTTCACAGTGGTATAGAGTATACTAGATCCACATTGGCTCCAACATTTGTTTATACATTAATAATTTGTTGTATAGTGATTATCGTTCTAAGTATCCATCATATTATTACAATGAAAATTATAATATGGTGAAAAAATTACCTAAAGTTATAGAAAAAGCACAGGATCAACATGACCAAAATGATCCAGAAACAGGACTACAGATTAAATGCAGATCTGAATATGTCAAATTTGTATTGCAACACTATGAAGTAAAACATAAAACCTGAATTTGGTTGTGATGATGATTGGATGAATGTGGAATGCCGCAAAGAATCATCCTTTATATTACAATACTATATTATTATATTACTTACATATTTTAGATTATTGCGATTTGATATCTCGACATCCTCAATGATGATGTTCGTACAATAACTAGTATATTTCTGCCAAATTCTACCTTATTCCGATATTGTAAATCGCCTATACACACAACTAAAAAGTTTAGTTTTCAAGAGCAACATATCATTAAACATCTTCCGTGTCCAGCACTAACGTCAGAGCTCAAAGTTTTTAAACAATTAAATGGAGTTTTAGAGCAGAAATTGAGTAATTTCCATCTCCAACGTCACTCAAGCATATGGCGAATATTTTAATACAAAAATGGGATAAAACTTCTTTAGAAACTATTCAGACCCTCTACAAATCTATTCCTCGAAGAGCTGAAGCTGTTTAGAAGCAAATGGAAGTTCAATATCTTATTAATAAATAAATATTGTGTGTATGACGGGTTTTTATGTTATTTTATCCATCTCCTTTATTTACTTAATAGTATACAGGAAACCAGAAGGTGGAAGTGAACCATGAGCACATGAGCTAGTACAAATTCGAAAAAAGCTCTTTTTAAATTCAGCTTAAGTTACCTTAATTTAATTTTTGTGTTAAAAAATTACGAGTTCTGTCACACTCATATCGTTTCTTAATTTATCTATTTTGAAACCAACAGTAGTACTAAACCCAGTTATAAAAATGTTTTGGAGTTAAGTTCTTCATAAATAATATAGAAAACTATATAGGAAGACAACTAATAATACAGAATATTGTCGGAAGAACACGTAAACTGCATAAAATGTTTTGCTGACTTCCGAACAGAAATTGCTGCAATTAAATAAATTAAAGTGGACTACAAGACCCGAATAATAATGGTAACGACTAAGTTACCGATAGCGATTTGGTATTTTCGGTACAGAGTAGACGGACTAGAGAAAGCGATCTCCCTTGTTGTAAGGTCGTAGCTAAGTTTTGTTCGTCTAAACCACCTGAGGGCGCGCCAAACGAATTTATTTTCCATATGAGGAAATTAAAAAACAGAAACACAATAGAATGTTTTATTTAAATAAATAATCTTGTTATATAAATAATATAATCGGAATTTAAACCATCAGATCAGAAAAGGTGTCTCGGGGAGGTTTCGGCTTCACTTCCTGTAGAGATGCGGCCTGGAATGGACGTTTAGCAATTGATGACACTCACCCGAAGGTGGAAGGTTCCTTGAAGTCGCCAAATATTCAGTGTACATAGGCATATTCTTTTCTTTCAGGTATGTAGACTAAATACACTATTTGTCCACAGGGTTTCAGTTAGGATATATATTAGGGACGGATATGTTTCGAGATATCATTTGATGAAGGAGTATTTTTGTTTTTCCGAGCTTTGACTGTTAAGGAGTAGTAATGGAAGTGGATTTAATTATGATTGTAATTATATCTTTTTAGTTGTATGTTAGTTTTATAACTTAGTTTTATTAGTATTAAGTATTAGTTTAGATTTGTATATATAGTAACATATATTTGAATATAGATATAGTTATATTTTATATAATCATTTCTTGTATCCTCTTGTTAGTAGCCTATATTTAGTGGATCCCGTATTTCCTGTATATTGTTATTGCCTTAAGTATTATGAAGTAAAAAATTATAAATTAAAAAATGGTTTGCCCAAAACATATTTGAAAATACAATATATTTATGTTACAATTTTGATTACGAAACCTCCTTTATATATATATATATATATATATATATATATATATATATATAGCGACACCGAATTATTATTATTTTTTTATTACATTAGTTTTGCTCAGAACGTCATGCCCCATTAATCGTTTTAAAAAAGGTGATCATCTGCTGAAATAATATATAAACAAGAATTTTCATTATATTTGTTTCTCTAGATCCTCTTGCCAATAAATAAAAAAATATAGAAATAGATTTGCATATAAACGAATTAAGAAAGGTCTCGAATAAAAAAAATCAATTCTTGCTTGCAAATAATCTTGGTTGTACTTCTTCTCACCATGGAGTACGTTGGAAGGCACAGACTCGTTTGTTTTAAAATTGTTGATTGTTTGTTATGTTCAGTTTCAAAACCTCTCAGTTTATTTGAAACAATATTATATCTGTACTTCTAATTCTTTTTGATGTCACTGATAATCATAATTAGTATTAAACAAAATATTAATTAAAAAAATATATATTCAATTCCATTATCGATGTAGATTTTAATGAGACTCACCGTTAAAATTACAATTAGGAATTGCATCTTAGTTAAGCTATGATATTCCAGATTTGGGACCACAATCTTCTGATAATATAAGAGTTTTCCTGAAGTTTATCGTTGTTTTTAACATTGACAGACTTTGACAGATTTTTGACATCAGAGTTTTTGCGCTAGATTTTTGCGATGCGCTAATTTTATACTCGTATTATATTTTCGCCTTTAAATAGTGCTACAAAAATAAAGTCATAATAACAACTTATCTTAAAATTATACACAAAAAAGTAAACAACAAATAAAACCTAAGATGTCTTACAAAACTTCATATCGAAAGAATGAAAGTAATTCTCTCATCTTTTTATCTCTGGCCCTCTAGCGATTCAGACGCGCAAAACACGGTTATGTTGTGCCAATTTAAGTTCCCATTCTAATGTTTTGCCCTCTGTATCCCGAAAAAGTTAAGGAACGAATAATTCTACACTCGTCCTCTCGTCCCCCCGCATCCCGCTCGCCCATTTTGATAAATAAACTTTGTTTTTATCATTTTCTTGCTCGCCATTCGTATTCAGATATCGAGCCCGATCGAAACCGACGTATTTCAAACGAGACGACCGATTCCCTTTGTGCCCGCCAAACAACCAGAATAGAATTTAACAAACCAGGTCTCGTTTTCATAATTGCTTCGGTATATTTTCGTATAAATAATTTTATTATTTTCCTGATCCCGTGCTGGTTTCAGTTGCCTGATGCGGACGCGAAATTAGTTCGGGTGATATATGAACGACATACGGGGATTTATTGTTGCGCGGCTTCCCTTTGTCATTGTTTAGAGTTTCTGTGAAGAAGGAGAGGACGTGGTACTGGATGACGTATTTTAATACGAAATTATTATGATATAGTTATTTTATTCTTGTATTTAGTTTCTTTTTGTATATTTTCTAATTTTAATGGATCGTGGAATAAATGTCTACAAAATACTCAGAAATATAATCCCAGATGTTGAGCACGGGCGGGGCATCACCAACTATGAAATGATAACGATTATCTGGAAACCCCGAGACGTTTATCTGGGATGTTATTGAAGGGTACTTTCGATCATACAGTAACCGATCATCGTTTGGTTCAGACGTACCACCATCGACTGCCCAAGCAGGTAACACCACTGCCAGCCGGTTTTTATCTTTTTTGTGATTGCACCTTTTTTATGCAACTTCAATAAATAACGGTCACATAATGTAAACGCCACTGTTTCATTTCGTTTTACCTCCATTCACCGAGTCATCTAATTTACCCTAAAGGTTTCAAATCATGTTAGAGGTTATTAAATCGCATTGGGTACATCATTAACCAACTTCATGTTGAAGCCTTACTTACTGTCGAAGTGTGACCAAATTTTTTTCAGTGCGTCGAAAATGTCTACTTTACTATATCCCGAAGACAAAGAGAGTCATGGACAACAAGAAAATGAAGACGAGTGTTTCATCTCCATGAAACCATCAATGGGTATGACTATGGATTACATATTAATGGGTTTGAATTAAGTATTAACTTAAAAACTAGTTTATAGGCCTAATATGTATGTTTTAATATATCTTTGTCGTTTTTTTTTGTAATAAGGAGGAATAAATATTTTTAGCCCCTAAACTCGTATGTAATTCATTTTAAAATATTTTCTATTTTTAATAATTTTATGGTTCATTGGGTTGAGACATAAGAAGAATTACAGAAAATTTAATCCAAGCTGTATAACAGGTCAATTGAAAAGTCCCCGGCCTACCATAGTAAAACACATTTTCTTGGCATTTTTTTTAATTCAACATAATTCCCTTCAAGAGTATTACATTGATTATAGCGACCCTCCAACTTTTCGGTTGCCATTTCTATAGTACGATTTGCCCTTTGTTTAAAATAGGCCTCAGTTTCGACGATCACCTCTTCATTCGACGAAAATTTCTTCCCAGCGAGCATTCTTTTGAGATCTGAGAACAGGAAAGACCTGCTGGAGGCCAGATCTGAAGAATACGAAAAAAAAATATATGGATTTAATTCTAGTAGCTAGGTACAAAACTGAAAGGTATTTCTAAACCCTCAATATTATCTGTTTTCTTTAAACCGTTATTCTGAGTTCCTCTCCAGAATAAACAGCCGCTGCCTGTTCCTGGACTATTCGGAAATTGCCAAACATGCAAATATGACGCAACGCAAAGGAAAAATGGCAGCTAATTAATAATTTAATTAAAACTGGAAATTAAATTCTTGTTTGTGTTTGGTCCGGTCCATGCACATATCGACATTATACCGATGAAACCACCGAACAAATGCCTGTTTCTTTCGTCAATCGAATTAATTGGAATTCAGTTTCGTTTGAGCGGAACATATTGATTCGGTATACATTTCTAAAATCATCGCTAATTCAGTTTAGACCGTTCTATTTATTTGTTTGCTGAATTATAGCTATAACGGAAACAACAAATATGGGACTCAACTTATTTAAATATTCGTATTTCAGCGAAGTATTAATTATAACGTAATTTTCTTTTAGTTCTATATACTCTCATTGATATGTTCTCGATAATCTCTCTAATAATTAGGATATAATATTAACTGTAGCGGCCTTGAGGCATGTCGAATTTTACATCGTGGAATAACGGCCAACAAAGTACACAAAAATATAATCCTAGATATTGAACACGAGTGCTGGTAACCCCGAGACGTTTATCTGGGATGTTATTGAAGGGTACTTTCCATCATTCAGTAACCGACCATCGTTCGGTTTAGACGCGCCACCATCGACTGTCCAAGCCTCGTCACCAGGTAACACCAGTGTCATCCGTTTTATCTATCTAGTATTTTCTAAATTTTTTATATTACCAATAAATAATGGTCACCATCACTGCTTCATTTCGTTTTAGCTCTATTCACCGAAACCCTAAATAACAGTATTAATTCTGGAGATCCCGTACCTCAGTAAAATGTGTGAAAATTGTTAAAAAAATCTTTTTTTTTTCATATTCTCATCCTTTAAGTTTAAACCTTTAGTAATGTGTCCTTTTAAAGGAACTATAAAACAGGAGATTTAAAACAGATATAAGACAGATGAAAATAATTTCATGTTGAAGGCTTAATAAGAGGCTTCACGTTTCAGTGTCAACCCGCCATATTCTCCAAATCTTGCTCCTTTTGATTACTAATTTTTCCGACATACGAATCATAATACTTTGATTAAAAGACACTGTACGAGTTTCCTCAATAAAGCTTAAAATAAAAAAAATTGAAGACGTTGAAGACCTTCTTAAAATATCATCTAGGGTAATATCGTTTATGTACTGAATTTTTATAGGAAAATATCACTCAAACTCAACATTCGACCCAGGTCCTTACCTTATTTGAACCTCATTTGTTAATTATTTTGAGGTTAGGTGTAAGGTTAACCTTATTAAATAAAACTTTACTTTGCAGTTTTCTTAAACGTAGTACAATCCCTCGTGAAGGCTTGATAAAATAATCTACCAAATGCTTAAAATGTAATTTATAACCAACCGAATTTTCAAAAGCATGGATAGAAATATTCTGACCTGAAGTAAATACAGACAGGAATGTCACAGGGCATAGTTCCTGCTCTATATCAGTGTAGTATAAGAAGTGGGCGATAACTATTTGGCCATTAAAAAAGAAAACGAAACTTTACCAATGAAAGAAAAATCAAGCTTCTGGTTTTGAAGTTAAATGGTACAATAGGTATAACATTGGATGTCAAAAGGAAACTGAAGCAGAAGGTTAAAAAAAATTAGGTGATCTGAAAATAAAATATAGACATCTACTGTATTGGTTTCTACAAATAAAATCCGAAATATCAATCTATTGTAAGAATATGATTTATAGTCAAATATTAATATGAACAAGATGTCTCGTAGAGCAATTTTAACATAGAATTACATTTAACACATTCGAATGATTCTAGGCCTGATCCTCAGAACCCCAGAAGAATTTGTTGAGATGAAAAGTTTATTTTGTTCGTGGATTACCTTGATTTGATAAAAATGTACTAAAATTACCATTGAAACTTGCTGGCCTATCAGATATGTATTGGAAACAACTTGACTCACCTGTATAAGTATTAATAAACATTTTATCAATAACAAGCAATTAGAAATATTTATTATAGAGCGTTAATTGAAGATTAAGATGGAGTAAATTACTGTATACTTTTGATACCAATATCAGCTTCTGATAGTGACATAATGAGACCTTTTTACTTTAGTGCCACAAATAGGGAAATAAGACAGTTGATAGATGTTAAGGCACTTTTTAGATCATATTAGTTCCAAACTAAGTTTATATTTTATCAGGATTTAAGAACACTTTTCTGAATGACTTGCAATGTTAAATTTCTTACTTAAATAAGAACAAAAATAGAAATATAGTTATGCATATAAATATGCTGACAAATTGTTTACTCTACAACTAATATCTTGGGTCTGGAAAAAGTTCGTAGCATATTTTCCATTGATATAATGAATTGTAAATAGCAAATACAGATAATTCCTAGATGCAACTAGTTAAAAACCCACATAAATTGACAACTTTCGTCCCTGTTGTTAAAATGAAACGGAAATAGAAGTACCAATTCGTACCATTTATTTACTTACAATACGGTAACGGACAGGGGAAAAACAAGAAGTAGTCTTTCTGGTCTTTTATACCATATGTTTAAGAGTTGTTGAGTGAACATTACTTTTACTGTAAAAAAAAAGAAATCATGTAGAGACAAATATTGTGGCCTAATATGTCTACAGACGCGCTGAAGCCATCAACTGAAAAGGAAGAAATAATATGTTGCTTAGATATCAATAAAATAGTGTGTATTGAAAATTGAATTCTAGCATCATGACTTTAGTATGATATAGTTATTCAAAAGCGTGAACCGTTGTAAATCAATTCACTATCATAATATTACCTGGGAATATATAAAATATAATCCATCTTTACCGAGACTTATGTTAGAGCTTAAATAATAATAAAGTATGTTTTAAATGGAATATTGCATATTCTAAAAATAAAATATATTACCCTTAAATATCCGTTCTCGAGCTTTAACGCGGAAACACTGCATTATTTTCTATACGGTACGCGGAAACATTATTGTAAGATACCGAAAGATATGCAGCAAGAATTTAATAAACCTCTATTAAACTACAGGTACACTATGGAGCATCATCTTATTTTCAGTCTCTATGTCACGAACAGAATAAAAAATACCATGAAATATACTCGGGATTCCTTTAAACGTATTTTCTTTTAACAGCGGGGGAATATTCTCTAGATTGCTATGCATAAATAAGACAGGCGTGCCATTATCCTTTCATATTTTCAAGTTTTTTTTCTTCATTCCTTTCGCTCATCATAGAACAATCCCCTCTTAGAAAACACTAGTATCATATATTATATTGTAACCATTATACTATTGCTATTTATACTTATATTTTAAAACTAATAATGAAAACAGAGTAATCTATTAAGTTGTCCTCTCATATTAAAATGTTTTGAAGAAAGGTGATTTTATGAAGTTCAGACTTTCAACTGAAGACATCAGACAGGACTTAACAATACCCATTATTACAAAGGTTTAAAGCATAAATATATGGTAGGGTTAATGTTGAGGACCGTGGTTGGGAATCAGTCAAAATTAGCCCTTGTTGATAAAAAGAGTACTTTCAAATATACTAAAAAAACAATACTAGCGTTAGGAACAATCAAAGGAAAACATCGATAGTCGTTAAACAGTCGAAACAGCCGATAGTCAAAATACTAGTCTAAAACTAAAACTAGGTGTATAGTTCGTAATTTTGTTTTCGGTTAATCAATTCGTAATGTCAGACAAAGATGTACGAACACTGTCGTGTATAAATTGTGAGAGAGGAAATAACGGAGATAATTACTTGGAGCAGTTAGTTTTATATCTGCTAATATTTTCCAACGGTAGTATAAACGAAACGGAGATGTACATATTCTTTCACGCACTAACTTTAAAATAGTATAATAGCCTAAAAATGTTTTATCGTATTTTAATATGTTATAGCTATTTTTAAACTATATACTATAATAAATATAGGCAACACAATAAAACTTAAACAAAATCTAAAAAATAAAGAAGTACAATAACCATAAATACGTATTTAGTATTAAATTAGACATATACCTATTAATAGAAAAAAACTAAATCATGACATAATAAAAATGATTGCACAATAGCTATTAGAGCTTTTTTAAATAAAGTATATGCTTTATTTATTATTGAATGAAAATATTTTTTAACAAAAATTCAGAGAGTAATCGAAATATTACTTATTATTGCCATAAAAACAGCCAAAAATATATTACTATTTATCATTCACAATGTTAATCTTTTTAACCTATTACATTAACAATCTTGAAATATATCGTTCCAAAATGCTGCTCTATTAATATACAATGTATTGTTATTTACAAGCAAACTACCAAAAAAATCATAAAACTATATATGTTACATATAAAGCTATGTAAGAATAAATCGGGTACATTTTTGTCAAGGTCGCGGCTAGGACGACAGAGTCAGACCGTTAAAAATCAGTCGAATGAAACTAGTAGAACCAAAAATAGTAACTAAAAGTACACAACTGAAACAGTCGATAGTAAATAGTAATAAAATCAGTCGGATCGAAAATAGCGACAGAAAACTGTCGACTGAAACAGTCACTGGTAAAAAGTAGTCAATTACTAAACAGTCGATAGTCGATTTCAGTCGATAGTTCCCAACACTAAACAATATCTTTTGTGATTATATGAGGTCAAATCAGTTTCCAAAATTGCTGAGATAATATTTTATGGAACCGAAAATGTTAAACAAAGACAAACATATTATAATGACAATCGATTTACATTAAATGATTAACTTTATTGAAACATATCGAGCTTTAATTAATTAATATATGTCATCGTATGTTGTATGAACTGAAATGAATTTGTCTATAGTGTACGATATACCATTACCATTAATTAACGTTATATATATACAGATATAAAATAATGATGTTTCTAAATTGCAACTAATGTTTTATATATGCAGATTATAATTATAATATCTGTAATACATATAATTACCCCAGGGTGAGATGATTCAATATTACATTTGGCCAGCGATTTGTTTAGTAAAATTAATTTGGTCTTTTTATATTGTGACAAAATACTTTTATTTTAAATGATTTTGTAATTAGACTTTCTTTTCTTTTGTTGCTTTGACGGGTCTTTCTTTGACGTCATTTCGCGACTATACAATAGTACGGTGTTGATCTGAAGGAGACGAGAACAGACATAAAGTGTATATATAAAATAAACTGGGTTGGTGGGGCAGTAGTAAAGGCGATAGGACGGTTCTCCTAATATTGCGATAGCCGCGGGTTCCCATCCTGCTGGGGCATGGTTGTAAATTTACGTTTGTTATTGTTTGGAATTTGTGATTGTCCTAGGCAAGAGTGTAAAATCCGACAAGGAAAATGATCCCTGTCACGCCAGTAACCAGGCTGGGTAAGACCGGATGTCTTTTTAGGATGTTTTCTAAAGTTGGTCACTCGCTAGTCTGTAGACTTAATGCTGGGGACTGTGGTTCGGAGCCAACGTTAAACTGTAGGTGCAGTCCAGATAAACCCATAGTTCGTAAAAGGAGTCTGTCTATATTATCTCCTGTTAATGCATTTCAAAGATTTTGCAGCCAATACTTAGTTCTAATCTGGGTGGGCCGTG
Organism: Rhynchophorus ferrugineus; assembly: GCF_030347505.1. Classification (NCBI taxonomy): domain Eukaryota; kingdom Metazoa; phylum Arthropoda; class Insecta; order Coleoptera; family Curculionidae; genus Rhynchophorus; species Rhynchophorus ferrugineus. Next base: position 39,261,181 of record NW_027472585.1, on the reverse strand, counting down.
GACAGTCGTTCAGCTTTAACCTCAAAGATCCTGTTGCTGTTGGACTCCTGAGCTCAACGACGTTGTACCTCGTTATTGGTGAAACAAGAAACAAATGGGATTGTGAAGCTGCCAATTTAGCCCCACTATCCACGCGCTTATTTCCCGATATACCAACGTGAGAAGGGATCCACTGTAAACTGGTCCTGATCCCAGAACTTTCTAGTTGATCAAAAGATTCAATAAACAGATTTTCTTGAAAATTTTTTTTAATCAACTTAATTCCTACCTAATTCCATTGAAAACATTATGTTACGATTGGAATAAATTATAGTTATGAAAGAAAGTACAGATATAGGGTATATATTCAAATTTTACAACCCAGCTTTCACTATTTATGGAGGTTCATCTAATATGGGGTTGATGAAAGACAGCACCTCTCCTTTCATACAATTTGGGCTGCTTTCTTTCAATTGTTTTATATATTATCTCTAGTCGTGCACAATAGAATTTCATTTCAATTTATTACCCGATCTGTATTGATTTTTCAGTTCACCTTATGAAGAATATTTCTAGCTTCAAGTGTTTTATTATACAAACCAAAATAATATTTTGACAGCTTTATTTTGATTTGTTATATATGCTTATCTATTTTCAGTTGTTGGTCTACAATTAAGTCTGTTTTATTAACAAGCACTTAGGAGGACGCATTTATTCATCTTTCATTCGACAGACACGTCCAGGCCATTATTATCTGCAACTCTGATTTGTTTCACATCTTAAATGAGTGACTTACTTCATTTCTGATTCAATCTCTGAGGGGAACATGAAGGATTTGGCTTAAAAATTGCATCTAGAAGACCTAACAGATGTCAGACTGTAAGAGAAAGAATTGATTGGTTGATATTATCGTTTTACAGTTTCGTCAACGCGTTACCATTTTTCGAAAACCATCAGCACAAGCCAAAGAATTCATGAATAATTATAATGTTTAGAATTTAAAAATTAACAAATAAAATCAATGAAAGATAAGCCAATTTACATAATAAATACTCAGAAAAAAAAAACAAATATCTATACGAAACAAATAGATAATGGGCTAAAATTGTAGATAGATAAAAATTGTCGTAAAAATAAGCCACAGAGTTAATCTATATTTTAAAATAAGCACCTATTTCTTTAAGGAACTGAAATAATTTGTGGAGGTTTTGATTGAAGAACCAGACGGATTTTAGCCTCAATTGTAATAGTCTGTAAGGAGTAAAAGCTCCTGGACTTTGACTAATAAAGTTTATTACTTCAGTGATAGATACAATTTTATTCTCCTATTGTACTGATCCCAATTACTTGAACTTCTGAACTTTCTTTCTTATAACATTAATCGTTACACACCTTGATATTTATTAATGCTTTAAAATGTTTACAAATTTACTGTTAGTAATTCATAATTTCTTCTATGTATCCTATATAATCCATCTATGTAAATTATGTAGTTAGCTTCATTTTAACTGCAGTATATTTTTATTACTTCATTTATGTATTCATAGAGTCTTTATCTTTGATCCATATTTTTCATCTAAAATATATAATACAAAAACAATAGATACACCAGGCTGAATAAAATAATAATTTATTTACCTAAATTTTCAAATAAAATGCACAATTTTTGCTTATTTATTCCGGTCTTCGATATCACTATTGCACATAGCCCATCTTTGGTTTGATTTCTGTGGCTTTCGTTTATCTACTGCTCTCTACTTTGTCTTATATTCTACGTGGAAACTAACAGTTCACCAACAAATGAAGAATTAAAATTAATTAATTAATGAAGCTCTTTAATGATAGTTAATATTCTTTGCAACATTAATTTTAACTCTTAGTCACACAAATTAATGTATTAATTACCAATTTTCGGTTGGTACTTTGTTAGGAAATTCATTTAGTAATGAAATCTGAAATTAATTTGAACTTAATATCAATGAAAATTACAAAAAAATCTTAATAAACTTTTTAAAAATTATTTCTAGTACAATAGTAATGTAGAACAATATCAATTACCATCAAATCAATATAAAAAAGGACAAATTCTCTTAGGAGTTCTGACAACAGTTTCTCTCCTGACATGAACATGAATCCTGACATCAATTAAATTAAAAGCTGCTTGCGAAAATCTAAATATTTTGTAAACAAAGAGAATGGGCGATTCTTGTTATTCTTGAATTTTGTTAATCTATATTAGGATGACATTTTCAAATATGTTCAGTCTTTCTTTCACGTATATATCTTCGGATAAAGCGGACATATACATATTTATATATGGATATATGATTAAAATTTACAAAAAATAAGATAATTTACAAAAGATATATGCATGAAAAAATATGTAAAACCAATATAAATTACATTGTACAGCCTATTTACTATATACACTAAATAAATCAATTCTATATATAAGCCATATGACATAAATTAATACCAGGCATTACAAATCGCAATTAATTCACTATGCCTTAATGAGGTTAATCATTCAGCCTATACTGATATTTCTTTATTTTTTCAGCTTATATCTTCCAACTGTTTCGTAATAGATGTACGGTAAAGCCGCAATAAATATCCGCTGTCAAACCGACTTAAGTGCGACCTATTATTATGTGATTACATGAGAATACACATGGGAATATATCACTGTTTTTTATGTATTATTATTGTAACCAAAAAATTTGTGTCGAATAATTATTACATAATATTATTAATACAAATAATTTCCTAGCAATATTTCATAAAATACGCTTACCAATCTTTGTAACTTGTATGTAGCGAAAGATTCAATGCTTATTATAGCTTTAAATAGTTGTTAAAATGCCAATGTTCACTTTCAGCACTATTATGGATGTAACTTATAACCTATTACACGTACATTAACGGTAAGGAATCTATGCAGTACATATGGTCACGTTTTGGGAGTGTTGACTGCGTTGTTTATACACTACAACTAAAATTAATTCCCAACAATCCTATTTAACTCTGTTATTTAGAAAAATCCTTTACCATACATAAATATGGTGGAATGAGGTCAAATCGATGATATCAGCTAAAATTATATATCACTATGGAGACATTTCAAATGTCTATAAAGGTGTTTGAACAAGTTGTTATTCAATATGAAGAACACGTATTTATAAATGCCAGTACATACAAAAATGCGTTATAAATAACTAATAACAGAGTTTGTAATAATGTTTATCTTTAAAGCGTGTAATGATATAGGGATGAGTTTTGGGTTTTCCTAATACATAGCTTTATAATAATCTGTTTTTCTTAATATTTTTTGATCACAGAAAATTATGTGGTACTAAAATAAGTACTGAAACTGTGACTTTGAACATTGAACACTTTGACCGGCCAATCATTGGAAAAATCGATTGTATTTTAAAATAAACCGAGGTAGGACGACATGGAATATCATCGCCATCACTAAAGAACTAAACATCGACTATAAAATAGTTTTGAACCATTTTTATAAGATTGGGTATCAGAAGAAGCTTGATACTTAAGTTTAACCTGAAGCAATAGTGAAAAATTGTTAGTTCGTGTCGTGAGTAGTGAGTTTTCATCGTTAAATCACTACTGAAGGAGTTTGTTGGGTTTTTAAAGAAATTATTCACCAAGAGCTGCCTCAACCTGGCTAAATCAAACTAAATCATTAGAAAAATAGAGAGAATAGAAATTGCTTTTCGTTCACAATTCAGATATTAAATCCGATTATTAATATTGCTTCTAGTTTTCAAGTTATCGCATAGTGGCAGCACTACAGTATTATAGCGACTATCAGCTGACTGACATAGTATTAAATATTATATGGAACTTATTTTGGTGCTGTATTTGAGCTGTGGAACGTGTGAAAAGGCAGAGACAACGTTGCATAATCTATTTCAAATTTTGGCACGTTTGCGGATGTTATATGGTCCGTAAAAATCATGATAAATACACTTAAAGATGCGTATTTGCAGTACTTTAATTTTGCTGTGGTAAACACTGAGAAGCCATGAGTACCGAAATTGTTTTGTAGCGCGCGCTGAACAAAGCTGCAAAAGCCATCACATGGTGAAAATGAATACTTTTAATTTTCTGTGTCAACGATATGGAGAGAAATGAAAAATCATGTAGATGGTTGCTACTTTTGCTCGATGAATATCGATGGTATAAATGCAAAAAAAAACACAGTATGAGATGCTGACGTATGACCAGCATGAAAGTAATGGTTCTAAGTAAAGTTTTAAGGCGGCTCTACTCCACATTAGAAATAAAAAAACCATCCATTTCGATTGCTCACGTGGTACAAACTGAGGAATGTTACGACACGATACGTACAATTTTGGCCAAGATCAAATATAATGAGCATCAATGGAAATTTTGTGGCGATCTAAATGTTGAGAATTAAATTAATTGTACTTAATTTCGAAATATTAATTGATTTACATATTCATTACCGGTTATTGATCTAATAGTTCAGATGTAATCTGGATTCACGACATTTTACTGTTTTTTGGGTCTTATGAGAAGTAATACCATTTTTCAAATCAAGAGTGAGCAATGAATATCTCCAAAACTGATAATACTCTTACTGAGTCTACAGACTTGAATACATATGTATTCAATTATTTTACGTTCTTCAAAAATATATTAATCCATCTCCTACATTCTGATAACACTGTATGAATGGCAAATGAAGTGCGAGGTTTTGCCGATGTTGAAATAATAGGTATTTCAATCATTAACCAACGTAGAAAAAACTTACAAAACTTACAAAATATTACAACATACAAAAAAATTACCAACTGAATCTTCGACGATATTTAAGCTTTAAAGCTTCTTAAAAATTTCAATAATAACTTCGAAGAATATTGTTTGTTTTCGAAACGTAACATAATCTTCGTTACGTCATGTAGAAAATTCTGTAATCTGTGGCACCATGTGCACGGAAAAATTGTAAAAGTTCGAAAACTCTAAAACTTGATTCGGCTTATTACGATTATAGATTTCGAATGGCCGCTCGTGGTGGCGAAGAAGGTTTAAATTGTTTTGCGGGTAGTTTTCAGTTTAAATGAGTTTACGTTTATTGTCTTTTAGCCACGATCAGGCGCCTTTCAATGGCTAATTTACCGATTATCTTTTATTTCCGTTTAATTTTAGGTGCACACATACATCTTCCTCATTTATTAGCGATTGTTGGTATACTTGCTATCTTTTTCTACTTCTTTCACTTATGCTACTTGCTGTTGTCGTTGTTGTGGTTGTTATATGAGTTGTTTATGTTTTACGTTCAGGTGTTATTGAAAAAGCCTACGAAAGCAAAAATGTATGCTCAGCTTTATTCTTAGATGTAGCACAAACTTATAATAAGGTTAGGCATGAAGGCCTTTTTCATAAACCACAGAAAATGTTACCAAAGCAACGCACCGAACTATAATAATAGTACATTACAATCAAAATGTTAGAGTCAAACAAGAAGAATCTTACTCTACAATAAAAGAAGCTAAAGCAGGTGTACCACAAGGAAGTATACTGGAGCCAATGCTTTATCTACTCTACTCTTATGATATACCACAAATGGAGAATAGTATGATGGTTATATTTGCTGATGATACTGCGATTATAGCTGTCGGAGATAATAGTGAAGAAGGCTCATAGAAATTACAACAGGCAAGTGACAATATAAATAATTGGACACAAGCTTGGAAAATAAAAATTAACGAAAGTAAATCTGTGCATGTGCAGTTCGTCTACAATCAGAGCGTAAAAGCAACTATAACATTAAATAAACTATAATTCCATATAGCAACAACGCTAAATATCTTGGAATGAATCTTGATGCAAAACTTCGTATATAATGGCGAACATATACAGAAGAAAAGAAAAGAACTGGAATGGAAATACAGGAAAACGTACTGGCTGATTGAATGAGAATCACAATTATCAGTACATAATTAATTGCTATTTTATAAGCAAATACTGAAACAAAACATAAACAATATACAAATTTTTCAGAACAAAGTCCTGAGAGGTTTTGTGTTCGCGCCCAAATCTATAGGACTGATTACCTATATCGAGACCTCCAGATACCCACAGTCAGTCAGGAAATAAAGAAAATTATAACTGGGCATGAGGAAAGACTCCACGCTCATGAGAATATTCTTTTTCAAAAAGTTTTACAGCTTTTGGATACCCACAGGACACACACTCAAAAGTATCAGTCAGGAAATAAAGAAAATTATAACTGGGCATGAGGAAAGACTCCACGCTCATGAGAATATTCTTTTTCAAAAAGTTTTGCAGCTTTTGGATACCACCAGAACAGGACACAAACTCAAAAGAATCAAACCAATTGATCTTGTGTAGTGTTGTGTAGTGAGGTGCATATATTAAAAAATATAGCAGTGACATGTATAAATATAATTTCACCAGAGACTGAGATAGGGCCGATGGGTCATCTTAGTTATATACCTATATCTAAGTTATCATAAAGAAAAATTGTAGGTTAGTCGGAAACGACTAGTAACAATGTAATAATTAAATAATAAAAAGAAATATTTTGTGTCTGATATTTTTTGATGAATTAGCTAACTTCTGTGGTAGAAAGAGCTTATACAAATTTCCTGACATCTTACGTTAATTATAATTAATACAATATTAAATTTGCAATTTCGAATTAATTTATTACTACTATCCTGCTGAAGTTGTATTGATATACAATCAGAGCAAATGCGGAATAAGTATGTTACATGAGTTTGCAACATATATCCGATATTGATATTAAATTAGGCCACCTAGACCACTCTCACTCAAGTTGGGAGTATCTTCCAATTAGCCAGTTCATTTTTAGTTGTAAATCTGATCTGCTCTGTTTTTGGCTAAAGTGATACCGAGGTATTTCGGTACTTATGGAATATGTTAAGTATGTTATAGTTGGCCATAGCCATTAGTTTAAAGGAACTTACAAAACTATGCCATTTATAATGCCAATCTTCCAATTATAATGGTCCTTCCATACAGTCGCCATAACCTTGCCAGCCGACTGTTGCGTTTTTCCACGGTTTGGAGAGGGTACATCTGGTGCGGTCCACTTGGATGACTGTCGATTAGACTTCGGGGTGAAATGACGAAGCCATGTTTCATCCATTATCACATATCGATGCAATAACTCGGATTTGTTACGCTTGATCATCTTCAAACGCTGCCCCGAATCATCAACTTGTCATTGTTTTTGGTCAAAAGTGAGCTCGCGCGGCACAGAGCTTTCTCATACCTAAATATTCGTAAATGATATGACATACACGTTCAGTTGATATCTTTAGAGTGTCTGCTATTTCACTGAATTTCAATTTACGGCCATTCAAAATCATTTTGTGGATTTTTTTGTCGGTAACAACCTTTTTTGTACGTCCACTACGTTCACGGCCTTCGCTGCTCATTTCACCACGTCTAAACTTAGCACACCAATCCTTGATGGTTGATTTTCCTGGGGAAGAGTCCGGAAATGTATTTTTTTCCTTCAAAAAGCGATATTTTAGCAACACGCGAAATTCCTTTTTATCCATTTCTGATATCCATTCATGATCCGATAGCTGCCAAATTTATATCTTATGAGGGTTAGGGCTAACTAAAAAACATATATATATATATATATATATATATATATATATATATATATATATATATATATATATATATATATATATGTATATATACAATCATGACTATATATATAGTTAGTCAGATCTAACCTTTATGTTGAATGATAAATAATGCTGAGAACAATGGGATCGATAGCTGTTAAGCCCATAAAATAAAAAAAATAGAAATGATTGCTGCTGTTCTAATTACCGCGGCTATTGTCGGTATCAGAAAATGACTGGCTGCTATATTTCACGTCCAATCTAGCAAAATATTGTCCCAATGACAATTAAATCGTTTACCGGCCGTTAGCGTGTCGCAATTTGAAGTATCCTTCTATAATTTATCGTAGTCCTTTTTTTTTATTTTATTATCTGAAAATAAAAAAAAACGGTGAAGGAACTGACTGGCATTGTTTTATGTATGAGCAATTTTATTGTTGATTGGTACGCATTCCGTACGTTATCCGGTTAATGATCTAGTTTGCGTTTTGCAAGTGCTCGAAATATTATTGTTTACTCATGCAAATAAAACATGCCTGTAGATAACAAGCAAATATTACACAAGACATGAAATTAACAAATCTGCTCTATATTTTCAATGTAGCAAATAATTTTTCCCATTATCCTTAATAATTCAATAATCTATCCAGTAGCCAACAAGTATTTAAACAAAGACGACGTAGGCGACGAAAAAGACGTGTAGAAATTTACTAATAAGTGATCTCTTGTGTAAAATATTTTATTATAAATTTTGCCCTAAAGGCCGCCCAGTAGATAGCTTGCTCTGCGAAGCAGAAGTCCCTTCACTACAAACCAGACGCGAATTGCTTTTGACTAAATATGCGAGCTCCTTGAGATTTTTTTTCCATCAAGCACCAAACTCAACCCCTCTAGAGAGCAACACAGAGGCTCTTGCCATAGATTCTATGAAGTTTGTAGTCGCTTATGGCTGGTTTTTCCACCGATATACACTTCCTAGTATAGATTGCCTCCATAGCTATTGCCCCAGGTGACTCTCCATCTCTCCATGGGGAGTCTACCAAGGGGTAGTCTTGACTTTGGCAGTATCAGCACTCAACTCAATCATTATAAAACTGAGAAATATCCTGAACACCTTTTGAAATTCTTGGACGATTCCAAAAGTGATGACCATGTGGGAGCAGCATTTACATCGGTGATGTCGGAAGGACACTTCAGCCTCCCCGTTTCATCGAGTGTATTGACAACTGAACTGTTTATCATGTATAGGGCCCTGACTTTAGTAAAAGATGTGCATGGCAAATGATTAGTAATCGCTCCCGATTCAATGAACTCCTTAAAGTGCCTCCGAACGTATCTACCTCCTAGACCCGCTAGGAGTGCTTATCCGCAAACTAACCTTCAAATTGGAAAAGAGCGGCAAAACTATCACCTTTATGTGGCTGAAAGAAGGTGAAAAAAGAGTATTATCAGAGCCTTAACACCACTAACATCAGCACGCGCAACTTAAGGTTATTCTCGCGTCTCAGGAAGGAGGAAGTCTGCGCGTCGAATACGGTTCCTCATGCGGTTTGGGTTCTCAACCGAACACATACTAATCGAATGCCGAAGATACAACTTTCAAAGATGATTGGTCAACTGGATAGAAACGATAGATCAGTGCCCTAAGCTGATTAATTTTCTAACCGTAACAGGACTACTACTAGAAAAATAATAGTGTACATCTATGTAATATCTTTGCACGTTCGTTTGAATTTTTTGTATCTTGTATCCTTATCACTGTCAAGGGTAATGCGACCATTATACTATAGCATTCATATATCAATGTGTCTATATGCTTTTACATGTTTTGCTTGTCATCTTGCAACATATTTTTAATAACATTATATACTTTGACTGATACTGTAAATGTGTTGTATATTGCATATTTGTAAAAAGACCTTAAATAGTCCCGGAGGCTGATGCCCTTCAATTAAATTGTCCAGAGAGGCAGTAATTTATTAAGTTATCTTGTTAATTAATTTATGTCTGAATTCAGTTGCTTAACATTATCGCGAAGACTTCCCGTAAGCTTCCAGAGCTCCCTTTCAGGGGTTTCAAAAAATTTCCGTTTTCAAAAAGTTGATCAAAAAATATGCAACATATAAAACGGTTCGAAATAAATTGACAATTTGACAGTATTATTATGAAGAATTGCTGTAGCTCTCTGTTCATATGAGAAACGAAAATAGTTATCTAGATTTAGAAAAGAAAGCAATCAAAAGAAATCCAAATTAAAGAGAATTTTAAGATCTGAAAAGAGGAAATATTCGCTGGCGGTCAGATCTGGAGAATACGGAGGACGAGGAAGCAATTCGAATCCCAATTCATGGATTTTTGCCATAGTTGTCATTGACACGGGGCATTGTCTTGGTGAAGCAGCATTTTTTTTTCTTCAAATGCTGCCGTTTTTCAGCGATTTCGTCCTTCAAACGATCCAATTACGCTATGTAATAGTCGCTGTTGATGGTCCTTCCTTTTCAAGATAGTCAATGAAAATTATTCTTTGCGCATCCCAAAATACAGACGCCATAAACTTGCCAGCCGACTGTTGGGTTTTTCCACGCTTTGGAGCGGTTCATCGTGTGCAGTCCACCCGGATGACTGTCGATTGGATTTCGGAATAAAATGATGAAACCATGTTTCATCCATTGTTTATTACGCTTAATTATCTTCAAACACTACAATAAATCATCAATTCGTCGTTATTTTTGGTCAAAAGTGAGCATCACCCACTTTACACAGAGCTTTCTCATGCCCATATATTCGTGAATGATATGATGTACACGTTAAGTTGATATCTTCAGAGTGTCTGCTATTTCATTCAATTTCAATTTACAGCCATTCAAAATCATTTTGTGGATTTTTTAAATGTTTTCTTCGGTAACAACCTCTTTTAGGCGTCTACTGCGTTCACCGTCTTCAGCGCCCATTTCGCTATGTCTAAACTTAGCATACCAATCCCTGATGGCTTTTTTTCCTGCGGCAGTATCCGGAAACTCGGCTGTATAATTTTTTATTTCAACTGTATTTTTTCCCTTCAAAAAGCAATATTTTTTCAACACGTAAAATTCCTTTTTATCCACTTTTTTCACAATAACAAATGTTGATTTACTCCAAATGCTATAATTCACAAACTAATGATCCGACAGCTGTCAAATTTATACACGCATCTTTTGAAAGTTATATATAAAATATAAAACATATATATAAATAAAACATAATATAAATATAATATATAAAACATATGGATTTCATTCTAGTAGCACGATCTATCTATATGTCAGGCCGCGAACTTTTCAATTGAAATATATATATATATATATATATATATATATATATATATATATATATATATAAATTTATTATTAAGGAAAAAAAATTGCATCACGTTAGACAAAAAGCAAAACACATATTAGAACCAAAATAAAACAACTATACTGGTTAGTCGGAAGATACTCTAAACTTGGTCTAAAATCAAAGAGGTTGATATATAATACAATTATAAGGCCAATTTGGACCTATGGAGTGCAAATATGGGGTTGCACTAAAAATTCAAATCAGTTAGTCACACAGCGCTGTCAAAACAAGGTTCTTCGATTGATTACCAATACCTATCGCTACGTAACCAATGAAGAACTGCGCGATGACCTGGAAATCAAATGGATTTGCGAAGTTGTGCAGGATTTCGTCTTGAAACACGAAAGAAGATTACTAAATCATACTAACGTGGAAGCAATACAACTGCTGGATAGCGCGCAGGATGTCAGGAGATTGAAACGAACAAAACCATACGAACTTGTGTGAACATTTAGTGTGTATTATTAGTGTAAATTATAACTATAAGTTAATAATTAATAAATAATTATAATTTTATAATTGAGGAATACATACTGATGTGTTTTCTCTCACTCGCCTTGCTTGTTAATTAATCCAAGCACATAGGAAAACTAGTAATAAATTAATTGTAATAATAATAATAATTAAGATTGTACTAAGCGTATCTAATAAAGATGTTATATAAAAAAAAATTATGGAAAATGGGGAGCATTTCCACAACGATTTATAAATCGACAAAATACATAATGCAATATGTCCGACGCTAGAGAAAAAATAGAAAACAAATCTGATTAGGTCGCCCTCATAAATACGATATTGAAATTGACAAAATATATTACAAAAGAAAAAGGACCGAAAAATTGGTTATGGAGATGCGTTATGCCAAAAGTTATGCCATCATAAACCGAAAGGATAAGCCGAACGGGAGGAATGAGGCCGTACCGATGCCGAAACAAAATGCATTCATCACATACCGGATTAAATTTGTATAAGTGACAGATGCGAGGAGAAAATCAAAGGGAAACGGAGGCGGCAAAAAAGTTTTTCCTTTTTCTAAAATGTCCCGACGCATTTATCATAATCTCGTATTTTCATAAAAATATTATGTCGGTTTTTTTATACTTTTTGTTTAGCATTTAAATAAAAGCGCTAACCGATTTTATTACAGTTTTCAAGGGTACAGTTTACATTTGACTCATAATTTATAGGAAACCATCAGGTTAAGAGGAGCAAAAAGCACTTAGTGTAACCTTGAAACGTATTGCTTTTCATCAAAGTCAATAGGGTGTACAAATAACTACTAAATAAATAAGTAAAAGCTTACAAAAACGTAATTTACGGTGTTATCAGGTTAGTAAGTCAAGTGATTTTAACAGGGAACAATATTTGGTGAATACGGCGTGTTTTGGGGAGTTTTCATACCAGAATCATACAATTTCTAGAGATTGCTTTTTTGCCTCTTTAACGAGAATTTCTAAACGTATCAATTACAATAAGCTAAATAACTATTTTTGAAAAATAACTTATGACAATTCTACGTATTTAGTTTACCCGAAATAAAAGATATATTTGCAAAAAAAATCGTTTTAAGGCAAATATTAAAATTTTAAATGCGCCAAAAATTGTCCCAAATCTACGCGTTAGGTAGTTGTTTTGGTCACACTGAATAGTTTGTATGAGTACAGGTATCATTTATATATAAATTATTTATACATTTATACGTAAAAAAATACAATATGTACATTTTATTTACCCATATATAGCAAGATAATCTGATATAATGTATAGCTGCTAAAATACTTTTTGAGTACACTTTTTTTTTTCACAGAGCTACTAAAAGTATAACAAAGTCAAGCATTCATAATGTTGTAGTTACTAGTAACTGTCTAAAATGAATATTTTGATAGCTTTGTCAAATACATATGAATCTGTATCTTCAAATTTTCACTTTTCAGTGTGTTTTCCGTCGTTATAATTTTGACTTGTCTTGGCAAAAATAACAACTGTACTTGATTTCATATGTACCCATGCTATGAGTACAACAGATTTTTAACCGGCTTCGAAAAGGAGGTTCTATGTTCGGCTGTATTTTAGGTAGTTAGTTTTTAATGTATGTTTGCCGATTTCTCCGTCAATTGTGGGCCAATTTTCAAAATACTTTTTTTATTCGAAATAATACTTCCGAGGTGATCCCATTGGAACCCAATCAGCACTGTTGGGGGGAAAGGGGGAAAATCGAGGGAAATGCTCAAATTTCAAGGGCACGTACAAAGTTTTCACATATTTTTTGTCTAAAACATTGAGATATTTGGGTATAATGCTATTGCTAAGCTGATGTGACGAAAAGTCGGAAGTCGTTCAGTGTAAAAGCCAATTATTTTGATTTTTATGCGCTAACAATAGCATTGAAGACCTTGTAGAAAAATTGTAGACAACTGCTTTTATGGTGAAGTGGTTAAAGCGTTTGGCTCCTAAATGGAAGTCGCGGGTTCGATTCCTAGCGGGGACAATGACATTTCCTTGGTGTTTAATTAAAACATTTGTCAAACCTCCTAAGCTGCTTAGCGGACCACTGGGCCTGAAGTTTTCAATCATTGTTTTTTTATTCATATTTTTTCTTATACGAGCTGCATCTTTACTTGGCCTGCCCATTATAACATTAAATAAAATAACTGTGTATTTTATTGAGTAAATATCTAACACTAAAAAGAGAGTATTTAAATATTTATAACAAAAAAATTGAACCGACTTCAAGAAATAAATAACGAACTCACCAAAAAGTAAAAAATAATCATCCATAGATTTTTATCAGACAAAAACGTTTTAAAATAAAATTCAAATTAAATAAAATTAAAATTAAAATTGTTCATCCAATAATAACGACTTCATAGTGATCAGGTGGTAGTAAATAATATATTTTATTAAGGTAAATTGTGTGTATATAATAGAATATCAAATACGTGTAGTGGATAGGTTAAATAAGATTTTTGTTTATTTTTATTTGGTTATTACAACGGTTATTATTTACATATTTTAGTTTAAAGGTTTTTTTTGTGTTTATATAGTCTAAGTATAATAATTTTTTACTTTTTAGTGAGTTCGCTTTTTATTTTTTGAAGTTGGTTCAATTTCTTTTGTTAACAATATTTTATTAATATCTACTCTTAATAATGGAGCATAAATTAATAGCATTTAACTACAAAAATGTCAGAAAACCGTCTTTATTTTTAGCACACATCACATTTATTAAATAATAACCAAGCTATCAATTATTTTTCTTCCCATTTTATTTCTAAATTGATTGAAATTTTTAACGGGTAGATAATTAAAGAAACTCAATGTATGACTATATTTTTATCGTTTCTATTAAACGTATATTATGACTTGGATAATTAAATATACTTTAATAGCGATAGAAATATTTGTCTACGGAAAAAAATTACAGTTAAACGTATAATTATATAGGAACTGATTTTGAAATGGAAAATAAATATTTTATTGTGATTTGAACCAAACAGGTTTTACTTTACAATATAATGATTTATTGTCGGTTGCAGTAACTGCTGTGTATTTTATTATATATATATATTCGGAGTACAAATAGCTTTCCACTACTTTTTTTTAATCACAAATTAAACATGATTGTAAAGAATCGAACCTTCTAATATATTTAAAATGTTGCCAATTAAGCCATTAATTTTTCTGGCCTTTTGACATTATTCTTTTTATTTTCTGATGTTAGATATTAAAGAAATCATTTTGGTGTATTCATGTGTCATTGAATACTGTTCAGATATGGAATAAACCACAGCTTGAAAGAAACAAATAGAAGGATTAATGTCCGTAACTTTCAATTAAAGTTTTTCCATTTTTACGTAACTAAATAGGATCATTTAAAACGAGATAAACACAATTCAATGAAATTTAAAATAACATAAAACGACTTAGCTTTTATGAATAATATAGTTCTTTATACCTCTCTGAAAGATGTTACGAATCTTCTAGTGCTCATTTTAGATTTTGTAGATTTTGTAGTGTCTTGTTCTTATGGGAGTACCCCTGGAATCGATTCTATTTTATTGCTATGTAACTCAGTAATAATGTTGTGTATTCAGTTTTAAGCTATTCTAATCTATTAATAGGTCCTTTGATATTTTATACATAATATATAACCAAAATTAGATAAGATTAAAATTCTAATAAAACATTAAGAATAGTATCGGCGTTGTCTAAATATGTTAACAAATAATCTAAACTAACCATTGAATGGAAATATTTATGTACGTTGTTTTTATTGATTGACACACCAACATTCCTTCTCTCTTGGAGAAACAGTTTTACACATTTGACATGTTCAGACAACGTATAATATTTTCATAAAATATATCCTATTCTTTCTCGCCGTTCTGCTTAGCATTTAAATAAAATTGCCAGCAAAGCGATATTATACCAATTTTTCAGTTGTTTTTTATGTTTTCTAAAGGAAAATATACACGCCATCAAGTTGAATGTTCATGCAAATCAAACAACGAATTGTTCCAAATATTCTGTATTGACGGTTGATCGAAATATTTCAAATCCAAGTTTGTATAAGTATTTAACTTGCAACACGTTATTCTTTGTAATGCAATTTATTTCAACTGCTTTTTATTGTCAATTCAATAACAACTATGTTAATGGAACAACGTGGTAGATTCATTTCCGGACTAAATTAACAATGGGGGATAAAACAGGGGATGAACATAATAATTTGAACTGAAATTGCGAAACATTTTATAATGAAAGCCCACAATAAGCTGCGAAAGAAGAGCTGTAATGCCCATAAAAACTGGAATCTTGACGACTGGATGATTGGTTATGATTTGGGCGTCAATATTGTGGTATGCAGCTAGCTCACGTTCACATCACTGATTGAATTGCCGCGGATATATATCGGTTGATATTCTCAATAATGGAGTTGTTACTCTGAATAGCATATTGATACTAAACACTGCCATATTGCAAGATGACCATGCGATTCGAGATGAATCCAGAATATCACCAAACATTCCGTGGCCAGTAACAATTGTAAGACCTAAACATAATGGAACCATAATTAGATCCGAAAATGAGGAGTAGATTTTTATCTTCAACATCATTGAAGCAATTGGGGTATTTTTTGGTACAAGTATAAGAAAAAATTCCGTTAGAAGATTTCCAGAATTCTACGAACCTATTCGGCGAACCTATAAGTCCTGTGGGTTGTATATGTCAGGTATTCATATTATTTTGTCTACACTCTACATGTCCAAGTACCTTGTTATTATATATACCACCATATTCATATCAACACGATGAAACCGTAACTCGTAATTTTAAATAAATTCTAATTGTCCCAGAAACAAAGAAATGAAAAGCGAAATCTATGATTAATGGTAAGGGATGGACTAGATGTCAAAAAAAGGACTCTAATGAAACATTGTTTTATAAACACTGCAGTATTAAAACTATATTGAATTCGATTTAGTAATTATTGATGTGATTAAAAAGAGTGCTTTCTCAAAATGATTCTGCAGTTCAACAATCAGAGAACTTTAAAGGGTTTAAGTTAAAGGGAAAATATACTTGGAAACATTAAAATGAGAAGTGCTTGCCTAAAAGGTAAATTGGAAAGTCTCCGGCCTTACACATAGATGGCGCCACTAAAATTCATATGTTTTTAGTTAGCCCTAAAGCTCAAAAGATGCGTCTATCAATTTGACAACTCTCGGATCATTAGTTTGTGAATTATAGCATTTTGAGTGAAGCAACTTTTGCTATTGTAAAAAAATGTATAAAAAGGAATTTCGCGTGTTGGTACAATATTACTTTTTGAAAGGCAAAAATATAGTTGAAGCAAAAACTTGCCTTAATACCGAGTTTCTGGACACTACCCCAGGAAAATCAACCATCAAGGATTGGTATACTAAGTTTAAAGATGGTAAAATGAGCACCGAAGACAGTGAACGCAGTGGACGCCCAAAATAGGTTGTTGCAAACGAAAATGTTTAAAAAATACACAAAATGGTTTTGAATGACCGTAAATTGGAACTGAATGAAATAGCAGACACTCTAAAGATATCAACTGAACGTGTATATCATATCATTCACGAATATTTGGGTATGAGAAAGCTTTGTGTAAAATGGGTGCCGCGCGACCTCACTTTTGACCAAAAACAACGACGAGTTGATGATTCGGAGCAGTATTTGAAGATCATCAAGAGTAATTAACCCGAGTTATTGCATCGATATGTGACAATTGATGAAACATGGCTCCATCATTTCATTCCGAAGTCCAGTCGACAGACATCCGACTGGACTGCACGCGATGAACCCGCTCCAAAAGGTGGGAAAAGGCAACAGTAGGCTGGCAAGGTTATGACTAGTTATGAAGGTTATGGCAAGGTTATGAAATTGAATCCGTAACTTGTCGGAAAGATGAAAAAAAGTTGCTACTATCAATGGACAATACTTTACAATATAACCCCAAATTATTAATCACACAAATTTGTTTAATTCAATAACAGGGACATTGATAGTATAGTAAAGAACACATTAAATTGATAATGAAAATTGAGTCTCATAGATTCAATTTTCTCAAAGAATTATTTTCAAAAGACCAATTTTAACGGATTATATAACACTTTTATACTAACATTATTATGCAGGACATGTATAGTTGGATAAAAGCAATGTAATATTGACTTCAACATCCAAACTCATGTGGTTACTCAAAAAAAAACTGATGGATAAACTAGCTGGAAATCCTGAGAAAGGACCACAAAATAAGCGAGAACGCCATATCAGTTTCAGCGAAGGGTCGTATCGTTTTATTTCGAATGCATTACCTATAATTTGTCGCTCTACGTATTCCGCAGGATCACCAACCGCCACGCTGCGTACGTCGTACCAGCAGGATAAATATAAAATAAAGAAAAATGTGATGGTATTGCTTTGCATCCAATTTTATTTAAATGCTAAGCAGAAGGCGGCGGGAAACAAGAAAAACATATTTTATGAAAATACATTTCATGATTATGTCAAATGTGTAAAGCCATTTTACCGAAAGGGAAAAAAGTGTCGCCTCTCCTTTCCTTCGTTTTCATTTTGGCCCGCGCGTCTGTCACTTTATACAAATTTAATCCTATATGTGTCGTAGACATTTTGTTTCGGTATCGGCGGTGTATCCTCAGTTTCGTTTTCGGATTATCCTTTCGGCTTATGATGGCATAACTTTTCAAATAATGTATTCCCATAACTAATATATTTCTGTTCGTTCTATTTTCTAATACATCTTTAGAATCTCTTTCTCCCCCTTTTTATACTAGTTCTTCCATTGAGATTTATGTTATGTTAAAACTTAGATTTTGCTTTTCTTATATTAATGGAAATTTTGATCAATAGTGTTTGCTTAATATTAGGAATCCATATTAGCTGGATCAGTTTTCTTTTAAAAAATTAAGCATTTTTTTGGAAAAATATTGTTTTATTTAAAATAGCCACCATGCTTCACAATATTTCCACTAATTGCTAATGAAAATCCATGAATCTAACCAATATATCTATATATCATCAATTAAAACATATAATAGTGAAAATAATTAATGTAAGGTAAATATGATATATGGGGAAGGATTTTTTGTTTCAAAGTGTCCATGTATTTCTTTTTCGGGTTGTTCAAGAAGTACTAAACGTTTTACTGATGAAAATTACCTTTTTCACTAGTGAAGGGTTCATTTTTTTTCAATGGTTGACGTTAATCAAATAATGCAATAATTGTCCTTAAAGTTTCAAAATTAATTTCTAGAAATTTTCCTTCAACTTAATTTAATAATTGATTTTTAAACTAAGGTCACTCACTAGTTCGCTCTATTTTCTAGTGACTTAACTACAGTACAGGTAACATATAAGGAAACTCGCACAACACTCTGATGGCGAATACACTAAAGCTGTTTCACGAACTTATAAGGCTTCAATCCTCTTTTTATTAGGTTTGTGTTGTCTAGGTGCTGAATAGTTTAGATATTCACATGATTGAGTAACCTGTGGCTGTAGCTACTGGCAAATTTGGCGATAGTTTAGGCAACATTATCCATTTGAAAGTCTAAAGGGATGTTTCTCTTTCAGGAGTACCAGAGTGCAACAACGATATTTCTTAGTACCTTATTCTTGAGAATGCTTTCAGGATTTATCTATATAGGAGCAGTTTGTTATATACAAACAACTTTCTTCCTAGTAGCACTATAACGTCTTAGGTCATTAACGTCACTACTTTTATAACCTGATACTTGGTCGAGTCGACAAAATGAATCCGGGAATATTCTAATAGGTAAAGGTTTATCGGCAACATTTACGTGTACATACTTACTTTCACTTAACTTAATATGCCAAGTTTTAGTACAAGTGTTAATTTTATTAGTGAAGGTTTGGAGATTCTCTGTAATCTCTTTACAGTTCTAGGTATTTTATATCGGAATAAGCATCTCCTTAGTTAATTGTTAAATATCTTTCTGATAAATTTGGTTGTGGTTGTGGCAAACAGGCCTAGGTGCCACACCACGTCGAAAACCTGAGCAACACCGAGGAAGACAGTGGAGCAGACAAGTGATTTCTTCAAGTGATTTTTCAAAGACATTTTTGACCCTATCCAGTGATATCTCTTGTTCGTTAAAGAAACGGAAGTACTGCTGGGGAAACTTTGTCAATTTATATATTAGGTGGACATTGGATATTATTGCTCATTACTTCAAAAGGTTATCAGTTTTTGAGATTTAGTGTGAGAGAGAACTCATTGAGTTTGTACATTCTATTATAGCAAAATGATAGATATTTTTGGGACTTTTTCAATGAATTTCTTCGACCTGGAAACTCATAGATGACAAATAGTATTTTACGAGTTTTTATTGATATTATTTTCCGATTTTTCGATTAGTTCGAAAGTGTGATTGATACACAGAACAGCGAAAATGGTCTACAAACAAGCAAGCAAAAATGTTTAACATTAGATCTGATGGTCCTATCTTGTTCACAAGATAATTACAGAGTTGATTATATACATGTTACAAAACTTTGAAATCTTATCCATGCACTATATTCACTAGATATCACCTTCTCTCACTAGCATTTACAAGTATACCCATTATAATTCCATCCAATATCTGATTATTTCCTATTCTAAGGAAAATCGAGCCGGCTTGTTTGGCGCAGTGGTAAAGACGACAGTATCGGTCCTCCTACTGTTGCGATAGTCGCGAGTTCGAATACTGCTGGGGTATAGTCGTAAATTTATGTTTGTGTTTGTTTAATATTGGTGGTTGTCCTTAGGCAAGAGTGCCAAATCCGACAAGGAAAATGATCCCAGTCACGCCAGGGACCAGGCTGGGTAAGACCAGATGTCTTCTGAGATGATTTCTAAGTTGGTTCAAAGACCACGTTAAAATGTAGGTCCAGTTCTGATAAACACTCGATGATAACAAGGAAATTTTAAATTATAAAATAATGATAAAAATAAAGAAAATTATGGGACTGACTCGTCACTTTTGCGTCTTATTGTCTTACAATATTTTGTTAACATTATCTCCTTGACTCCCACACACAATCATTATAAATTCTCACATTTTGCTATGTTTTTAAAACATGTTTTCTTTTCAATAATTCATAATATTTTTATTTAACTATAATAAATCTAAGAATTATTATAAAATATTTTAATTGTTGTAAAATGTGAAAACAATATGTTTACCACTACCAAACAATATCCGGTAAAAACAACAAAACATTCGTATTTCTTGAAAATGTAATATATTCCCCCCCATCCTACATCTGACTGTGATCTGACAAGAGTAAAAAACCTCATGTTTACATCTGACAAAAATTAATATTGTGGAAAAAAACACATGAAGTGGCATGTATATTCTTACTACCAGAAAGAAAAAAAAAGAAAGCAGAGGATTCTGTTTACATCACCCTCATAAATATGATATTGAAATTGACAAAATATATTACAAAAGGAAAAGGACCGGAAAATTGGTTATGGAAATACGTTGTTCCAGAAGTTATGCCATCATAAACTGGAAGGATAAGCCGAAGAAGAATATAAGGAAATTCCGATACCAAAGCAAAATGCATACGACACATAGAAGATTAAATTTGTATATGGCGAATAATGTAAAGCTAAATAGAATAGAAATAGAATGAAAATACTGAAATAAATTATAAATGTCGCTTTTACTCAATATTATATAGCAACTCCACTGTTATACTATCATCAAGCTAATACGTTCGCGTAAATGGCCTTGAAAAAAAATGTTATAAAAATGAGATATCGCTACATAAACTAAAATATTTTTAACAAAAAAATTGAACCGACTTCAAAAAAATAAATAAGGAACTCACTAAAAAGTAAAAAATAATCAAAATTTGTTCGTTGTAATAACTAAATAAAAATAAACAAAAACCTTATTTATATATTCAAATCATATTCCTTATTGGCATATATAATATGAACACAATATAATGCCTTTTATTGCTTGTTAGTAATGCTGTTTCGTCGCGTAAATAATCTAACGCGGCTGTACTGCTTAATTTACCTGCCAAATCTTGTAAGATATACTTCAGTGTAGTATTAATTAATTATTATCTACGGTAACGATAACTAAAACGCGGTAAAACATCATCGTTGAATGGTGGCCGAAACCTGGAGTTCGCTGACAGATATAAACGAATATTAAAAGTTACTGTTGACTATCGCGGCGAAAGTGACACCAGTACTCACTTGAGCCCTGTTTGAGCTTCACAAAGCATTCACGAAAGGGCTGTAAATGCGAAACCCAACAACGGAACCAACACTAAACTATAAAAAAAGACACTTGATTATTGGAATAATGTAGTATAGTACGCTGAATACATTGTTTCCTATAAAGGAACGGGTTTATGTATGAAGAATCCCAAAAGAAGACTACGATCGGAACTATCTGCTTCTTGCAGTTAAGATTGGGGAGGTTATAATAAGATTAGGGCACCAATATCCTGATATTCAACTCTAGTCCTCTCATTGACATTACTGCTAATTTCTATTTCGACATCTTCGTGAGGAAGTTCTTAGTATGACTAGCATATTTTTGCCAATATCATGTTTTAACATACGCCCATAGACACGGCCAAAAGGACTCACTTGGTTAGAGGAGCATCAGAATATCGTCAATTCGTATTTTCCCTGTCAAGACCTTAGTATAATTAAACCAGTATGGGGAATTTTTCAGCAGCAGAGAGTGAGAAGTAGATCTCCATCTCCGACTTTGTTGATGCCATTATCGGGTATTGTGGTTCAATAATGATGCAACATTCCGTCGGGAACTAGCCAGGTTCTTTTCGACTCTTTTAAAAACCAATGGTGGCTTAACACATTACCAATTAATAAATATTGAGTATATGCCATCGCATGTATATCTAGTTGAAAAGAGAGTTGAATACATTCTTTAAAAATTCGTGAGATTCTAATCACAAAAGACCTATAACGTGTTTGACATTATATGAGCCAAGATTTGAGTGATTTTCTGAGCATTATCTATAACTTTATTAAGTAATTTCTTGAGTGACTTATAATCAAAATCTTGTTTTAGAGCATGTATCTATCCACAGAATTCACATTGAAAACTACTTTATACCAACCCAATGAATTTTAAGAGTACTAAAGATATAATATAATAAATTGATGGAATTAATTCAATGTGTGCATCTTAAATATGAATGTAATGGACATGAATGGAGATGAAAATATTAATTATTGTTGGATATTACAAACTGACATTAGCAGGTTGTTTCATCTTAAATCAAACTAATGAGGCCTCAGGAAAAAAAAACATTTATAGCCAGAAAATAAATAATCGTTAGCTGGAATAGAGCTATGAATAATATCAAACGTCGAGCTATAATACGACCGATTTTATTTGCGGACCTCGGACTCAGAGAACCAATAAATAACCAACAAATCATTTCACCACCCTATACCGTTCCCCCTTAGGTCATAACAATGATGCACCCGTTACGTCATCACCCCCGCCCCATATACATGCGAGATAACATTTCCATCTATTAACTAGTGCGTAGGGCTGGACGACCTCCTTCGTCGCCATAGAACTCGACCTTTTATAACGACAATATTTATGGTTTCTATTATAAACGAAATTTGGACGGCAAATAGGCGAACGATAAAACTTGACAACTAAATATGTTCCAGGGCGCGCGTGGCGGCTGGGGGGTGAGAGGGGAGACCCGTGGGGTGGTAGGTCGAGGGGGCCGCGCGGTGCTCTGAGGAAGACGATCGTCATCGTTTCGATACGGCGAGGCTATACCGTTTTTATGATGGAATCATCGGTGCAGGGACCTCGTCCGCCCTGTCCGAATTGGTTTTTGTCGCTGCCGTTTCCCGAGGGCTTTCGGACGCAGCGGGAATGTTTATTTTCGGAGGGTCGATCGGTGCTGATGGTATGGTACGTTCGCGTTATCGCCGACGACTTGCGATATTCATTTTTAGCAGAAAATCGTCGGTCAAATGCTGTTTATCAAACTAAATTTTTATACGAGGTATGGTCAAATTGTGACAGGAATTTGAAAAATTTACACAATCACCGGGTACATCCAGGAAGTACTTATTCAATTTCAGATATATCAGTTGTTCTGGTAAAATTTGATAGTATTCTTATTCAGTATATTATTATAGAGTATAAGTACATGAGACTCAAATATAAGTACCGAAGAGATCTTCTACGTTTGTTACATAATAAAAATCACAAATTACATTTATTGCCCTTCGAGCAGATTATTAACTATATGGGAGAAAATGTTATGAAAGCCTTTATAGCTTTGGCATCATCATTCATAATATACCACTAAATACTTCAATGCTTGTTCGCAATGTTTTTTAAGCAATACTGCCCCGTACCTCCGTATTCGCCAGAAATGATTAGCGAGAATTTTTTGTTTTAATATTATTAAAGTTTAAATAAATTAAAAATTCTTTACCAGGATACATGAGACTAAAAGTAGTCGCTGAGACTAAAAGGTCAAGGATATCTGAAAGAAAAAGTTTTTGAACTATTTTGGCGATTGACATAAACTAACTTTAAAAATGTCTCACTCTGAAATAAGGAGAATAATTTCAATGAAAAAAATGTTTTTAACAAAAAATTAAACCAACTTCAAAAAATGAACGAGGAAATCATTAAAAATCAAAAAATAATCAAACTTTAAAACAAAACTTTTTAACAAAAATTTTTTTTTAAATAAAATATACTACTGTTGAACGGGGAACAGAAGGCAATAATAAGGGTTTAAATATATATTTCAGGCATAAACCAAATCCCTATGTCTCACTCTTCACAGGGTCGTATAATTCGAGCAATATAACACCTCATAAACAAAAGACCAAAGGGTTCTACGTCGTTGTTGTCACACCTGGATAGCTTATAGTTGTATTAAAATCATTTGTAAGTATCTTCGGTCCGCCAGTTTCTCTTTGATAATTTTCTGAGTGTATCTGTGAGCATAGTGTATATTTCATTTTTTATGCCATAACCTGTATGGAATGGGTTTCCAAGTTTTGGTGACTTCAAATTCTAATAGTATACGGTTGAAAACGTTTATTGCCTTTGGTTGTTACTCACCATAAACTGTACGTTTCTGTGGAAATTTTCAATACAATATGTCAATTAACAGAAACTGTAATCCTTCTTTGGTAGTCGCAGACTCTGAACGGTCATGCTTAGTCCCAGAGTCTACAGACTAAGGGTATCCAATTAGTTTTTTTAAGCTTTAATGTTTTTCCATTGGATGATTTATAGCTAGTGGTTTTTGGGCACCTTCTATCCATCTTTTACGACATTCCTGCTGCGATACGTTTTATTGAACTCTACTTACCTACACCAAATCCTACTGACTAGTACTAGTTGTAATATATAAAGGATCGAAAATAACAAAAACTTTTATTTTACTTAAAAAACAATTTAATTTTAAATAAAGACTGTTGAATATCTACTCATCGCACTATTCAGTCTTAACATAAACACACAGTCTCGTTGCTTTGGTTCACACTCGTCGTAAACGCATGATGTAAAATTAGATATGCCTTAAGGTCGCTACGATACCAGAATTTTACATAAAATTGTCAATAAAAAAAATACAAAAAGGATACGAAAAATATAAAATAGAGATATATCAAAAAAAGTATGTTGTATACAAAGAGTTTTGAAATATATGGATATGGTAAAACAAAACTGATTTATAATGTTGAACCAAAGGTATACACTGGTGTGTGAATATTGGTACAGTTGTGCGCTGGTACGGCTATTTATATCTTTCAGTCCTACAGATAAACGACGTTGAGAAACAACTAATTTTCGAACAGGGCTTCAGTAATTGACGCTTTTGGGGATTCGATGGTTTGACGACGTCGTAGCTTATTTTCTTCGACGACGAGACATTGACAGTTCTAGTACCGCGGCGAAGACATGACGAGTCTACGGTGACTGCAATAGGTACCTAGCTTCTGGGGCTGCTCTGTGACTAATCCGTAGCTACATATGTTACAGTATTCGAGCCTTTCAAATCAAAATGTCTGCCAATATGACTGAGCCTGCGAGTGAAGGAGGGCATTATCATTTAAACATAGCACCGAAAGAAATGTCTAGTCGAAATGCTGACGATTAGATAATGACAGTGTTAGTGATGTCAAAAGCTCTGAGAATTCAAAAAATTTCCAGCAATAAAATAAAATTTAACGAGGAACAAATATTTGCAAGAATATAATGTTGAACGAACAAATGTAAAATGGAAAAACAATCGTAAATTATGAATTTGAAATTATTGAAAATATTGCACCAAAAAAAAGGTAACGGTCACGTAAAATTCACCATGTTAGATGTACCCTTCATTTACTAGTCAAAACCCAATTTTGCAAAATATCACGTCGGGGTTACAACTTTAGGGTTGTTATAGATGGCTCGGTCAATTGAGGTAAAACGAAATGAAACAGTGTTTGATTACATGGTGTGACCATTATTTATTTGCAATATAAAATGTGGAAAATACAAACAGATAAAAGGAAGCGGCGCTGGGTTTATCTGTAGACGAGGCTTGCGCAGTCGATGATGGCACGTCTGTGGTCGGCCTTCAGTAATATCTCAGATAATTTTTTTTTCATTTACTAGGTTGACCAGCTAGAACCAAATGGGCTTTGGCTGATGTCGCTTCAGGTTCGGGGAATGGTTGTTTTGCGGGCGACAAAGACCCTGGGTTACGACAGGGACTATCGTATTTTGTTTACTACCAGGGTTTGTGGACGGGTAGGAATTTTATCAGGATGTTGTCGTGTTCTAAGGTTCCTATGGAAAACCTCACACTGGGCATGTTTATAAAATTTTTCACAAACGGAATGCCTGAATCTAGGTGTGTATTGATGTTCCTCATAAACTATGGGGCTATGAATAACGCACAGACATTTTTGTAGACACACTTGTACACTAGCATTTTATACAGCATTGCTTTCTGTGGGATTGGAAGTTTGCTTTTTCTGCAGAGTAGAGGAAATAATAGGCTGTACAATCAGCCATATAAAGGTTGAATAGTGCTAGGGCTAGTGGAGCACCCTGCGGGACTCCTGCGGAATTTCCTTTGCAAATGGCGTGCTGAATTTGGGCTGACCATTGGAATCTGCGGTCGAACTAGAGACCGAGGTATGAAACTTTCTGGAGCCATGGGATAGGAACTTTATCGATTTGGAGCGAGAATAGCTTGAGTTTTGCTCGGGTTTATCTATAGCCGTCAGAATTTGTACCACGCTATCGCTTGGTTCAGCTGTATTTGGAATTTGTTGCGGATCGCGTCTGGACTACTGTCGGTTGTGAAGAAAACGGTATAGTCTGCGCAAAATGCTGTGTGGGAAAGTTTGTAGAGCGGGAAATCAGCCATATAAAGGTTGAATAGTGCTAGGGCTAGTGGAGCACCCTGCGGGACTCCTGCGGAAATTTGTTTCCGAGAGGAGATTGCGTCACCGATCCTCACTTGAAAGGACTTACCGTCCAAGTATGAATCTATCAGGGACATTAGGTCATTCGGTAGACCTAGCTGTTTAGCTCTAAATATTAGACCATGGTGCCATACTTGATCGAAAGCTTTGGAGACATTTCAGAAGATGGCTCCGGTTTTTCGACTTTTTATCAGCGCCTGGTGGATAGTTGCTGCGACGCGGGCAGCTTGATAAAGGCATGAGTGTTTGGCACGGAAACCGAACTGTTTGTTCGGGATTATGTAATGTGCGACTGTAAAATCGTTTAAAGCATTTAATATCGCTTTTTCGGCAAGGCTGTATCCCATATAAACGTCTCAAAGTTGCCAGATATCCGTCATCGTGTACTAGTTGGCGCTACTGGTACACCGCCTGTGTCAAACATCTGGGATTATATTTCTGGGTATTTTGTAGACCGTTATTCCACGATGTAAAATCAAACATACCTCAAAATCACTAGACATACATAGGTAAGTTTAAATGTCAGTAAAAGTTTTCATTCAGAAATGAAATGTTACGTTATAAGGTACGAGAATTTTTATTGAGTTGTAGCGAACACGATATCGGCTCCATGACCTATATCAGTGCATTACACCGATACATAAAAATCTACACAAAGCGAATACGAAAGAGACATGAGCCCGCGCACGATAAATCATCGGACGCGCCCAGTAATTCCGATATTAATTTCCGTCCCTCGATGAAAAATCGCAAATGTAGTCGGCGCTGCAACGCGATCCAGACCTATCGGTAAAACTTTGAGAAGAATCAATTTCGCCCTATCGCGCGCTCCTTTCTGACAACATAATTCCCCCGCCAGTACGGTCTGTCGGACGTCCATGATATCAATCAGGGTCGGATACCCCGGGACGGCCGGGTCGTTATCTCGCGGACGATGCCGGCCGATCGTTAGGTCGCTGCTAAATTACAGGAAAAATGCTTAATTATGTGAGTCGGTAGGTGGGGAAGAGGGGAGGTACGGTCGCTGTATTGTCGCAGGAATGCGTCCCAGCACACGACCCACCCTCGTCTTTTACGGGCGTGAGTGCATCTGGTGTTTTCATTAAATTTTCGACCGTCCTGCTATATCCATCCATATGGCTTATCTCTTTTTTTCCCTCGTCGCTCGATGACGCCGTGCTGTGTTATTGTACGTTTTCTGTAATGAAGCCCGTGGCGGAAACCCATATTTTGATAAGAAAATGCTTTTTATATTTATAATCTAGCCGATAATAAAGATATAGGGTGCGCTTGGTAGATTTCACGTCTACTTAAAACTTTATATCTATTATTTACGTTTTATAGGTGTGTTAAGAATATCCCAAATTTTATGAATTTTTCACTAATTGAGTCTCTTCGAAATATTTTTCTCAAATGTTACATAAAAATGTTTACATTTCCTATTATGATCGTTGAAGTAAGAAACAAAGAGTACTGAAAAAGTATAGTCAATAAGTGATATATGGCATGAAAAGTATGAAAAAACTAAATGATATGCGCTATAGTGATTGGTGAAAAAACACCTAGAACTTTGGAATATCGATACTGTTCTTTGTGTTGTTATTTTGGATATCTTTACCTGCATCTTATATGAGTATTCACTTTACACTTATGCTGTGAAAATTAAGAACATGATCTAAAATGAGCAGTTTAAATACAAGTTAGGTCCTGTTGGCTGCCAATTGTTCTCTTTCTACAGCCTCGGGCAGGGATATATCTATTAACATGATAACTGTGTCGTCAGCAAATGTTTCAAGTACTGTTACTGTTGTTCTTGAGACATCAGCAGTGTAGAGCATATACAGAAGTGTCTCCAAGACGCTACCCTGGAGAACTCTAGCCGAAATAGTTTAAGTGTCGAGAATGACCCTTTATGCAAGACAATTTCGAAAATATACGACTCCGACAGTTGAAAATAGCTATAGCGGTAGCAATTTGCTCATCTTATAGCCCCAAATGCCATCTCTGATTAAACACCTGAGAGATGTCCAGGAATATTGAGAAAATATTTATTTTCTTCAAGCGCCTTTTCAGAAACCGCCGTTAACAGGTCAATTAAAAATTTCCCGGCCTGACACACAGATGGCGCGACTAGAATTATATCCATATTTTTTTAGTTATCCCTAACCCTCAAAAGATTCGTGTATAAATTTGACAGCCGTCGGACCATTAGTTTTTGAATTATAGCATTTTGAGTGAAGCAACTTTTGTTATTGTGAAAAAGATGGATGAAAAGGAATTTCGCGTGTTGATAAAATATTGTGTCTTGAATGGAAAAAATACAGTTGAAGAAAAACTTGGCTTGATGCCGATTTTCCGGACACTGCCCCAGAAAAATCAACCATAAAGGATTGATATGTTAAGTTTAGACGTGGTGAAATGAGCACCGAAGACAGTGAACGCAGTGGACGCCCAAAAGAAAGTCGTTACCGACGAAAACATTTAAAAAATCCACAAAATAATTTTGAATAACCGTAAATTGAAATTGAATGAAATAGCAGACACTCTGAAGATATCAACTGAACGAGTA
This sequence comes from Rhynchophorus ferrugineus, assembly GCF_030347505.1. Taxonomy (NCBI): domain Eukaryota; kingdom Metazoa; phylum Arthropoda; class Insecta; order Coleoptera; family Curculionidae; genus Rhynchophorus; species Rhynchophorus ferrugineus. Next base: position 39,231,558 of record NW_027472585.1, on the reverse strand, counting down.
CATCATATTATTCACGAATATTTGGATATGAGAAAGCTCTGTGCAAAGCACGAGCTACTTTTAACTAAAAACAACGACAAGTTGATGATTCGGAGCAGTGTTTGAAGATGATCAAGCATAATAAACCCGAGTTTTTGCGTCGATATGTGACAATGGATTAAAAATGGCTGCATAATTTCACTATGAAGTCTAATCGACAGTCATCCAACTACACACGATGAACCCGCTCCAAAGCGTGGGAAAACGCAACAGTTGGGTGGCAAGGTTATAACGTCTGTATTTTAGGATGTGCATGGAATAATTTTCATTGACCACCTTGAAGACTATTGACTATTGCATAGCATTATTGGACTTTTTGAATGACAAAATCGCCGAAAAACGGTCGCATTTAAAGAAAAAGAAAGTGCTGCTTTAACTAAACAATGTACCGTGTCACAAGTCAGTGGAAACGATGGCAAAAATCCATAAATTGAGCTTCCAATTGCTTCCTCATCCGCCGTATTTTCCAGATCTGGCCCCCAGCGGCTATTTCCTGTTCTCAGATCTCAGAAGAATGCTCGCTGGGAAGAATTCTTTTTCGAATGAAGAGGTTATCGCCGGAACTGAGGCCTATTTTGAAGTAAAGGACAAATCGTACTACAAAAATGATATCGAACAGTGGAGGGTCGCTATAATTAGTGTATCACCCCTGAAGGGAATTAATTTGAAGAAAAAAAGCTAATTTTGCCAAAAAATGTGTTTTACTATGGTAGGACTTTTCAATTGACCTGTTACTTTGTGGAATTGGTCGATTTGTTGAGGTCGATTCTGAAATAGAAGCTTGAAAACAGGAAATTTAGTTTATACGTTCTAACTCAAGTTTCACAAATAATTTTGATATCACAGGGAGCATCGAAATTCGTTCTTGTGTATTTATTCAAATATTTAATTGCTTATTACTCCTAATGTAAATAATTTATCGCTATAATAACCGAAAAAAACTAACCGAAATAAAAAAAAACATAAAAAAAAAGGTGACAAGTTGTCGACATGCGAAAGGTTTCCCGAAAAAAAAAACACCTAAATTACCTTCCGAAACGAAGACAACGGCCGAATCAGGCGTCGGGCCCATCCTCACCCACTCGTATCGTCTGGTATCCTTTCTTCCGGTATTACGTTTTAATGAGTCATGCATAAACATATTCATCTATAATTCTTCGAGTAAAAAGACGTACACAATCGTGAGACAAGCTTCATTTTCACACCATAAGCAGGCAAGTGTAACGAAAGTAACCTCTGCCCTATGGGTCGACCGAATGGTGGGCGGGGAGGGTAACGTACCGGCCGCTTGTGAACGGAAGCCCATTGTCTTGTGCGAGACAAGTGAACAATTAGTTGGCTTCAAAATCGGAGCTCCGGTCTTACCATACCAGGGTCAGTTTAAATTGTTTCAGATTCAACATAATCACGACCAAAATGTATCGATCAATATTAGTTTTTTTTATGAAGTTATTCCTTAGAAATTATCTGTTTGTAGTGTAAATACAACAAAATAATATAGTGGTAGTATAAATAATCTAAAAGCTTGGAAACTATCGAAACTATCGAACTACTGAAAACATTCGAAACAGTCGATAGTCAAATGCATGGCTCGACAGCTTTAAACAATTCGTCATGTCAGACAAAGATGAATGAACTCTTCGTGTATATATATTGTGAGAGAGGAAAGGACGGAGATAATTGGTTGGAGCAGTTAATTTTATATGTTTTTATATTTTCCAACGGTAGTATAAACGAGACGGAGATGTACATATTTCTTCTCGTACTAACTTTGAAAAAGAAAAGGCAAAACATAATTATTCAATACTATTAACATGCTATTAATAATTTCATTTTAAACGAAGTAGAATTACTTTTATATTTGAATGTTATGTGGATCTGTAAAAAGGAGTGGAATTTTTCTATAAAATGGAACAATACCCCACAAATGTTTTATCCTATAATGTGCTAATTGCTATTTTCAAATAATATACTATAATAAATATAGACAATACAATAGAACTTAAACAAAACATAACCATAAATATTAAATAGAAATTAAGCATTTACCTAATCATAGAAAAAAAAAATTATTCATGCCATAAAAATGATCGCACAATAACTACTAGAGCTTTTTTAAATAAAGTAAATGCTTTATTTATTATTAAATGGTAATATGTCTTAGCAAAAATTGACAGAGCAATCGAAATATTATCTATTATTATCATAAAAACAGTTAAAAGTATTTTACTATATATTATTCACAATAATAATCTTTGTAATGTATATGTAATAGGGTTATTACATTAACAATATTGAAAAATGTCGTACCAAAATGCTATAATCTTAATATATAATATATTGTTATTTACAAGCAAACTACAAAAAAATCATAATAAAACTATATATATTACATATAAATCTATGTAATCATAAATTGGGTACATTTTTTGTCAAGGTCGAGGCTAGGACGACAGAGCACGAACGTTAAAAAGCAGTCGAATGAAACTAGTAGAACCAAAAATAGTAACTAAAAGTACACGACTGAAACAGTCGATAGTATATTATAACAAACTCAGTCGGACCAAAAATAACGACTGAAAACAGTCGACTGAAACAGTCACAAGTAAAAAGTAGTAAAATCAGTCGAAGTAAAAAATAGTCAATTACTAAACAGTCGATAGTCTATTTCAGTCGATAGTTCTCAACACTAATTAATATCCTTGTAATCTTTACTTTTCAACTAATACGCTGCTGTTAGTACCGCAATACTTCTAATATTATATATTTGAAAACCTTCAAGCTTGTAGGGGTCAGACTGTAGTAGTGTCCAGGTCTCGCGGCCGAGAAGAAGGATTGATAAACTTAGACAAAGCTAACGAAGAACTGAGACACTGAGACTTTCGCACTCAAATAAAACATATTGTTGTGGCCAATAACTAGTGCGCTAAATAACACTACTACATCCTTGGTGCACTAAATAATGTTCTTTCGAAAGAAAACATAGAGGAGCTTTTGAGATAATCAAATTCTATCTGACGTTATATCAGGAACCACTTACCAACCACTTACCATTAATATATCGCAAGGGGACGATTTGCTCAAGTTTCTAATTTTCACATTTTTTTTACAAAAAATTAAATAAAATAACCTAATACATTCACAGTTCTTAATAGAAAATTGTGTGAAATATAAACTAAATTATATATGGACATTTTACAACTTCTCATTTCGGCTACGTAAAACTATAATATCGACTACACTGTTATCGATGGCATGGAAAATCGGATTGGATTCGGCTTGGGCAAGGAACTCAGGTTAACCAACCGATAATGAGTCATGTTGTCGGTTCAAATTGTCACAGGAAAGTGTCGAAACGCCACACACAATGGCCGGTCTTTTTTAAAACGGTCTTGTTTTCCATCGTCAGTGTCTTTCTTTGGGTGTTTGTTTTTCTGCGAGCTCGTTATAAAGCGGAATCTTGGGTGCCTGCCTTCAATTACACGGCATGTTCAAATTAAAAGTCGTACACAATACCGGCGAGAAAAAAGGTCTGTTTTTATTTAGCGCTTTAAATTACTTTTTCATATTTTTTTAATGTTTTAATGCCTGAAATTTAAATAGAATGGAAATGGGTTTATTTAAACATTAACGCACCCAACAACCGTTAGTCTAAGAGCTTGCAACGTTCATCTCTTATACTCTCTCAGTCAGCACTCGGTCCATCTGGCTGGCGGCAGGGGTTGCGTTTACCAGTGCGTATCGTACTTGTACAGGTAAAAAACTCAATTTAAATTAATTCAGAACGAACAGTTTTTTTCTTAACAACTTTTGATAGGCTTAATAAAAATATTTAATTCATTGTCAGACCCTTTTTAATTTATAAAAAACGTGAAAAAAGTTTTTTGTAAAGGAAAAACTGACAAAATTATAACACTTGTTGAGGATAAACAAAAAAAATGCAAAGAAGTTTTAAGTATACGTGTTAAAATTAATTTAAAATACAATAATGTCGAGTTGCCTGTACAAGAAGCCGATGCTCGCATTGTTTATCATATTTTTTAAAAATATTTTAATGTCTCCGATTTATCAACGAGGGTTTATCTGGACTAGACCTACAGTTTAACGTGGGCTCCGAACCACGGTCCTCGGCATTGACCCTATCGACTGGCGAGTGATCAACTTAGAAATCATCCCAGAAAAGATCCGGTCTTTACCAGCCTGGTTACTGGCGCGACTGGGATCATTTCCCTTTTCGGTTTTGCACTCTTCCCTAGGAATATCACAAATATTAAATATCACAAATATAAATTTACGACCATGCCCCAGCAGGATTCAAATCCGCGACTGTTGCAACAGTAGGAGGACCGTCCTGTCGTCTTTACCACTACGCAACCAATCCGGCATTTATTATATATGTATACTAATTTATTACTTAAGTAGTTTTCCAGCAAAAAAATTATAAAGAAATTAACTTTCAGTGCGTCACGATATACTTTCAATTTTAAGTTAAAAATTAAAATTAAGCCGTCATATTTTATAATTTGGATTTTTTCAGAGCACATTTTTGAAAATAAATTAACAGCAATTATCAACAACGAACATGTATTATGTATGATTTTACCAACCATACTTAGAGGGAAAATTGTTAGCTGTTGAAATATAGTTTTACAATATTCGAAAACGATTTTTAAAAAGCAATAAACAAAACAGATTTACATTTGATTGATGATTAACGTTATACCGATAGCGATCTGAACGTTTGAGGCATGAAATTAAGTTTATACACAAATACATTTTTAACAACAAATTGCCTAAAAATCATGCGGAATATCGGAAAATGAAAATCAAATTCGAACATTTCCAAATCGGCAATTTAAAAAAATATATACCGAAAAATCGGCAAAAACCGATCAACAATCCAAACTAATTGCTTGCATTTTATTCAATTTTGTTAAAACACTGATACATCAGAAGTTTCAATGAACTGTTATTGTTATATCTATTGTTTGTGTTAAACTATTTTTGATAATAAAACTGCACAAAAATTATGTATTTCAGTATGTAATCAAAGTTTTTATGCAATACATGGGATTTATTTTAGTAATACTATTAAATTCATATATAATATGTACATTATGTAACACAAAGGAGCACAGTATTATAGATTTTGTACAAAATATTTTATTAAATCATAAAATAGGCATTACTTATTATACACAAATTTTCCAGATTTAGAAATTTTCAGATTTTCAAGATTCACACAACCATACATGTGTTGGAATCTTCATTGACGTAGTCGCAACTATGATAATTGACTGATTCATTTTTGATATCGTATTAAAATAGGAAATTTTAGCTTTTGTACTTGCTCGTTAAAATCTGTTTTCTTTTATCTCTAATGTCTTTTGGAACTATCGGATGAAAATGACCATCCACTGTTTAGTAAGTGACTACTTTGTACTATGGAGTGAAATATTCGAACGTTTCAGTCTTGAATTTTATACTGAATAGTTTTTGGCATTCTGGCACTATATAAAATTTTTGTTTGTTAAGTTGTAAAATATTTTGATTATTTCTAATGTCCTTTTTGATCGACTTTTTTGATTTTCTTACAGTTTCAATATCTATTGAAGCAAAAATTGCAGTATTATTAGAAAAAATTGAACCGACTTCAAGAAATAAATAAAGAACTCACTAAAAATTTAAAAAATAGTCGGTGCATAGCTCTAATAGTTACATTAATTTAGATTTGTTTTACTGGTAATTTAATTTTTACTATATGTCTCAAAACTATATTATTATTTTTGTATTTTTTGAGCTCGGCATCGACTTCAAAATAATCAGTTGGCAGTACTTAAAATAGTATTTCAAAAAATTAAATTTGAGAGTTTCTCTCGATTTCTCCCCCTTTCCCCATCAGATCCTGAATTGGTTCCAATGGGACTACCTCGGAATGGACTACCTTTGAAAATCTGTCTACAAACGACGGAGAAATCGAAAATATACATTAAAAATTTTACTACATTTTGTTGCCAAACTGAAAAAAAAAGTGTTAAAGATCCATCTATGAATAATTTCAAATTACTGCTTTGAGCGGATTATTTTTTTAAAGAACAGTATTTTAACTAAGTATATACTAGGATCTATTAGAGCTCATAAATTCATCATTCATAAGTTCATTTTCTTCTCACTTTATTGGCCTTTAGGAAATTGTGAAGAGAACGAACATAAGGCCGCTATAGATAATTAACTTTATTACTAACTGAGGATGTATTACAAGAAGTTGAGGAACTTGCCTCTATATGTACTTATTGTTTACAATTTTTACAAATACATTTTTAAAATTAATTTTAATTTTTCGTTGCGTTCAGTTATGAGTAACTCAGTAGACCAACAACTTCTGATTGATTCTATAGAGGTAGGGAAATATCTAATTCCCCAGACTCCAACAAGATTGATTTACTGTTAGTAAGCATTACCCTATGGTCCCGATAAGTCTTATAGGGTTTAAGTAATATGGCTTTGTAATTGAGAGATAAGCCAATCTCTTTGATTATAAGTCAAGGTGGGGGTATCTTCCGATTAATCCATAGAGTTGCTTCATTTTAGTCCGATGTGCTGTATTTTTGATGATGTTATGATATTGTTTTATTTTGATACCCTAGCAAAATACACACAGAAGGCTGACATCAAACTTTAAGTAAGTCCGTTGAGTAAAACTTTCGAACTTTCAAGCTTTCAATTTTTGTTTCAAATTTTTACACTAGAATACAGTGTTGCAGTATACAGACATAGTTCATAGTTCATTTAATGAGACAATATTTGTAAAAGGTCTTTTGCAAACACCATCCATGCCGATATGTTAAAATTATTGAAAATTGAAAACTAAAAAAATTAATGTATCCAAAAGAGGTAAACTAATTAATCAAATCAGCGTCGGGACGTTGAAACGTTCTAACTGGAAACATCTCTCGAATGGAAAATTAATATCATTCAATATTCTCCTGTTCGAACGTAAGCCCTCTCGACGATTTACATTTCGCTGGAAAAAAAGGGGATTGAGGACTTAAGAAAATTGGCTTTTGAAAGCATATACCGGGATTTTGTACTACATTTGACATACAAAGACTTAACAAGCAATTTTATACTTGATTGAATAACGAGCGGCGAAGGCTCGTGAAGAATGCCTGTCAAGAATGTTATTGGCTGAAACTGTTTTTTGTTTCATTGTTTATACAGTTCGGCGATACGGTTTTTGGCCTTTTCCTTTTTTTCCTCCCCCCGTTTCTCTCTGTGTCCGATTTAATAAGATCTCGACAGGAATTTTATTCCTTTTATTCCACATATTTTGAAAAGGAGAAGAGATTCGAGAGCCGAACACAAGCGGTCGTTCTAATAAGTTTGAATATTTTTAAAGAGGTAGGGACAACCTTTATAAACAGGTATCTTGTTGAAAAAAGGATTTTTTTATATAAAGAGCAGATGAGTTAAATTTTGGCGTTTCCTTCTAAAATATTTTTGTAATATTATATATGTTTTCGAATAGAAATACTAGCGGTTTAAGTGCTTGATGTCTATAATCTGGTTACGACAAGACAAAGCTGCATCATTTTGTTTTGAAACAAGCTTCAGCATCTTTTACATTTTAACTAAATGCTGCAATTTATACACTATTAAGAGAATATATAGATTATATAATTCACAGAAGACTTTGTTTTTGTTACCAAAAATTCATCTATATTATTTGATTTCCTCAAAGAAATCGATCATAATTTAAAAAAAGTTAATATTATCCGTATTATTATTATGTAAATAGCTTATTTATTTTTTAAATTTATTTATAATTTTAATTGTTAGTTTATTTATTGTTCTACTATTTATTATGCCTATTTGGTCGCTGATTTTACCTTTTTTTGCCGTACATTTCAGCCTATTAATGATTGGCTTATTGCTTTGAATATATGTTCTCATTCGGAGTGTGTACTATACAAAGAATTGAATCTATATTCCATATGAAATAATCAAGTGTTTCTAAAATAAGTTAAATGTTATATCTACTACACCTTACAGCTAATTATAAACTGTCTGTAATTATATGTTATATATGTATTAATTACCCAAACATTAATTACCCAAGTCTAATACCAAATAATATAATTTTGTGTCATATACCAAAAATTAAATTACCTACAAAACAAATCTAAATTAACAAATCTGTTTGTTTGGGTTCGGCACCGGCACAGTAGTCAATTTGTAGTAGTTAGAATAAAATAGTTAAAGATATAAGTTTAACTATTTTATAACTTAGAGTGAGTTCCTTATTTATTTGAAAATAAGGAACGGTGATCTGACAAATTTTCCAACAAAACTAGAACAAAAATCTTACAGTCCCCATTAGGAATCGAATGCTCGATCTGCGCGTGTGGGTTTAACGTTCTAACTGTTACACGACAGAGACAACCGATAATATTTGTTCGACGTCTCATATGATATAGTTCTTGCTTAAAAAGCTCAGCAATAACATTATACAAAAATATCTGATTATCTGGTCCATGAATGACGGAAAAATCAACGAACATACATAAAGAAATATATACAGTCGAACACAGAACCTTCTTTTTCGAAGTCAGTTGAAAATACCTAAAATCTGTCTCAATATACCCACTAAAACAGAAATATTAAATATGTGTAGTTACATGTTTTATTTTTAGGTGTCTGATTTAAAATATATTGCCTTGGTGAATTGTAAAAGTAGTATGAATCACCTTTATGTACATTTATGTAGATTTTATGAACATTTTAGAATAGTGATTTAGAGACTATTTTTTTGTTGACTACATCTCATATATACATTTCCATTATGTTATTTGTCTAACTCGTTTTTTTTCTTATTGTTTTACAAGAAGAGTGAATATGATTTTTAAAATATTGACAGACCGATGGGTTTCCTGAAAAAAAAAGAACTATTACCCCCATATTTTATACTTTGCTATTTTCTGCATTGATTCCTTTGGCTGGAATTATTATACTTAGTATCAGTTTAAACAACAGTTTTATACCTGCACCTGTACTAATACATTTATTATTGAATCTTTTGAGAGCTTATTGTTACCTTGTGTAACGTGTTGCAAAAACACTGGTATGGAGTGAAGTGACCTGACAGACATCAGCACTAACAAAATTCTTTGGTTTCAATTGGCAGCTCCTTATGTACCTAACATTGCTTATCCCACCATATATACCATATATATAATATGCACAATAATACTTCATGTCTATAAATATTCTGCTTCAGTTTCGATGAGAATGGCTCCCTTGGACTACCCTATGGGTTTTCAGTTTGGAATTTTCGTAGTAGATCCATTTTTCAACATCAGTCGCAATGTATAACACCAAACTTCTTTTATTTTTCTATTTTGGATATTTCCCATCATATTTAAATGCCTTCAAACAGTTGCTTCACCCACAGATAAACTGTTTGAAGGCTATTTAAGAATTTTAGCTAAGCCTTGAAATTCATTGTTATCAAACTTTGTTGGCGTCATCGCACAACCTAATGATAGAGAATCTACCATGGATACAACTCCTGTTTATCAACCCGATGTAGACCTAAATATAATTTCTCCATTGGAAGTTGCCACTGAAATTGATAACCTCAATCCTAAAAAGGCACCTGAAATAGATGACATTTGACCTGGATTATTAAAAAATCTGCCAGAAAAAGCAATTATTATGTTGACATATATATTTAATGCCTGTTTAAGACTGAAACATGTTCTGGAATGCTCTAAGGTGATACAAATAATTATGCTCAGAAAACCTGACAAACCTGTGCAACAAGTCGAATCTTACAGACCTATTTCGTTACTACCTGCAATATCAAAGCTATTTGAGAAACTAATATTCAAACGTATTAAAAATTGTGTAATAATATCGTATTTCCAGTTTGGTTTTCGAAATCACCATTCAACAATCGATCAAGTGCACAGAGTAACTACGGCTATTGAAAGAGCGTTTGAAGAAAAGAAATACTGCCCTGCAATATTCCTGGATGCCTCACAAACTTTTAATTGAGTTTGGCATTTGGGACTAATCTGTAAGATGAGCAAATTGTTACCGCGTAACTTTTGTCAATTGCTGAAATATCTTTTCCGAAGAAAATTTAGAGTATCGCACGAAATGGAGTTCTCGACGTTTAAAACAATTTCGGCTGGAGTTCCACAATGTAGCGTCTTAGACCCTCTCCTATATCTTCTCTACACTGCTGACCTTCCAACAACAAAAGAAACACTATTTGGAACCTTTGCTGACGACACAATTATTATGGCAAAAGATATATCTCTGCCTATAGCAATAGAAAAAGTACAAGTGGCAGTCAACAAAATCTGCAAATGGACGAAAGATTGGAAAATTCAACTTAATAGCTCCAAATCTCTCCACGTTAATTTTGCATTTCGGCGAAATAATAAAAACTTAATTATATCACTCAATAGATACCTGAGTCCTCAAGCAGAATCAGCTAAATACCTTGGAATCCACCTTGATGGTAGATTAAAGTGGAAACATCACGTTAAACAAAAAGCAAAACACATTAGAACCAAAATAAAATAACTATACTGATTAGTCGGAAAATACTCTCAATTTGATCTAAAATCAAAGAGGTTGATCTATAATATAACTATAAATCTAATTTAGATATATGGAGTGCAAATATGGGGTTGCATAAAAAATCTAGTCATACAACGCTATCAAAACAAGGTTCTTCGATTGATTACCAATACCTATCGCTACGTAACCAACGAAGGAACTGCACGATGACCTGGAAATCAAATGGATTTGCGAAGTTATCTAAAATTTCGCCTTGAAACACGAAAGAAAATTACTAAATCATACTAACGTAGAAGCAATACATCTGTTGGACAGCGCGCAGGATGTGAGGAGGTTGAAGCGAACCAAACCATACGAACTTATATTAAGTGTATACCTTTAGTGTAAACTATAGCTATAATTTATTATAATTCTATAATTGAGGAATACATAGTGATGTATTTTTTTGCACTCGTCTTGCTTGTGAATTAATCCAAGTACATAGGAAAAGTAGTAATAAATTAATTGTAAATTAAGATTTTACTAAGCGTATCTAATAAAGTTGTTATAAAGAAACTTGTTCTTGGAACCAAAATTAATAGTTGGGATATGATCATTATAAGCATAAGTGAGTATGATGGGATTCAACAGCAAATACCTTCAAATCAATCAACAAATGTATACTATACTATATACTGTATAAGTCAATAATATATTGTATAAGTCAATAATACTAAAAGGGACACTGTTATTAGTCATTAAAAAAACACTATAATAAAGTGAAATAACTTTATATTTTCTAATTCTCATAACCTCACATTTTCATATAAAAATAATGTATCTTTATATTTATTTCAGAACACTATGGTTTCCCAATTTTGTTAAATCTCTCCCTATTCCTTAATGCGTGTTCGGCAAGATTCTTTCACTTTCAGCTCACATGTAAGCCAAAGATAATGCTTCCCGCTCCGATACAAAATTTTATTAAGGGTCTGTTACATCGCCCTTACGGTGTTTCAAGGAGCAGGTTACAAGGGTTGCGGCCGCCTCATTTCGGGTGAGAAGGGAAAAATGTTTTCATAAAGGTGCAGGGGAAAAATTACACGCCTCTGCGGCGCTCTCGGCAAAATTGAAAGTATGGAAATAGATCAGGAGGTTTAAGTTGCTTCGGGAGCACTTTCGCTTCTTTATTAGGGATATTTGCCGCCACTTAAAAGTATAAAACGTAGAGGGAAAAATGTGCAAATGCATTTTACTGGATGATCTTCTTTTTGGCTTTTTTGCTGGTCTGAAGGCTGTCGGTAATTTACCGAAAATAATGACGTTGCTCATCATTATGGTTTTTATAGAATACATAAGAAAAGTAAATTAATTTTGATGTATTTTTTTGTAAAATCACTTCATTATTAAGAAACATCTTTGGACTACATTATTGCAGTCTTTCTGCAAGGAATTAAGGACCCACAGGGATAAAAGAGGATATGTATTTTGAGTCCATATAAAATGTAATTCATTTGGATATGTATTACAATACGACTGTAGCTGTAATATTTACTAAATACGGAGAGTGTTGTAGGACCAAAAAAGTTAAGAAAACGTTAATTACCATTAAGTGTTTAAATGCATATTTTTAGATTCAAAATGAGATTCTCACGTTTATCATCCAATTACACTTGACAACAACCACAGTAATTTAACACGATTTTGAAACGTGTCTCTTTGTATTAAATTGTTAAAATAGAACCTAAATAACGTAACAGGTCAATTGAAAAGTCCCAGTGCCTGACACATAGATAACACATAGCCCTAACCGTCAAAAGAGACGTGTATAAATTTGACAGCTGTTGATCATTAGTTTGTGAACTATAGCATTGTGAGTGAAGCAACTTTTGTTATTGTGAAAAAAAATGGATGAAAAGGAATTTCACGTGTTGATAAAAATTGTATTTTTGAAGGCAAAAAATACAGTTGAAGCAAAACCTTGGCTTGATGCCGAGTTTCCGGATACATCACCAGGAAAATCAACTATCAAGCATTGGTATGCTAAGTTTAGACGTTGTGAAATGAGCACCGAAGACGGTGAACGCAGTGGACGCCCAAAAGAGTTTGTTACCGACAAAAACATAAAAAAAATACCCACACAATGATTTTGAATGGCCGTAAATTGAAATGAATGAAAGACATTCTGAAGATATCAACTGAACGTGTACATCATATCATTCACGAATATTTGAGTATGAGAAAATTATGTGTAAAGTAGGTGCCGCGCGAGCTCACATTTGACCAAAAAAAACGACGAGTTGATGATTCGGAGCAGTGTTTGAAGATGATCAAGCGTAATAAACCCCATGGAAAACGCAACAGTATGCTGGCAAGGTTATGGCGTCTGTACTTTGGGATGCGCACGGAATAATTTTCATTGACTACCTTGAAAAAGGAAGGACCATCAACAGCGACTATTACATAACAAAAAAATGTGTTTTACTATGTTTCTCGCTGATAACAACAGTATAATAAAACCGCAAATTGAACGTAAGACTTTTAACAAAGACCTTACACAAAATTTGCATGGTTATTTTAAACCAATCAAAATCTATTAAGTTCCAACTTTAGTGGCCTCTCCAGTAGCCTTGATTAAACGCTACCAATCAATTCTTAACTGAAGAAGTAACTATATGTTAAAGTTAAAACCATTCAATTTGTTTTTAAATTAATTAATTAAATATAAATAAAACGTCGGGAACAAAAAGATTTTTTCTACTCATATTATTTTACGAATATTACAAATACAATATATGATTTTGTATTTATAAAAGGGAAACAAAACGTATATATTTTAACATATTTATTTCCATTAAAGGATGAAAAATATTTGAGCCTCATCACCATACCCGGCATCGGGATACGAATTATCTGTTTTTTTTTGTTTTTGTATTTTCCGATGATGAAAAATCGAAAATAACCGATGTAGCCGGCTTAAAATCGAAATTATGTTTTCTCTGTAAACAGCGCTTCACCGTCATAAAACCCCGGTGAACGTTAACTATCTCTCTCGTTTTATTATTTCTAAACACATACTTTATATTTTTAACAATTTACCGGTTATTTCATATATTAAGGGAATGTAAACATATATTCGTAGCCTTAATTTGCTACATATACTGTCCGTGATATTGAAATTGTTAACACAAATATTGTATAACATCGTCGAATTCACTTGCTCTATTTCAAAAAGGTTTGCTCTTTGTATTTCAGACCACATGATTATGGACCCAAAAGTCGAAGAGCATTACTAACCATACACTCCCTAATTGTAATTTTTTCTTCAAAACTAATAAAACTCTAAGAACTATTTAGGTTTAGGTTTCGAGACGTGTTATAGATTCATAGTGCATCTTTCATGACAATTTGGTAACGTAAGAACTTCGTAACTATGTTAAACGAGTTATTACATTAAAATAAAAAAGAAAAACCATTACGACACATACTTTTTAACTAATATAAGTTCACTACCATACACTAAAACCTTATCTTTTTCCAATGATGCACCTCTCTGTACATTTTCGTTTGTGTGAAGAATTTGGTTGGTTCCTTGGTATCTTTTCTCTATCTCTTTAATGTCTTGGTGAAATTACTCACTTTGCTCTTCATTCATATTTCTCGAAATTTTCGGGAGGTAGTCGAATTGGAAGTGAAGAAAATTAGGAAGGTCTTTCTTCCAACAGTCGTCTGGTATCATTAAGACCCTCCTTTTTTCTTGGTATCTTTTCCCTATCTCTCTAATGTCTTGGTGAAATTACTCACATAGCTCTTCACCCACATTTCTCGAAATATTCGGGATGTAGTCGAATTAGGAGTGAAGAAAATTGGGAACGACCTTCTTCCAACAGTGGTCTGATATCATTATGACACTCCATTTTCTCTAATATTTTTGCTTTATCTCTTTAATGTCGTGGCGAATCGTTCACTCCACTCTTCACTCAAACTTCCCAAATTTTCTGGAGTGTAGCCGAATTGGGAATTTGGAAATTAAGTAATTAGGAACTAACAACTCACCAACAAATTAGGAAATAAAATTCCATATTTCTATTAAAATTCTATGTTCTACAAATTAATAACTTTTAATTCTTGTTCAATTATTTTATTTAAATTAGAATTTTCTTGTATTCAAAGCTAAACCGAACTAAGACTTAGAGTTGATGCAGCAACATTGCAATATTTCGATGCCACAAATATCCATGAAGCATTATTCAAAAAAAATTGAATAAACTATAGATATATTTAAGCTGTAAATACTTGTTACAACTAACTATATATAACGAAGTGAAGTTAGGCGGATTAACCTAGGTGAAATAGGCAATATTTAACCAGGAAACTGCTTCTCCAACTTCTCAAATAAGAATACTTCATACAGTGCTCTCTTGCTGGGTTGTAACGTGGCGGGCATACAATCCTATTTTGAGACAATATTATATTTTTCAGGAATATTACACCATCAACGGAAATCATACACCCTAGGAGATTTTTGGAATAGTAAGAATGTTCCAAAAAGGTATAATTTGCTCTATATATGAAGTTTAAAAATCAACAAGGGTTGAACAACAGGTTGGAATGTTATAAAAAGGGTTTAAATATGAGCCATCATGCCTATTATAGATTTAATTAAATCAAGACTTTGATAGGCTTCCTCGACCACCTTTTAGGGTAAAATGATGTGGCTCGGTGAATGGAGGTAAAACGAAATAAAACAGTGGTGTTTACATAATGTGACCGTTATTTATTGGCAATATAAAAAAATGTGAAAATACAAATAATAAAACGGATGGCAGCGGAGTTACCCGAAGACGAGGCTTGGGCAGTCGATGGTAGCACGTCTTAACCAAACGAGGGTTGAGCACTGAATGACCGAAATACCCTTCAATAATATCCCAGATAAACGTCTCGGGGTTGCCGTCAGCTATTCGTTGTCGGGTTCCAGTTGGCACCCCGCCCGTGTTCAACATCTGGGATTATATTTCTGGGTATTTTGTAGACCGTTATTCCACGATGTAAAATTCGACATGCTCAAGATCGTTACAAACTTAATGAGTTATTGTTTTACGAAATCAAAATATTCAATTTCCAAAATCGAAGACCCAAGCTGGAGATCTTCTTTTTCATCATTTTCCTATCTTGCCCTCACGTTTTATTGAACAAAGCGTCTCGGGGTTTACAATCGTTCGACAAAGTCGCCTGAACGCATAAAAACTTTATATAACAGAATCGAAAAGTTTCCTAAATTATGTATAGGAAAATTTCTCAATATAATCGAAAATGGGTATTGAAATTTCAGCAATTGAATCTCGGGGAAAATTGAAAGATATGTAAACTTTTTGCCGGGCCGCCTGGCCCTGAAGTAAATCATAATTCTATAAGCCGTATTTGCGATTTGCGGATTTTTAGTTCTCGGTCTTCATATGGCGCCGCGATAGTACGAGATGTTTTCGGTAACAACTTTTACCGACGAGTTTTTCTTTCGCCGTTATTTCGCGAGCATTCATGTAGATCGATCTTTTGTGGAAGTTCAGCAAAATAATGTATATACGATATACGTCAGTGCCAGGGCATGTATCTGACAATAAGGGCCGATATTTCTATATCTCTAAACCGCCAGTGAATGGGCTATAGAAAATGACATATTTTACGAATGCTATCTAGGCTATAAATTGAACGACGGATTTTATTTCCTTACGAATATACAAGATAGTCAATCAATGGATATTGTTGAAATACATGCGATGTGGGTTTTCTCGGATTATTTTCCTTGGGGCTCCAAATATTTGTCAAGCTTGTCATAACATCTTGAATTCCAGTCCGACACTCGCAAAACCCGCCTAAGTGTCTTAACATCTTCTTATCATTAATTATATTTATGCAGACTACATCAGTTTCTGAATATTAAAGTACAGGGGATGTACACAGTAATATGAACACGTGACGTACACACAATATTAAATTGTTATTAACGTGTTGAAGAAAGATTTGCTTTTAAAACAGTTGTAATTCATTGCAGAGTAGATTGGAAAATAATCTAAATGGATATATTTTAAAGTCTCCTTTTTATCAATGAGGGTTTATCTGGGCTAGACTTACTGTTTAACATGGGCTCCCAACCAGGGCTCTCGACATTAAGCCTACGGACTGGCTAGTTTTTTTTATAACATCTTTATTAGATACACTTAGTACAATCTTAATTTAGAATTAATTTATTACTACTTTTCCTATATACTTGGATTAATTAACAAGCAATACGGGTGCGAGAAAATACATCAGTATGTATTCCTCAATTATAAAATTATAATTATTTAGTAATTATTAACTTATAGCTATAGTTTACACTAATAGTACACACTAAATGTTCACACAAGTTCGTATGGTTTTGTTTGTTTCAATCTCCTGATATCCTGCGCGCTGTCCAGCAGTTGTATTGCTTCCACGTTAGTATGATTCTTTCGTGTTTCAAGGCGAAATCCTACACAACTTCGCAAATCCATTTGTTTTCCAGGTCATCGCGCAGTTCTTGCAGTAGCCAATGGTTACATAGCGATAGGCATTGGTAATCAATCGAAGAACCTTCTTTTGACAGCGCTGTATGCCTAACTGATTTGAATTTTTAGTGCAACCCCATATTTGCACCCCATAGGTCAAAATTAGCTTTATAATTGTATTATAGATCAACCTCTTTGATTTTAGATCAAGTTGAGAATATCTTCCGTCTAACCAGTATAGTTGTTTTATTTTGGTTCTAATGTGTTTTGCTTTTTGTCTAACGTGATGCTTCCAATTTAATCTACCGTCAAGATGGATTCCAAGGTATTTAGCTGATTCTGCTTAAGGACTCGGGTATCTATTGAGCGATATAATTAAATTTTTATTATTTCGCCTTAATGCAAAATTAAAGTGGACAGATTTGGAGCTATTAAGTTGAATTTTCGAAACTTTCGCCCATTTGTAGATTTTGTTGACTGCCACTTGCACTTTTTCTTTTGCCCTACGCAGAGATATATCTTTTGCCATAATAACTGTGTCGTCAGCAAAGGTTCCAAGAAGTCTTTCTTTTGCTGTTGGAATGTCAGCAGTGTAAAGCAGATACTGGAGAGGTCCTAAGACCGCTACCTTGTGGAACTCCAGCCAAGATATTTTTAAATGTCGAAAACGCTATTTCGTGAGATACTCTAAATTTTCTTCCGAATAAATATGACTCCAGCAATTCACAATAGTTACGCGGTAACAATTTGCTCATCTTACAGATTAATCCCAAATGCCAAACCCGATCAAAAACTTGTGAGACATCCAGGAATATTGCAGGCAGTATTTCTTATCTTCAAGCGCTCTTTCAATAGCCGCAGTTACTCTGTGCACTTGATCGATTGTTGAATGGTGACTTCGAAAACCAAACTGGAAATCTGGTATTGTTACCAAATGTTTAACACGTTTAAATATCAGTTTCTCAAATAGCTTTGATATTGCAGGTAGTAGCGAAATAGGCCTGTAAGATTCGACTTGTTCTGCAGGTTTGTCAAGTTTTTTGAACATAATTATTTGTGCAACTTTAAAGCATTCCGGGACATGCTTCTTCTTTGGTATTTACGGATACTCTATGAAGGTCGGGACCGGACTGGCTAGTGACCAACTTAGAAATTATCCCAGAAGACATCCGATCTTACCCAGCCTGGTTACTAGGATTTTGCGCTCTTGTCCTGGATACTCACAAATGCTAAACAATCACAAACATAAATTTACGACCATGCTCTAGCAAGCTTCGAACCCGCGACTATCGCAACCGTCCTGTCGACTTTATCACTTCGCCAACTAAGATGGCTGTCCCATTCCTCTATCAAAACCTATTTTCTTATTATTAATTTTATTTATGTAGACTATATTACTTCTGTATAGTAAATTACAGGGGGTAGACGAGATAATATGAATATCGGACCTTTACACAATATTTATTAACCAATAAGGCGGTAATGTTTTGTGGAGTAAGTGCTGCTTTGCCAAGACCGTGCCTCCTCAGCCCCCGTAATCTCCTGATCTGCCCCCCAGCGACTATTTCCTGTTCTCAGATCTCAAAAGAATGCTCGCTGGGTAGACATTTTCGTCGAATGAAGAAGTGATCGCGCAAACTGAGACCTGTTTTGAAACAAAGGACAAATCGTACTACAAAAATGGTATCAAAAAGTTGAAGGGTCGTTATAATCAGTATATCACCCTTGAAGGGAATTAAGTTGGATAAATTTAACTAATTTTGTTTGACGTGTTGCATCTTACATTCGATAGGCTTAATGCAATCTTAATTAATTTATTACTACTATTCTATTGTACTTGAATTAATATACAAGCAAGGCGAGTACGGGACTGGTACATCAGTCCGTATTTCCCAAATTTCCATAGATGAAGAAAAACAATATATTCTTTTATAGTTTTTTTTCGCTTTCTAATAACCATTTCTTCAACACTGTCTAGAAAATAAGTTTTTTTTATTACACTAAAATTAATATTTAATTTTAGAAATATATTTCAGATGGTATTTTTCATATGTCTACCTTAGAAAACGTATACCCATCTAGAAATATGGCCTGCCAAAAAATTCGTAATGGATTCCTTTTGGTGTCAGAATTTCCACAACATAGGATAGTCATATTTAATATAACTTTTATACATAATATGACGAAAATTTTCATAATATTGAAAAACATATTTCAATAAGTTTGACTCGCAAATTCCGAACGCAAAAATTCAAAGGTAAGATGAGGCGCATTTTTTCGTCATCCTCCACTCTTGAACATAAGTTTTATTGAATAATATTATAGTCTTAATATTATATATGTATATACCAGGGGTGTCGGTAATTAATTTCCATCTATTGTAACATATTTCGTTAGTCATGATGTTATGATTTGATACTTATGTAACTTTCTTCTACTGACATTAACCTTAAAATTACATAATTTAGGTTCCGTCAAAAAAGCAGTGTTATAAATTCATAATTTGTTGAATATGTTGCGTTTTGTTCCTTAAAACGTACATTTGTAGCTACTCGAACTTCGTTTTCTGGTAGAAATTTACACTGAGATGTATGGAATCAAATGTCCAATACAGCGAATAAATAAGTTTGAAATTAAACTTAAAAAACGGGAAGCAATATGTGTGGTTTATATTTTAACCTATCTAAAGCTAAAGAAAGCTACCTTAGTAGAACTATGCATATCTTTACAGTGTTTTATTTTTTGATCCAATCAGTATATGTTACAAGGACAATTTCTTTTTTTTTTTAATGAATTGAATGAATTGAAGTAAATTTTCAGTGTGTTTTCAGCTTTACATAAATAATATAAAATATCAGATTTTAATGGGATTAAAGGATCTGTAATGTTTTAAATTAATGTTTTTTCCTTCTGTGTTCTGCGCTATAACAATTTCTTTCAGCACATTAAGACACTATGTTGTCCATCTACCAATCTGTTTGCTAACGTAGTTTTTTTAACAGTGAGCTTGAATCTATTAACGCAACTCCCACTCTTCTACATGGGGATATTGGAACTCTTGAGCTTCGTGTGTTGTTGTTATCCTTATCCACTCAGCTCCAATGCCAGCTCATTTATATGTTGCCCAAGTGTCCTCTGATATTTTATGCTGTAACGTATTATTTCCTTATTCCATATAAAGTATTTATTATTTTTTATGTCATTTATATTTATTTTTTGGTTTGATCGAAATGATTGAAGAGATGATAAAGATTTATGTCCATTAGATATGTGTTTAATTGTTCAGAATATACATGAACATTATTGTTACTACAGACTGAAAACCGACAAACGTTATTTTAGGGCTTTGATTATTTTGATAAATTTGAAATCGCTCCCTAATATGTGATATTAATTCGTTTCAAAATGCCGAAAATAATAGATAGTCAAGGTCACAAATTGATTGCGGCTTTAATAAATTATTTCGAAAAGGATCGAGATAATAGAGGACCCCTTCTGTCTAAAATTTCCGTTAGAGAGGTAACTATTGACGATATTAAATAATATAAATCCCTACAATTTTATTGAAAATGTTTTTTAGAGGATTGTTGCCACGCTAAATATTAATGTGGGTATTGTGAATAAGTGAATAACATGGCTTACAGAATGAAGAATAATACGTTAGATTCACGCAAGATAACCCGTCTACATACAAAGTGGTTGACGAATCTTGAGCATCTTGATATTGGCTCTATTCGAAGCCAAATATACAAAATGTAGCAGAACAGTAACCCTCGGTGTTTAGAAGATAACCCTCGGAGAGGTTTAATGGAACTTCCAAAAAATAATTCAATTTTTATAGGCATAGAATAAGACCAATGAAGATAAACTATTCGAATTTGTGCGTTCTGATGAAACTTGAATATTTCAAAATGGTTCATTGTGACACTATTGGCAAGACAGTTTACTTGTTTCATTTTCTGTTCACGTTGGCGCAATGTTTACATTTTTTGGTGCTTACTTTAAGGAGAGTCTGCTGCATTTTTAATATTCTTGATCAAAACGATAAAATAATATAAATAATACTTCGTATTGCGTAATTAACATTGCAACGTAGCCACATTAATTTCCAAGGATAGTAAAATTAATAAAATTCCTACATATTCCATCAATATCGTACGAACGCATTGATAATGAATAATTAAAATATTTCGGCATTCTCAGTTATTTTCCTAATACATACCAACAACCTAATGGATCGATGGGTTTCCGTTTAACAGTCAAATAGAAGTTATTTACTGACTGAATGAATGTTGGTGATAACATTATTCACGTAGAAAAGGCATAAAATAAGACCAATGAAGATAAACTATTCGAATTTGTGCGTCCTGATGAAACTTGAATATTTCAAAATGGTTCATTGTGACACTATTAGCAAGACAGTAACAAAAAACTGAAAAGACAACAAATATTGATGGAAAAAGGTAAAAGTTACAATAGTATTCGATTGGATTTTGTTGGCCATTATATTTATTAATAATTAATTGCAGATATATTGCTGGTCGAGAGGGATATTCCATCAAAAACTGTTTGGATATGTGGAAGGATGCATTGTAAACCATAACACCTTCGGTTTGGATGAACTCGATAAGACATACAGAGGAAATAATTGATAAATGGCGGAATCGTGAACACGTTTTAGACAGATTAAAAATTAACAGTTTAGTGTTTGAATTGGACAGTAAATCGGAAAGTGAAAGTGACTGAAGGAAACTTTTAGAATATGTGATATAGCTGTGCAATGCTGAAAATTCATGAGACAAAGTGATGAGAGTGGAAACAACTAAAGTTATGCTCATAATTAATTGAATATAACTGCAGAAAATGATATTGTAGGGCATGAAAGGTTTGTGTGCACACATATGATTATAATTGTCCAAAATTAAACATGATCATTAGGTTAGAATATATGAGGAGAGAATGAATACTAACTGTTTTGTAGATACGGTAAATGCATTAGACAGAATCCAGTGATTAATTTTATGAATAATTGTATACACAGATAGTAGCAGAATAAATAAAATATATAGTGATACCAAGATGACTTGATGAGTAAACACACCATCGAAGGAAACAAGAACTAAAAGGAAAGAGGTAAATATGCTCTCGAATGAAAGTAGAATACGTTTCTCATATATAAAATTGTTAATTAGGTCGATTAGGGTACTACTGCATGAAAAAAAACGCACCTAGAAACTCTATCTCATGGGTGGTGTGGAAAAGAGTTCAATGTAAATAAAATAAATCTCACCTACAAACTATTATATCTGTGTTCATAATTGTAGTTTTAAATCCTTCGATAATATTTGTATTAGATATACTATAATGTAAAAATAAATTCATTATTTTATTTAAACTAGAATTTTCTTGTATATCAAAGCCAAACTAAACTAAAACTCAGAGTTAATACGTTTTGCCCTCACAAATTTAGATGACGTATTTTCACACCAACGTTGTATAGACTTTAATTGTATCAGAGTAAACTTCAGTGGATCTAGAAAAATATTTGACACTGTGTTTATATAACATTTTATTATTGACTCTCAATTATCCGGCGAATAAAACAGAAAGCACAAAGAACGAATTCACAAGAAACGGTATCCCCGTTTTCATAACGTACATTAAAGCCATCAAATTAGCAAGTGAGACGAAGTTCTTTCAATAAACGATCATTATTCTTCGTTATAAAACTTTTTTTTACGTTCGATTCATTAAAAATTACACAACTTTTTTAACTAAATTGGACGATCTCCTAGCCGGGACCCGTAAAAAAAAATACTAAAACCTTCTGGAAGACAATAAAGGCGTTTGTGAAAAGGTTAATGACGGACCTCTTATTTAAAATACAGCGGAAAAACATCTAATAAATACTTTTTTTTTTCGTGAGTTATTAAATGAAGAAGTGGCGTTTAAAAAAATTCTTGGTATAATTAACCGATCCAATTCGTCATTTTAGTAATTGTTTTCGCATGTTGGACGTTAAAGTAATTTACTTACCACAGTTATAGGAAATCATTCTCTATGCTGCTTTCACTGTCTAATCATCTGAGTTTCTGCAAAATAAAATCCAGAGTTCAGAAAACGAATTTTGGTTGGATTTTAATCAATGATTTTTTAAAAATAGTATATAAAAAAGAGAAAACTGCATCGACCGGGAATCGAACCCGGGCCGCCCGCGTGGCAGGCGAGCATTCTACCACTGAACCACCGATGCTTAGGGTCTTATATTTCTCGCAAGGTATATAAGAGTAGTGTGACGTCCTCATCTTTATATACAAGATGAAATATAGTAAGGACTGAAACTGTTAGGAGCTTGCAAGTATCAGCTATATATATTAATGAAAACGCTAAGAAGTATCATGTATCATTTTTAATTATGTCATGGATTAGTTTTTTTCTATGTTTAGGTATATGTTTAATGTTTATTTAGTATTCATGGTTATTGTACATCTTTAGTTTTTAGGTTTTGTATAAGTTCTATTGTGTTATCTATATTTATTATAGTACGTTATTTAAAAATAGCAATTATCATATTAAAATACGATAAAACATTTGTGGGGTTATTATTCCATTCCTTTTTACAGATCCACAGAACATTCAAATATGTAACTAATGCTACTTCCTTTAAAATTAAAATGTTAATAGAATTATATAATTTTTTTTTCTTTTTTTTTAAAGTTAGTACATGAAGAAATATGTATATCTTTGTCCCACTTATACTACCATTGGAAAATATAAGTACATTTCAAATTATCTGCTTCAAGCATTTATCTGGGTCCTTTCCCCTCTCACAATTTATACAGGAAAGAATTCGTACATTTTCGTCTGACATCACGAATGGAAATAAATAGTCGAACCGTGCATTGTAATTACTATTTTCAGTCGCTAGTTTTTTGACTACCGACTGTTTCGACTGTTTTGCGACTAGCGACTGTTTCGTCTGTTTTCAGTCGATAGTTCCCAACGCTAATTTAATATGAGATGATTTTAAATATGAGAAAATAACTGGAAAGATTTTTTTTGAGGAGTTTTCCGATTTACTCTTAGCGAAGGTGTTTGATAACAAATAAAAATGTATATAAACTAACATAAGATTATTTATTAAAATTTTTGCGTGATGAGAATTTAGCAGGCATTTGTGTAAAATAATCTGAACCAAATATTCACATTTTCTCAGTATTTAACTAAACAATGATTACTCTTCAGTTACATGTTTCATTTTCTGTTCACGTTAGCGCAATGTTTACATTTTTTGGTGTTAACTTTAACGAGAGTCTGCTGCATTTTTAATATTCTTGATCAAAACGATAAAATAATATAAATAATATTTCGTATTGCGTAATTAACATTGCAACGTAGCCACGTTAATTTCCAAGGATAGTAAAATTAATAAAATTCCTACATATTCCATCAATATCGACGAACGCATTGATAATGAATGATTAAAATATTTCGGCGTTCTCAGTTATTTTCCTAATACATACCAACAACCTAATGGATCGATGGGTTTCCGTTTAACAGTCAAATAGAAGTTATTTACTGACTGAATGAATGTTGGTGATAACATCATTCACGTAGAAACGAAGAACGTAAAGAGAACAAAAGAATTGAAGGTATGAGAAATATATTTACGATGACTCGAATGGTAATAATAACGTAGAGTTTAGTTTTACAAGTGGCTATATATTTTATTTCTTCAGCTATACTGAATTTGGAAAGATATTTTTTCGAGATTTAAGATAACGAAAAACCATAAAATTATACAAGTAGGTATAAAGGTAGTATAATACCATAAGTTAATTAATGAATGAAAAATTCTAGTTTGTGTTTAAATAATCTATATAGTATTACCTATTTTTTCTTCCTCTAGTATCTGTTCCTTCTATGATACATTTATTCCAGGTTCGCTTAAGTCGCCCACTGATTTTTATCTCCTGCATTTTTGCATCCCATATTCTCTTTGTTTGTGTTGTGCCTTCCATGCATGCAATGATGTTAGTGACTCCATAAACTGAGTTGTTTCCTTTTTATGTAGTTTTACACTGATTGAATATTGAGGTCTTTTATTAATTCTTTACATCTAATTCTGTCCATTTCTGTTACACCCCTGATTCTTCGGGAGTATTTTATTTCTACTGCTTTTATCTTACTTTTATCTTTCTCGTAGTCTCGCAAACGAATGCGATAGTTGATCTGTAAATTGGTTTGTACATTTTCATTGTAGTTTTGCTTCATATTTACTTTTTATTAATGAATTTGCTATGTATAATAAAGTACAAATTCATTTTATGGGTTTTACCAATCCTGACATTACTTTCCATCTCCTGGCTTCCACTAATTTCGATTTCAATAATTTGATTTTATTCATAATCACTCCATATTCTCTTAGTACCATCTGCTTATATTTTTCTATAGGTGTTATGCCCTATTAGTTGTTATTATTACAACATCTGCAAAAGCTCGTACTTATTTTTCTATATTTTTATAGTTTATATATAATCCTATTTTTTTTAATTGACATTTTTTATTATTTTATCCACTAATATTATAAACAGGGTTGGGTTTAAACCCCCCTATTGAAGGTAAATTCAACCCATATTTTCTGTGAAGTTTAAAGTGCTCACTATTGAGTGTTTTCATTAAAATAAGGTGCTCCATTTTTCTTCAAATTTATACTTGATAGTACATATCGGTAGATGTGAAGAGAAAACACATTGAACCGCAGCTTTCTTTCTTCACCGTCAAAACCGACGATTTATTATAGATTGGACATATTTTGATCACTCTTATTGCAATTTGAAGACAGATTACTTGTGTTTACTCTACTTAGGATATTAATTATTTTTCGCTGTTTAATATTTTTTAGTGTTATAGTTGCAATAGATAAAATTGATGAGGTCCAATATACTCTAGAATTTAACGCAGTTCTTTGTTTACACATACTGAATGGCTATAAAATCAAATGCATTTTATTACAATTAACGTGCGTAATTCAATTAATTGAATTCAACCTAGATTGGGCAGACAGGAATCCGCAAAATAAACAAATAAATACTAATGTAATGATTTTCTTTATTTAAAGCAAATATATTAGGATATTTTCAAATAGAACTGTAATATATGCGTTTCTCGGTAGATTTTTTAAAAACGTTTGAGACCCTTTTTGAATTTCAGGAGGGCCGGAGATCGTCGATGACAAAATTATTTTAATTTACTAATAAACAAAGCTAGACGTATAAGTTTTCACCCAAAATCACATTTTTTAAATTATATTTTCATATAACTTGTTACTATGGTGAAAAATTTATTCAATTTCATTTACATATAATGTAACGATATCACTATAGTGATGAATTTAAATTTGCTAAATGTAAAAATTGTATTTTGGAAATTTAGTATTAAGTTGAAATGTTAAATAAATGTTACAATTTGCTTTTAAATTTCCCTTTATGAATATTATATAAATGTATATTGTGTTCTCTATTATTTATAATAATTCCGGCTTGATTGGCGCAGTGGTCAAGACAACAGGATGATCCTATTAGTCTTATGTTTGTGATTGTTTAAAATTGTGATTGTCTATAAGGCAAGAGTATAAAATCCGACAAGGAGAGTCATCCCAGTCATGCCAGTAACCAGGCTGGGTAAGACCGGATGATTTCTAAAGTTGGTCACTCGCCAGTAGGTAGATTTAATATCGAGGACAGTAGTGGAGTCTAGATAAACATTAGTGCCTATAGAGGAGGCTTTAAAATAAAACAAACAATTTGTGATAATGTTCATGATATTAGGAGTTGTTTCCATGACGAATCTCTTTCGCGAAATACCTATTTAATATCGTCATCATGATAAAAAGTTGGTTAGCATAGGTTTAAATATGGCCAACCCACCGGACGTGCAGAAAAAAATTTAGGAGATAATCCAATATTTAAAGATTAGCATCAGCTTCACGCGGTCTTTTATTGGCGCCATAAAACGGCAACAGTTTCTTGTCTAATATTTTCCAGTAGATAAACCCATAAACCATCGCATCATGTGATGATATAAGACGACAGATTTCAACGTGATTAAATGTAGGTTATATTTTGTCAAAGCTTGACTATTAGTGATTTTATCTCTAAAATAAAAAATAAAAAAGGCAATAGACCTGATGAGTAATTATGGAAAACTACTTACGTTAATTTATGTCAATTCTATATTTTCATTTTAACAGGAATAAAAGTTAGTTTTGTAAATATATATATATATATATATATATATATATATATATATATATATATACAAATATATATATATATATATATATATATATATATACAAATATATATATATATATATATATATATTTATATATATTTACAAATATATAATATATATATATATATATATATATATATATATATATATATATATATATATATATATATATATATATATATATATATATATATATATATATATATATATATATATATATACATATATCTTGAACATCGACAATTTATTGCTGTGAAGACTATTCTGCTCTAAGTATTTATTATTTCATCTACCTTTAATTACGTCTAAACTGTCTGATAAACGTAATATTGAGGTAGAAGTTGGAATGCTAACCAGACAGAAGAAAATAGGCTTCTAACACTATTGAACGACCTATATGGGCTCAAAACCCTCAAAACGCAAATAATTTTTTATTGTTTTATTAACCAAATGTAAGTCTTCAAGAAATATACTTCACCAACATAAGGGTAATTGACATATTTGAGTAACAACATGATTTTAAAGTTTTTACAGTGTGGTATTTTTGTGTTGCAGTAGAAGTTTGTAAATTTCATACATTTTGAGCAATACTTGCATATAACATAGACAACGTATAATCGGAAATGTTGTCAGTGAAGTCAAGCAAAGTAAAATAAACTAAATAGGTGTGTACTTTAAAAATTTATAGGAGCATTTCATATGTTAAACTATGTCTAAATACAGATTTTGTAAAGTAGGTTATGAAGTTTTACATGTGGTCTTATAAGTGTGTAGGCTATTATTTAAATAAACTTGAATATTACAATTAGTGCATTTTATATACTCAAATACACACTTTTTGTCCACAGAGCTGCTAAAAGTTTAAGAAAATCAAACGTCCATCATCAGATGTTTGAAATTTAATGTGTAAAAAAGAAAAGTATAGAACTGGAAATAAAATAAGAAAGTGTATTGGTTAATTGGAAGAAAATCACAATTCTCAGTACATAATAAATTGTTATTATATAAGGAAATATTGAAATCTATATGGACATACGGAATACAATTATGGGTATCTTCTGCGAACACTAATATACATACAATACCAGTTTTCCAAAGCATAGTCCAGAGAAGTATTGTAGGTGCACCGAGATACTACAGGACTGCCTACTTACGTCGGGATCTTCAGATACCAATTGTCACTCAGGAAATCAAGAGTCTGCATTCTCATGCTAATATCGACATAATACAACTCTTGGATAACACCAGAACAAGTTACAAAGTCAAAAGAATCAAACCATCTGATCTTGTGTGATGTTGTGTACTAAGGTGCATATATTAAAAAATACAGCAGTGACATGTATAAACATTATTTCACCAGAGTCCTAGTTATATACCTAGATCTAAGTTAACATAAAGACCAATCGTAGATTAGTCGGCAACGACTAGTAACAGGGTAATTAATTAATTAATTAAAAAAAGGAAAGATTAATAAAAATAAACCGTTGTTTAGACTCTGTCCATCCTATATTATTATTATAAATCAATATTTTTTAACATTCGTTGTTGCAGTCATCATATATATTGACTCAAAAACCCTTAAAAATAAAACCGAATGATTTATTATTGAACCATAAAGCACTCTTTGGATAACCGCATATTTAAAAACACGACGCTGAAGCAAGTGACGTTTTATCGACGTCGTAAAGCGACAGTTGCTTGTTTAATAATATCCGACGCAAGACATCGTCGAAGAAATAAATTTTATTGGACGAATGGAATGGATGCTTTGACGAACAGTGTTAGTGTTGGACGACGTTCATTTAGACGCTGTGGAAATAGGTACGGTACAGCTTTTATGTGTGTTTTAGTAGGTCCTTGTACGAGATGGACCACCACCAGCTGATTCCTAACAGTAAATAGCTCGTAATTATCTAGTGAGATAAACTCTAAGTGTTGGAAATTTAATAAATAAATACAATAATAAAATAAGTAATATGAATTTGTATAGTCTAGTCCAAGATTTTTTAGTAATGCGTCATGGATATTTTTGACGTCGAAATGTTGCAATGTTTCCGCATCAACTCTGAGTTTTAGTTCAGTTTGGCTTTGACATACACCAAATTCTAATCTAAATAAAATAATTGAACAAAAATGTTATCAAATATGACTTATTTTAACATTATAGTATATCTAATACATATATTATCGAATGACCTAAAACTACAATTAGAAACACAGGTATAATAGTTTATAGGTTAGTTTTGTTTTGTTTACATTGAACTCTTTTCCACATCACCCATGTGTTAGAGTTTCTAAGCCCGTTTTTTTTATGTAGTGGTACCCCTCTGAAGGCCTAATCGACCTAATTAACAATTGTATATCTGAGAAACG
The DNA here is from genome assembly GCF_030347505.1 of Rhynchophorus ferrugineus. Lineage (NCBI taxonomy): Eukaryota > Metazoa > Arthropoda > Insecta > Coleoptera > Curculionidae > Rhynchophorus > Rhynchophorus ferrugineus. The sequence goes on along the minus strand of NW_027472585.1, from coordinate 39,201,754 downwards.
TATTTTACTTTCATTCGAGAGCACATTTCCTTTTTTACGTTTAGTTCTTGTTTCATTCGATGGTGTGTTTACTTGTCAAGCCATTTTGATATCACTGTATATTTTATTTCTTCTGCTACTATCTGTGTACACCATTCTCCATAAAATTAATCACTTAATTCTGTCTAATGCATTTACCATATCCACAATACAGTTAGTATTTATTAACTGCTCATACTGTTCACTATTCTAACCTAATGATCATATTTAATTTTGAACAATTAGAATTATATCTGTGCATACAAATCTTTCACGCCCTACAGTACAATATTCTACAGTTATATTCAATTAATTATGTGTATACCTTTAGTTGTTTCCACTCTAATCACTCTGTCTCAGGAATTTCCAGCATTGCACAGCATTATCACATATCCTGAAAGTTTCCTTCAGTCACTTTCACCTTCCGAATAGAATTTTCTCGGATGTCTAAACCTAAGCTAAACTGAAGTAAAAATCGGAGTTGATGCGGCAACATTGCGATGTTTCGACGTCACAAATATACTTGACGCATTACTAAAAAACTTTGAACGGACTATATATACCATGTCTAGCGAAAAGTCATGACCGTTTTTTTTTAAACTACATAATTTTCAAGAACATGGAAAAATGTGTTTATTAAAAGTATCAGGCATTTGATTCTATACTTCTTGCCCGTCTTTCGAGCAACCATTTGTTATCGGTAACGATTACTATTAACCTGTTAATTGGAGACTTCCGTTTTTAATTACACAGCAATAGCAAAATGATACTGATTTTATCCGTGTTTTAAATTCACGTAGAAAAATGTATCGATGACTGTTTCCTCTCTTGTATGAAACTATATGTCCACCCATTTCATATATTTTAAGGACGTATTCATATGCCCTACCCGTACATACTATTGTTTACGTTTGACGTATTGATTTGACGTCCCGCTCGGTTAACCGGTTAACTGTTTCATTAGGTTTCGATAGTTTGTAATACACCACGCCACCCTAGTCCAACTAAGCAGAGTGTTGTTTTGCGAGCAAAACGATTTGGCCTTGGAGTCGATCAGTCGGCTTTGCCAGACAATAACCGTGATTTTTGAAGTGTGAAGGGGTGGAAATCGAGGGAAACGCTCAAATTTCAAAGGTATGTACAAATTTTTCACATATTTTTTTTCTAAAATAATTAGATATTTGGGTATAATGTTATTGCAGAGCTGATGGGGCGGAAAATCGGAAGTCGTTCAGTGCTAAAGACATTCAGTTTGTTTTTTTAAGCACCAACTATAGCATAGAAGACAAGTAGAAATATTGTAAGCAACTGCTTCTATGGTGTAATGGCTAAAGCGCTTAGCTCGCAAGCGGAGATCGCGGGTTCGATTTCCGGTGGAGACTTTTTGTAGTTGTATAATTAAAAAATTTGTCAAATCATCTGTGATAGGTAGCTGACCCCGCGGCCTGAAGCGCTCCTTATTTTCAATAATTGTTTCTTTATTCTTATTTTTCCTCATATGGGGGCTGCACCTTTACTTTTCCTACCCATTGTAATATAAAATCAAATAACTGCGTAATTTATTGAGTAAATATCTAACACTAAAAAGAGAAAAATTATTTATTTTAACAAAAAAATTGAACCAACTTCAAAAAATTAATAAGGAACTCACTAAAAATAAAAAATAGTCAAACAAAATCATTTTAGAATAAAATATGTACACAATAGTCGCTGTAATATCTAATTAAACATAAACAAAAACCTTATTTAACTTATGTACTACACGTATTTTGTATTTTATACTATACACAGAATTTTATTTATGTATTTACAATATTATTTAGTTACTACCAAATGATCACTTTGTAGTCGGTGCCATACAAAAATGAAAAATAATGTCAGCACTGACTTCAAATTTAGTGGTCATACGAATATTTAACCCAGTGTCTCTTCGAACTAGATTTCATCTCCAATATTATCATCCTTTTTAGATATCATAATTTTCAATAACGTTCTTCGAATTGTAGAATCATCAAATAATATTATCTAATATTAAATTTCTTTAGGCATCTAACATTGCTTCTATTATTATGTTTGAGTGTGAAATCCTTTGTCAGTTTCATATGGGATCCGAGTTGGTGTTTTCTAAGGATATAAACCCTCAACTGCTTTTCAATATGTTATGGAGAGATGTGTTGGATTATGCAAAGAGTTTTCACAAAGAAACCTGGCGTTCGATGATATAAATTATATGATATTCATCTGATGTTTACTAACGATGCGTTATATTCGCTGATATTAATAAGTAATTAATAAAAGACCAAAGTATTATAAAGTTCAGGAGGTTATGAATATGTAAATATTTATAAGAATTACATTGATGGTTTATTCCTACAAGTTAACATAAAGACACTATATATTTCTATCTATTTTCTAAGATTCCAATGCCAACTAGACAGAAGAAAATGGATTTCTAATTGAAATGATTGCTGTTAAATGTTGAACTACCATGTCTTGTCAAAATACAAACAATTTTATCTACCTATTTTATTACCCAAGTGCTACTAGGTAATTTGCTACAAGACCGGATATACTTCTTCACTCCACAGAGTTGCTGCATTTTTAAAGTAGATTTTGTAGTGTGCTTCATGAAGTATTGCAGTTGCAAGTGTTTATACATCTGTAGGGCTATTATTAAAATTAACTTCAAAAACTTAAATTACAATTTGGGCATTTTATTTACCCAAGTACTACAAGGTAATTTGCTACAAGACCGGATATACTTCTTCACGCCACAGAGCTGCTAAAAGTTTAAAAATCAAACATCCATAATGAAATATAAACAATTTAAACATTTTTTGTATTGTAGCTACTATCAGCTACGTAAAATTAATATTTTGATTATTTACATTTACTCACTTTGATTATAACATATACAGGAACAAATACAGGGTATTAATTTCAAAAATACTATTTTATGATTCCCCACTGGCGATTCTGTTGTTATTGAATACTCTTTAAAATTATTTATTATATGATGTTTGTTGACGATAATGTATGAATGATAGTATTTTTACTTAATATTCTACCTTTAATTCTACATTTATTCTACATTCTACATTCTACATCTATTCTACATTTAATTGTTAGAGTGTCTGGAATTCTTACTTATTTCGGTTCTATAAAATTATAGTATTCTTTTTAAAATTATTATTTAAATTACAGTTACACAGTACAGTACAAACGTTGAAATGACTGTTAGGCAACGGTAAATGACGTCAATGTTTCGTAACGCTTCTAATTGGTTATTTATATGATGCTTTTAAAATTTTGTGCGTAAAATTTTAATGATCCCATCGTTAATTTTAAAATATATGTATTTGAATAATCTCCCTATAGTGTAATATCATTATAAATAAATATTTTATTGATTCTTTACTACAGACATTTAGCCTATTGACTCGAAGTTAGGAGCCCGCATGGAAAACAATCGAAACGTATATGCATTCGACTCATTAAATCAAAATCCACCCCCTCGCATCGATGCGGCCGACCAGAAACGAGGAACACAATAGGGAACTCGTCTATCTCCCCTCTGCGGAAACTCAGAGTTCAGTTTTTCCTTTTACCTAGCCAAATAGTTTCGAAATGAATTCCGGCCAAAGAGCGAAAGCCGAAACTCGTACGTTTTAACTCCGACGCTCGCTACGTGTCTCTCATCGCTGATGAGGAATATAATTAAGAGTCCTTTTTGGAGCATCTTTACAGCGTTTTCAAAAGACTTGAGAGCCGAAATAAGTTTGTTTTGCCGGGGAATTTCTCTCGGCTAAGTGGCCCTTTTGAATTTTTAATTCGTAGACGATTTGGTCGGCTTTTAAAAACCAGACAAGGAAAAAATTCCGTCGTGAAATGGTCGTAATGCGATTATGGGTTCCCTCTCGTGGCCAGCATCAAGAAGAGTACTGGAATTTATTGATCGACGATGAATATCGACAAATAAATCATTATCATTTACGGCAAGTAGTGATCGCCATGTGGTCGAAATTTGACCACACTTTATTAAATTAGTTATATTATTATTAGTAACACATTAGCATTGATTATGATTAGCATTGAGAACTAATGAGTGGAAAGAGTCGAAACAGTCGATAGTCGCAGACCAGTCGAAACAGTCGGTAGTCATAAACTAGTGACTGAAAATAGTAATAACTTTTCAATCAAATGCACGGTCCGACTGTTTTTTTCATTCGTAATGTCAGACGAAGATATACGTATCCTTTCCTGTATAAATTGTGAGAGAGGAAAGGATGGAGATAATTGCATGGAGCAGTTAATTTTAAATGTGCTTATATTTGCCAACGGTATAAGCGAGATGGAGGTGTATTATTCCATTGCGTACTAACTTTAAAAAAGAAAAAGAAAAAAAATTACAGAATACTATTAACATGGAATGGATAATTTCATTCTAAAGGAAGTAGAATTACTTATTTATTTGAATGTTCTGTGGATCTCTAAAAAGGAATTGAATAATAACCCCACAAATGTTTTACCGTATTTTAATATGTTAATATGTAGTAGCACATTAGTATTGATTATTATTAGCATTGGGAACTAATGAGTGGAAAGAATCGAAACAGTCGATAGTCGCAGAACAGTCGAAACAGTCGGTAATCAAAAAATAGTGACTGAAAATCGTAATTACTTTTCAATCAAATGCACCATCCGACTGTTTTTTTCATTCGTAATGTCAGACGAAGATATACGTATCCTTTTCTGTATAAATTGTGAGAGAGGAAAGGATGGAGATAATTGCATGGAGCAGTTAATTTTAAATGTGCTTATATTTGCCAACGGTATAAGCGAGATGGAGGTGTATTATTCCATTGCGTACTAACTTTAAAAAAGAAAAAGAAAAAAAATTACAGAATACTATTAACATGGAATGGATAATTTCATTCTAAAGGAAGTAGAATTACTTATTTATTTGAATGTTCTGTGGATCTCTAAAAAGGAATTGAATAATAACCCCACAAATGTTTTACCGTATTTTAATATGTTAATATGTAGTAGCACATTAGTATTGATTATTATTAGCATTGGGAACTAATGAGTGGAAAGAATCGAAACAGTCGATAGTCGCAGAACAGTCGAAACAGTCGGTAATCAAAAAATAGTGACTGAAAATCGTAATTACTTTTCAATCAAATGCACCATCCGACTGTTTTTTTCATTCGTAATGTCAGACGAAGATATACGTATCCTTTTCTGTATAAATTGTGAGAGAGGAAAGGATGGAGATAATTGCATGGAGCAGTTAATTTTAAATGTGCTTATATTTGCCAACGGTATAAGCGAGATGGAGGTGTATTATTCCATTGCGTACTAACTTTAAAAAAGAAAAAGAAAAAAAATTACAGAATACTATTAACATGGAATGGATAATTTCATTCTAAAGGAAGTAGAATTACTTATTTATTTGAATGTTCTGTGGATCTCTAAAAAGGAATTGAATAATAACCCCACAAATGTTTTACCGTATTTTAATATGTTAATATGTAGTAGCACATTAGTATTGATTATTATTAGCATTGGGAACTAATGTGTGGAAAGAATCGAAATAGTCGATAGTCGCAGAACAGTCGAAACAGTCGGTAGTTAAAAAACTAGTGACTGAAAATAGTAATTATTGTTTAATCAAATGCACGGTCCGACTGTTTTTTTCATTCGTAATGTCAGACGAAGATATACGTATCCTTTCCTGTATAAATTGTGAGAGAGGAAAGGATGGAGATAATTGCATGGATCAGTTAATATTAAATGTGCTTATATTTTCTAACGGTATAAGCGAGATGGAGATGTATTATTCCTTTACGTACTAACTTTAAAAAAGAAAAAGAAAAAAATTACAGAATACTATTAACATGGAATGGATAATTTCATTCTAAAGGAAGTAGAATTACTTATTTATTTGAATGTTCTGTGGATCTCTAAAAAGGAATTGAATAATAACCCCACAAATGTTTTACCGTATTTTAATATGTTAATATGTAGTAGCACATTAGTATTGATTATTATTAGCATTGGGAACTAATGAGTGGAAAGAATCGAAACAGTCGATAGTCGCAGAACAGTCGAAACAGTCGGTAGTCAAAAAACTAGTGACTGAAAATCGTAATTACTTTTCAATCAAATGCACCGTCCGACTGTTTTTTTCATTCGTAATGTCAGACGAAGATATACGTATCCTTTCCTGTATAAATTGTGAGAGAGGAAAGGATGGAGATAATTGCATGGAGCAGTTAATTTTAAATGTGCTTATATTTTCCAACGGTATAAGCGAAATGGAGATGTATTATTCCTTTACGTACTAACTTTAAAAAAGAAAAAGATAAAAAATTACAGAGTACTATTAACATGCAATGGATAATTTCATTCTAAAGGAAGTAGAATTACTTATTTGTTAGAATGTTCTGTGGATCTGTAAAAAGGAATTGAATAATAACCCCACAAATGTTTTACTGCATTTTAATATGTTAATTGCTATTTTTAACTAACATACTATAATACGTATAGATAATACAATAGAACTTCAAAAAATTTTAGGGAACAAAACCTAAAAACTAAAAGATTTACAATAACCATAAATACTAAATTAATATTTAACATATACCCAATCATAGAAAAAATATAATCCATGACATATTTAAAAATGATCCCACAATAACTACTAGAGCTTTTTTAAATAAAATATATGCTTTATTTATTATTATACGGAAATGTTTTTTAATCACTATTCAAAAATATTCCTCCGTGACTAGATTTCTTCAATTGTTAATAATTTGGACAGATTTTGAAAAAACTTATTCCGAGGGGATAGATATTGCAGGTATAACAGAATATTTTCAATGTAACCGGTATAAATCAAGTAATATCATTTTATGAGCCTGCCAAAAATCTAATGGGCTTTCTAAACGCCCAATAAGTGGCATTTCCATATACTGCTTAATATGTAAAGTTGTTGTAGCACCTGGTGTAATTATTTCGTTTATTTTAACTAGTATTTTGTCCAAATGTCTTCAGATGAAACACATTCTTCGTCAGTATTTGTCTTGAATTTCGAGTTGTAATACTCAATTTGTATTTTTGCAGTTAGAATGGATCATATGCCTTTTGTGATAATTGCTTGTATCGCCTCAGCGTTATTTGTAGTACCAAAAACTAAGCAGAGGTTGAGGATCTCTTTCAAAATATTCTCAAACCATAGAACGTTTAGCTGAATACATCATTTTACTGAATGAAGTTATAAAATAATAAAAATAGATCGTAAAAAAGACTTATCTGCTTTACTTGCTGATAAAATAAATCTTAACTAAAAAGTGTCGCGACCATCATTATTTTCTTTACTAGCCATTTTTTAATAGGCAAGAAAATAATTTATTCTTATCAGAATATGTATTTATTAAAAATATTTAGTATAAATATTGAATATAGTTTACCACCGGCTTTGATAATCAGAAGACTTGAACAAAAATCGAGAGAGTTAGATAGAAACCAAAAAGTCAGTCAATAAAAAAATTACCTATTATTGCCATAAAAACAGTCAAAAGTATTTTACTATTTATCGCTCACAATTTCAATCTCTTTACCCTATTACATTAACAATATTGAAAAATAGCGTTCCAAAATGCTGCTATATTAATACAGATAATATTGTTATTTACAAGCCATCTACCAAAAAAATTATAAAACTATGTATATTATATGTACATCTATATTAGCCTAAATTCGGTATATATTTGCCAAGGGCGCTAGAACAACAGCCAGTATGTTAAAAATCAGTCGAATGAAACTAGTAGAACCAAAAATAGTAACTAAAAGTACAAGACTGAAAGAGTCGACAGTAAGTAGTAATAAAATCAGTAGAACCGAAAATAGCGATTGAAAACCGTCGGCTGGAACAGTCACTAGTAAAAAGTCGTAAAATCAGTCAAAACAAATATAGCAACTTTATTATTTACCAAATTTTGAAAAAGTATTTTAATATTATATAATAATATTTACAATATAACATGTCATATTTATTTAATACACTGCAACTTCTTCATGGTAAAAGCTGATTTTAATAGTAACATAAAAGGGGTTTAGGAGATTACGCACACAAAAAGTCGTATTTTTCGGGGACGATTGCCAATTTGAGATTTATGGTATGGAGAGATTATCAGTAAAATATCCTCGCGAAAGTTATAAATAAGTTTTGCCAGGAAATTGCTTCGCTTCAACTTATATCATCAGTTCTGGGGACATATTTTCTTTATTATGCCCACTATCAGATTGCTTTCAGTTCTGCTATTGCCTCTGGTCAAATACACATTGTGGTAATAGTGCAATCTTATATAAAAATGATATTTTTAGATGTATATCAAATATGTTCCTAATTATATTTATTATTTATCACTATAATTCTTTGATGTATTATTAGATAAAATGGTAGTACTTTAACATTATTATTTCCACACTATGTTCTCATGCTTGATAATCATTGCAATATTGAACAAATTCTCGTTTTTCCTAAAATTTACCATTTTCAATATTATATTGAAAAGTTTGTAGACTTTTTGAGTATCTTATTGCATTATATTATCAGAAAATTACAAAATATGATGCATATAGAATTCTCATTAATTTTTATTTGAAATTAGGTAGTGTTGAGATTATGTTGTTGGATATATAAATAATTGGGTGGATGCGCCTACATCTGACGTCTTCATGTATATATGGTTGCACAAGCAGATATTAAGCAATTTCCTGTAAAATGTAATGAGCGCTACGGCGCATGCTCGTATTAATGCCACCCGGATAGGATGAAGATCCCGCCATCTTAATTCATTCTGTGTTGGGGCTTTAACCGAGATGTTTGTCGAAATAAATAAAACACCAAAGTAAACACCTTCAGCAAATTGATTCTACAAAATCGGTTCTAACAATGTTTAAAAAGAGTTAATCTGCAACATACATTCTCAAGAATCACAAAAGCTATTTAAAAACCCAATTTAAAGTAACACTTAATTAAATTATGTATCAAAACTACAGTTGCTGCCATACGGATAGATTGCCTTGATTATACAAGAGGTATGGAGTGATGAAAACTTTAGAGATGTTTGTAGTACATCATGGCTGAATATATATTTTTTAAATTTATTTTATGAACTTGTGGGTGCTGCTCAATTGTTGGTTCTGATTTAAACTTCCAAAAAGTGGTGATTTTGAAATCAATGACAAAGAAGAATTAAAAAAGTTCGAAGGTAATTGGTAATTGGAGTTATTGGACCAAAATCTAGCTGAAACTCGTAAACTTGCAGATTACCTAAAAGTTAATGAATTAATTATATCCAGGTATCGAATCGGAGGAGAAATGTTTACCAGATTAAGTGTTTGGACACACCGGTTTCATTGTTTGCAAGGCAAAAAGGAATTTTATAGAGTGTATTGTGTCTAGCCATGAAAAAAAGGATATACTACGATAACACCAAGCACAAAAGTTCATGGGTTAGTATATCAGAGCCAATCACATCGACACCCAAGCGAAATATTCGTGGAAAATATTGTGGAACCAACAATGTGTTGTGTATTATGAGCTGCCAAAATAAAATTAAGCTGGTACTGCAGATGTATAGCAACCGTATTTGAACAAACTGAGCGTCTTTTTGTAAGAAAGACTAACAAAAAGTGCAAAACCATCTTCACCTATGACTCATTGCAAGAATAGTGAAAGATAGATTATTATAGATCGAATTACTATTTGTCCACATCGATGCGGCATGGTAAATGCTGAAGAGTGCGAATGGTTCGATGATTAGATTGGCTGTTAACCCACTATCGTTCTTTCGATACTGCATCTTAATAAACCAAATTTTTCAATCAAGATTTTTAGTCGAAAATTGATCAGAATACATGTAAGTACCTAATATATTTTAAATCTAACTCTTGTGACAGAAAGTGGAGTTTTAAGGGATTCTGTATTTGATTCCTGATTCGTCTTTTCATTGGTGAGTTAAAACTAGTGTTGGGAACTATCGACTGAAATCGACTATCGACTGTCTAGTTTTTAGGCTTTTATTTCATTTGGTGACTTCCCAGGTTTTGGGATCATTATAATTTCCGCCATCTTCCAAATGTCTGGGACATGTTTTAATCTAAATGCTGTATTAATCAAGTTGGTGAGTTTTATAATTCCCTTTCTTGGTAGTTTTTGCAGTAATTTTTCTGTTATTAAATCGTAGCCTGACGTTGTTTAGCAATTGACTATTTTTTACTATCGACTGTTTCAGTCGCTATTTTTGGTTCGACTGATTTTACAACTTCTTACCAGTGACTGTTTTCAATCGCTATTTTCGGTCCGACTGATTTTGTTACTATTTACTATCGACTGTTTCAGTCGTGTAATTTTAGTTACTATTTGTGGTTCTACTAGTTTCATTAGACTAATTTTTAGCGTTCTGGCTTTGTCGTTCTAGCCACGACTTTGACAAAAATGTACCCAATTTATGATTACATAGATTTATATATCATATATATAGTTTTATGATTTTTTGCTAGTTTTCTTAAAAATCACAGTATATTTTATATTAATATAGCAGCATTTTGGAACGATATTGTTAATATAATAAGGTAAAATGATTAAAATTGTGAATGATAAATGGTAAAATAATTTTAACTGTTTTTATGGCAATAATAGGTAATATTTCGATAACTCTTTCGATTTTTGTTAAAACATATTTCGGTTCAATAATAAAAAAAGCATTTACTGTGCGATCATTCTTAATTATGTCATGAATTAGTTTTTTTTTCTATAATTAGGTGTATTGTCTATATTTATTATAGTTTATTATTTAAAAATAGCAATTAACATACTAAAATACGATAAAACAATTGTGGGATATTATTCCACTTAGAAAGAAATTATTTAGATAGAATTTAGATAGAAAAATTTGATCCCTTTTTACAGATCCACAGAATATTTAAATCTGATATCATGAATTGATAAAAACGGTCGAACCGTGGATTTGACTGAAAATAGTAATTATTACTGAAATAGTAATTACTATTTTCAGTAGCTAGTTTTTTGACTATCCATTATTTCGACTGTTTTCAGTTGATAGTTCCCAACGCTAGTTTAATCTAATACTATCGTGTTTATTAATTATTAATATTATTTATGGTTCGAATAATATTTTCACACAAGAAAACATTTCAGTAATTATCCCTCCTTTCAATTTTAACTTTAATTATCTTTTATGCGCCGTATAGCGGAGATTCGAGAATAACATTTCTGGCAATGGCTCATCATCTTACCCGTCTCGTTCTTCTTCGGCCACAATCGCCAATAAAACCGTTTTATGACATCTGAAAAATAACGAATGTTTTTACGATTACCCAAATTTATGAATAATCCGTCTGATAATCTGGCTCCGCGGTTGGGGAATACGAGAATAAATTGCGAATGTTTCCGATTCGGTCCCCCTTTCAGTCGATCCGCCGCTCTCCGCAACACCCCCGCAACGCCGCATACCCCCCACCCGCTATTCCACCGGCTAAAGAGGAGCGGAAAGCTACGGCCTGTTATATTGTCATTTTTTTTCTCCGCTGATCGTTTGTACAGTGGTCCGTTTTAGAACGAGAACTGGAATGAGAACGAGAAAAATACGAGAATGGCGATGGGAAGTGGACGCATTCGGTTATTTTTGCGCCGTTTTGCATATTGAAGGTTAATTAAAACTGGTTTAGTACAAAAAGTAGCTGACGATAAGATCCCCTTAATTAATTAATTTCAAACGTACGCGGAAAGGTATTACAGATTCCATGTGCATACGTAAGTTTTTTTATATTACAAATGTATCTATGTGTTGGGTTTGTTGAGATAAGGGCGTTTTGCTACGTAATAAATAACCTGTCTTGAATATCGACACACGTGAAGTTATATCTCATACTAATACTGTAGCACTAAAGGAACGCTCTAAAAATGGATTTTATCATTATTATGTGCTGTGAACTGATTATTATTTTCAGTCCTGTGGGGCTAATTTATTATATGCCACACTTTTAACCGATTTTAAAAAAGAGAACGTTCTATGTGCGGCTGTATATATTTTTTAATGTATGTTCACCGATTTCTCCGTCAATTATGGAGCGATTTTCAAAATAATTTTTTTATTCAAGAGTGCACTTCAGAGGTAGTCCCATTGGAACCAAGTTAGGATCTGATGGGGAAAGGGAAAACACATTTTTTGTCTAAAATAATCAGATATTTGAGTATATTGTTGTTGCTGAACTGATGTGGCGGAAAATCGGAAGTAGTTCAGTGTAAACATAGCGTATGAGATTTTGTAGAAACACAATAGGTAGTTGTTACTATGGTGTAATGGTTAGAATGTTATGCCTACACGCGGAGATCGTGGGTTCGATTTCCTACATGGCAGCTTGATTTGAACATTTGTCAATTTACCTATACCTTCCATATTTTCAATCATTGTTTCTTTATTCCTATTTTTCCTCATACGGGCTCTACTTTTACTTGCGATTATCCATCCAAGTACATAGTAAAATATGTGCGTAATTTATTGAGTAAATATCTAACCATAAAAGGAGAAAAAAAAACATTTTTAATAAGAAAATTGAACTGACTTCAAAAAATCAATAAGAAACTCACTAAAAATTTAAAAATAATCAAAATTAGATTTTAAACACAAAAAACGTTTTAAAATAAAATATGAATATAATATTCGTTGTAATAACTATAGTATTTTTAGAAAGCAGATCTAAGGTATCAAACAAGACAAAGAACAATGTCTATAATAGAAATATTTGTGAAAAAAATTATTATAAAAAGCAAAAATAATTAATAACTATTTTAATATATCTGTGACATAGTATATATAGTATGTTAAATATAATGTACATTTAAAATATTCTACGCAATATATTATGAAACGTTTGCAAAAGTAAAATCCCCGAACATATTTCACCTGTTAACTTTTAGTCTGACTGCCTATAAAATCCAGGACCCCATTTTCTAAATGGGTAAAAATAAATCTGCTTTAAAAGTTTCCACGGAAGTTTCCCCTTAATAGCTGTACATATTTTTGTATTAAACTTTTTTTTAACATATCGTGCTTTATAAGAGTACTATTGCCTATTGCTTCTTTTGAAAATAGGTTTATTTGTATGCCAATAGGGATTATGCACTATCATTGCAACATTGTAATCGAGTTAAAATTAATCTGCTCATTAATACTATACAAACAGATAGATTAACACATAAATGAAGTTAAAAATACTCTCTAAGTTCTCGTTTTCTCCTCCCCCTAGCTATTTCTCTACTCTCCCCAATTTATGACATCTGAAAAATAACGAATATTTTTATGATTACCCAAATTTATGCTTAATCTGTCTGATACTATCGTTCTGAGTCTGAAGAGCTTGCGAATAAATTGGGAATACTTCCGTTTCTGGTCTCCCTATCCAAAAACGTAGGCGCCATTCCACCCTCAGCCAAGACGAGAGGCTTGGTTACTTTATCATTTATGTGGTGATTCGGAACAATAATGGAAAAAAGGGACTAATTCATTAAAATTATGATTAATAACTTTACTCTGTTCTGTCTCTCTATATTATTTGAATTCAATTCCTAGGAGATGTGTTGATATTGGAATAAATAAGCAATTTTTCGTGTTAGTAACTGTATTTGGGGTAATAATAATTAAGTATCTTTTACCGACGTTGAATAATAAAACACTAGTTGTGATTTGTATATTCTAATCACTTATAAGATCATATATATAATTTTTTATTAATCTCTTAGAACTTCAATAATCTGCCCCTGGGCAATAACTATTATAATATGATTTCCGTTATTCTATACAACTCTGCTGATATGTAGAAGATCACTTCAGTAAGTGATCTGCTGTACAAACTCTATCCCAGCTTACTCTAAAGAATATTATATCTCACTCTATATGTTAATTAATCAGTCGTATGGTAGTTTGCCTTTGAGCCTATGCACTTCACTGTCACCACGAATATTTAACTGTTTGGCCAGTGTATAGGGATGCACTAACAGTCTTGCAGACTACTTTACACTAATACTTCGAATCACACTCCTTATGGATTCTAAGGGGATATCGGGCTGAATTAGTTTGTTGGAGACGTAATATGGGGCATCGACGTTGACTCGCAATGCTTTATACTGGTACCTCTGTAGGATATTTATGTTAGACTTGCTAGTAGTTTTAGTTACTCTATAGGTCCAAATGCGCCTAAGTATTGCTTTATACAGCAAAACCTTCTTTTCTAAGGATAATTTAGATTTACGCCCTATCAGCCAATAAATTTGATTTAGTTTAAGCCCAAGCTGCTTGTGTTTTGTCAAATTATGTTTTTTCCATGTTAAACGTCGATCAAAATGCATTTCCAGATATTTATCGTTATCTGCTTCTGGAGTTTATAATTATTTATTTTTACTGAGGGACAAGTTTTTCTATAAAAGGTTAATATCACATGGTTAGATTTTGTCTCATTTGCTCTGATATGCCATGTTTTCAACCATAATTCGACTTTGTTAAGGAATTTGTTTTGTAATTGTAGTACTCATACATTAGTTATGTTGAAAATTTTAGTTTTAACTTTCGCCAGAAGGTTGAGTTTTAACAATTTATCTGAAAACTAAAAAAACTGAAGGCTAAAGGGACTTTAAGGGATATTAAGGCCTGCGTTAGGAATAGCTAGATTTTAGAGCTGTAGCAGAAGTTTTGAAATGCTGTAGTATAAGTTTGATTTTGAATATATTCAAGTAATTATATTCCTTCGTACGATGAAGGGATATATTTTGTCTTCTTCTTCTTCTAGTCTTTAGTTGGGTCACTGACAAGTCTGTAGGTTTAATGCCCAGGGTTGTTATTCAGAGCACACATTAAACTTATTATATACTGACAGGGCTGCTATTTATCCAATAACCAGTATATTTTTGTACGTCAGCTTGAGTTCTTCACACTTTTTTAAAAATATGACTTCCATAAGGTCTTTGAAGAAATCCTAAAACAACTGTCTAGAAAATCCATAGTAAACTGAGCGTTCTTTGGAAGTAAAATAAATATGCTCTAGAGTTTTCCTAGACGTAGCACGTATAGTCTTCTATAAAGTTAAACATCACTTAATATCTAAATTAAAGAAAATGCTACCAATACGTAAAGCTATTATCATCATATATCCCAATAGACTCTTAGGAATTAAACAAATAGAAAAAAAGTGCCAAGAGACAACATCTTGGGACCTATCCTCTATCTGCTGTATACTAGTAATTTTGACCAATGATAAAAAAAAGTGGCTTCCACCTGATTTTAATATCATACTCTTTGTTCATATTCATATGTATATAACATATTAGTTAATTTATATGTTATATACTGGCTTTTGCTTGATTCTTTTGTTGGTAAAATCAATATGCACTGATATATTTTGATCTTTTGACCCTAAAATATAAAAAATCAATATTAATTTATTTGAGATAAACAAATCAAAATATTTAAATTGCCCTGTCTTTTTTCTTTGGACCAGCTGTTGTTAATACGTTTTTAAATAAACCGCCGTGAAAACGATCGACAAAAACGACAGAATAAATGGCCGCCCGCAATACCATTGCGCTCGACATTGACAGTGCGAAAGTTCTGAGGGAACTTTGGGGGATCCGGCTGGAAGGGAGACTGTCAGGACGAAATATTCACGAACGGCCCGACTGCGCAGACATATTATCAACATAGATTATGCATAAATTTCGGGTAATCGTAAAAACATTTGTTATTTCCCAGACGTCATAAAATGTCAGGAAAAGTTTTAACGAGTGGGACACAGAAGGAGGGTATGATGAGCGGGCATGCCTTGTTATCGATTTAGATGTTGTTATCTTGTTTCCATGTAGTTGGAGCAATATAATATCATTTTTATATAATATGATAAACTTCAGATTCATAGAATACGTTACTCTACAACATCTCCGAGTTTGGCGCATGCATTTTTTTATCGTGATTATTAGATTTAATATCGAAAAAATATGGATGTAAGCAGGTAAATAGGTTCAGGAGGTAAATAAAAATGGTAAAATTTGGGAAATAACAGATTTTATTTAAAAAAGTATTGAATAAAACGAAATAATAAAAATACACTTAATATATGTCCGGCCATTCCATTTTTATAAAAACTAAAAACGTCATATAACACATCATTATTTTTTATAAATAAATATACACAAATTTGAATTGAACATTGAGTTGAACAATGTTGAAACTATACATACATAGGGAAATAAATATTAAATTTTTATTGAAATAACACATTTTATTTAAAAAATAAAAATAATTTCTATATGCCTTTCTATTTTTAGAAAAACACCATATTTAAATTAATTTACATATTTGAACAATTAACAGGATCTCCAAGAACTATATAAATAAATATTACCATATAAAAGACCACTATATATGAAAACAGTGAATTTCTCCTAAAAATCTTCAAATATGATCAACTTTGATTGCTACTGTTCTTAATCAATAAACCCCATTAATGAATTGACTATTTGGAGCTTTAGATTAACATATTGTACATTTACTAGCCTAACATGAATGGATTATCATAGTTTTAAGCTGAAACAAATCTCAGTCAATACCATATATCCAGATATCTTCTGGAATGGTCTCTAAGTTGCTTTTCGGTCAGTCGGTAGGCTTTATGCCGAGGACCGTGGTTTGGAGTCCCCGTTAAACAGTAGTCCAGATAAACCTTCAGTTGTAAAAAGGATTGTAAAATATATTTTGATTAATATATTCTTTACCAATTTTTCTCAATGGATTCCTTTTGACAATTAAAAAATAGTTAAAGCAAGCACATAATAAGAACAGCGTCAGTAAGATGGAAATTGCTTGTTGCTTTATTTTTACTAATCTAGTCACTGTCCAAGAACTGTCTTGAAATAATAGATTTGAACTCAACGACTCTGATCCAGATTAACAATGCGATAAACTCCGACCGACAAAACGAAAATGATCAGTTATCACTAGACATTTATTTGGGCTTCCGGGTATTGCGAAACCACTTCAGACCTGAATTATTATCCGGTTAAATATTCGGCCGGGCCTCGAACACGCTTTCGGGGCCAGATTTCTCCTCTACACCTGGTCCGATAATTTAAATAACAGAATGGCATTATGTCGCGCTCAGTACAGGCCGATGTCCCACGTAAACTACACAAAAAATGACTATATCCATCGAAATTTACATAATAGGGACTGTATTGCGTCGTCGTATAACCGTGTTATATTCCAAATTCATTATTTTTTGGATCTGCTTCCATTAATTCCATTTGGGATGGCCATATTTGATTATATAATCAGTATACACTGTTTTGGACCTGAGACTGAATCTAAGTTAGCATTCGGAATATTCAATAAAATCATTACTTTATTATTTTTTACCATTAACGACGATTTATTAAATTAAAAGGTATAAATAAGAAATCGGGAGAGGGTGACCTGAGTCTGTTATATTGGTTGGGGTCTGTTTCACGTGTTAGAGTACAACAGTTATCGCTCATCGTGCCTTCATCCCAAAATCTTTGATATCGTCTTTCGATTTTTGCTATATCTTAGTGTGGAAGTCCGTTACTTGTGTCGCCTAAGCTTTCTGGAAAGAAATTAAGATCTTAATGTAGAAAATGTAATTTGAGATACAACTCCAATCTTGTGGCAATTTTGCAACAAATTGTCGATAACGTGTTTGTAATCAGGTGATTGTGGTTACTCTTCATAACGTTCGCACATAAAGTGAAAAGTATACATCACATAATAAAAATGTTCCAAGTGATATTTAGTGCAACATTACAACATACAACATGCAACACACAACAACACTAACATCTTCATAAGTAGGTTTTAATTTTCTGTAAACAAACAATATATAAACAGACATGTCGTAGATAAATAATTTTATATGTACCTGATAAAAACAATGTTGGATATGCATTTACCCTAATACCTGTTCGTGAAGGAAGGGTAATTCTAAATTTTTCACTAAAATGTCCGTGACAGACACGATGACGTTGATATATTTATATTGTGGTTTATCCAGGTAACTTACTACTATTTACTTAATCAACCCATTTTTGGAAAGGAGCGAGGTCATTCTTTGGGAAACGATGTCTAATTTCCGTAGTAGATTTTCACCCAGGTACACTACATCTTTTACTACACGGACGCATTATCATCAATTTTTATATTATTACTGCATAACAATTAATTTAACGGGAAAATATGCACAACGTAAAACGAATATTTCTTGAACTAAACAAAAACCAAAACCTTCAAACAAACTTAAAAATGGACGCCCATAGAAAATGCTGACTTTACACAATTTGATCGACTTATCACGTTCCATGTTAGTGACGGCACCAGGAATTTAAACCAGCCAATCACAATTTGCGATCACAGAGCTACCGTTGATTGAACTAAACAAAACATTTCCACAAGGTCGCCTACACCGTGAAATTTCTATTTCTTCTATGCTGACATCTATTGGGAATTCATATTTTTGGTATAACGCTCAAAGATGAGTGACGGAAATGTAATTTTTAACGTGTGCATCTCGTTTTATGACGTTTTATTCTGTAATATCTTTTAATATAATATTAAAGTCAATAATTCTGCTTTATCAATTGGTACATTTAAATACAAAAAAAAAACATTATTTTTATGCACAAAATTGGATAAAAATTCTGATACTCACAATGTTCATTGCCTATCAAACTTAATATACTTCCTGACATCATTAAATATCTGATTCTTGGTACCTCCTGCTTGTCGAAATGTTTTCGATGTTTTATTACTTATATCCCATTGGGATATATAAAATCTTATCAATTACTTTAAACAAGAAACGGCTAGCGAACTGAATAACCTTTTTAAATTCTTCCATTGTACCAATTATTAGTACAGCGTCCTAAAAATTATACTCTGATAGTTACTATTTACTTGGATATCATATACTTTGGTAGATATATTACTTCACGATTAGAAAAGGCTATCTAGTTGAATCGCATACTGATCAGAAATATAATAATTATCGGTTTTAAGAAGATATTTTGTTTAATTTAATTTAACATAAACAGAAATAAATTAAAGATAGAAATGTTATAAAAAGTAGCTGAGTTACATTGTAACAACGAGAAGTGTAATAAAATTGAGCAATCACAAATACTGTAATTATATATGCAACTTTCGGCTCTATTTAAGGCATTTTTCATTGTCTCCTGCAACATCTGATGCTGAATTTCTTCAATTTCGTGACGAATATTGTCTTTAAGATGTTTAGTCGTTTAGGGCCTATTCAGATAAAAAATTGATTTTAAAAAACATCATAACAAAATGTCTGGTGCTATTAGATCCCGAGATCTGGCTGGCCATGCTAAATCGCCACTTAGCGAAATTAGTCTTCGTCGAAAAACGTCATTCAATAATTGAATTCTTGAACGACCTGTGTGTGCTCTGGTCCCATCTTGCTGAAACCAGATGTCCTCTAATCCTTGCTCTACGATTTCAGGCATAAGGAAATTTCGAATCATGTCTTAGTACCGTTCAGCAGTAACAGTAACTGCAACACCTTGGTTATTTTCAAAAAAAATGGGATCGATGATGTTTCTAGCAGGAATACCACACCATACAGTTATTTTTTGTGGATGCAATGATGTTTCATGAATTAATTGAGAATTCTTTGTACCCCAAAACCGACTGTTCTGTTTTTGGAGACTCTGCAACACTATCGCGTACCAGACTGTTCGTCGTAACATACTGCGGAAAATTGGCTTATAAACAATAAATTGTGGTTTTCTGAGTAACAATAATGGAGCGGTTATTTTCAGTAAATATTGTCACTATTTCTGCTCGTTCTTGTGGCGTATATTTATCCATACTAAAATTTGGATATCTACACAATGCAATGGTTGAAGTGAAACTGAGCTAAACGTCACAAAACCACGATGGCGTGCAATCAAAATGGTAGCGGGACTTTTGCCACTTGTTTTATTAAACTTGTGTATTTGAAGATATAAGTACCAAAAATATAAAAACAAATTCCAAGCATTGGACACGAAACATCGTAGAAAAGTGACAAGGATGTACAGGATAAGAAACGTTGAAATAGTTGATAAACTAAAACTACGAATTACAATTACTATTTCAATAATATTTGAAAGTTATTGATATATTATCAGAAAAATTATATCAAACTTCTTAGGAATAAAACAGTTATTATTATGATATCTTTCTTTTCATTAGATAAAAAGGTTATTATGGCTTACAGTTAAAGTAATGAGAATATAAATATATTCAATTTATCAAGTATCTGAGATTTGAATATTTAAAGAAAACTATTCTTATTTCAACAAAAATTGAAAGATATTAGGTTATTAGAGCAATTATAATAAACTTCTTGAGAAAACAATAGTTATTATTTCAAGTCGTATTCCTATTAATACAGTCAAGGTTATTGTATTGCTTATAACTTAGTTTAGGTTCGATGATTTCGGACCTGATGTTCATATCGTCCGCTTCCTGTTCTCGCGATAAATTTCCTGGCGGGGGTTATCGTGCAACCCGCACAATATTGACTCTGGCTGGAAGCTGAAAACGCTAACACAAATCCCGGGGCCGAATTAAATAAATTTAAGGCTGTGTGTATACAAGAAAAGGGGCAACGGAATTACGTTTGCGGTCGAAGGGATGTTCTATAAATTCGATTCGAGTCGTTCTCGGCCCGCTTCCTCCCGATATATGGGCACGAGGCGGCGGTGATTCAGCCGGGTATTCACCTCGCGTTACATTATTACGTGTACAAATCAGAACCAAAGCACAAATTAAACATTTTTGTCTGGGAACCGCGCCAATAAATTCGACCGATATTCGAACGGGAGAAGATACGATTTTCACTTGAAAGCATATGTACAGAGGTCTTGGATTAATATATACTAGTGATCGGTCTATGGTCGAAATTCGATCAGAATTTATAATGTTAATCAAGTTCCTCTCATAATAAAGTAATGAGAATAACTTTGTAGGAATGTTAGTCGGGTCGGTCAGTCGGGCGAAATGTGTGGCTGCCGCTGCGATTATTTGTCAGAACACTCACTACTATTTTTGGAAGGAATTTGCACGAGAACTGAAAAACACTGGCTGAAGCAATACTGTTTATTTTAATATTAAATTATACATGTAGTCGACGGGAGAATTGACAGGATATTAGGTTAGATAGAGGAAGTACGGTAGCGCTGTGGAAGTGGTACTATTACAAGCGGATGGAGAAAAGGAAAAAGAGCGAGACGTCGTCGTGATGGTCTTTTATTGCCTGGAACTGTATGGTACCAATCCACCGGCGTTGCCAACCTTCGTACTTGCTGGTGGTGAATTCGTGGTGGCCTAAAGGGTCGTGGCGGTCGCCACAACTTAAATATGACATGTTAATAATACTAAAACTTGTTTTTTTTTTGATAACATCTTTATTAGATATGCTTAGTACAATCTTAATTATAAGTTAATTTATTACTACTTTTCATTTGTACTTGGATTAATTCACAAACAAGATGAGTGCGAGAAAATACATCAGTATGTATTCCTCAAATATAAAATTATAATAATTTATAACTATAGTTTACACTGAAGGTATACACTTTATTTAAGTGTGTATGGTTTGGTTCGCTTCAATCTTTTGACATCCTGCGCGCTGTCCAGCAGTTGTATTGCTTCCACGTTAGTATGACTTACTAATCTTCTTTCGTGTATTAAGGCGAAATCTTGGATAACTTCGCAAATCCACTTCATTTCCAGGTCATCCTGCAGTTCTTTGTTGGTTATGTAGCTATAGGCATTGGCAATTAATCGAAAAACTTTGTTTTGCCAGTGTTAGATGACTAGTTGATTTTAATTTTTAGTGTAACCCCATATTTGCAAGCATTAGGTCCAAATTGGCTTTATGATTGACTGATAAATCAATCTCTTTAATTTTATATCAGGTTGAGGACTGGATGCTCGGATGCCCAGGTATTTAGCTGATTCTGCTTGAGTAATCGGGCATCCATTGAGTGATATAATTTGGTTTTTATTATTTCGCCGCAATGCAAAATTAACATGAACAGATTTGGAGCAATTCAAGTTTGTTCATAAAAGCTACTTTAAAAAATAAATAAGGAACTCACTAAAAATTTAGAAATTATCAAACTTAGATATTCAACACAAAAAAAAACAATTGAACTTTTCCTTCGATTTCTACAAGCCCCTCCCCATCGCCCAGCAGATCCTGGCTTGGTTCCAATAGGACCACAGCAGAAGTGAACTTTTTTGAACAAAAAAATGGTTTTCAAAATCGGCCTACAAATGATACAAATAAGTCTAACTTTAAACCTCATTCTTTTCGAAGTGGGTTAAAAATAACTGCTAATCTATCTGAAAGTTCTGTCAGAAATTGAGTTAGATTTTAGACAATTCACTGTAAGAGCATTTTGGTCCTCCAGACCGTTTTTTTTGTCATTGCTATCATAGCTATCACCACTTTCAAAAGGTTCAAACCAGAAGCGACAATTGGGATATAGCTTTTTCAATAATCTTGATGAAATGAATGATAAATATGATGATTTTGATTAAAATCAATTTTGACAGCTTCGTGTTCGTTTGTAACAAATTGAAAAGCCGCCGGCCTACCATAGTAAAATACGTTTTCTTGGCAATTTTTTTTTATTCAACATAACTCCCTTCAAGGTTGATACACTGATTATAACGACCCTCCAATTTTTCAATAACATTTTTGTAGTATGATTTGTCTTTTGCTTTAAAATAGACCTCAGTTTCGGCGATCACCTCTTCAGTCGACGAAAACTTCGTCCCAGCGAGCATTCTTTTGAGATCTGAGAACAGGAAATAATCTCTGAGGCCCAAATCTGGAGAGTACGGTGGATGAGGAAGCAATTCGAAGTCCAATTCATGGATTTTTGCCATCGTTTTCACTGACTTGCGACACGATGCATTGTTTTGGTTAAGCAGCACTTCCTTTTTCTTCAAATGCGGCCATTTTTCGGCAGTTCCATCCTTCAAACGGTGCAATAAATCTATGTAATAGTCACTGTCGATGGTCCTTCCTTTTTCAAGGTTGTCAATGAAAATTGTACCATGCGCATTCCAAAATACAGTCGCCTTGCCAGCCGACTGTTGCGTTTTCCCTCACTTTGGAGCTTTGTTCATCGTGTGCAGTCCACTGTCGATTGGACTTCGGAGTGAAATGATGAAGCCATGTTTCATCCATTGTCACATATCGACGCAAAAACTCGGGTTTATTACGCTTGATTATCTTCAAACACTGGTCCGAATCATCAGCTCGTTGTTGTTTTTGCTCAAAAGTGAGCTCACGCGGCACCCACTTTACACAGAGTTTTCTCATACCCAAATATGCGTAACTGATATGATGTACATGTTCACTTGATATCTTTAGAGTGTCGGCTATTTCATTCAATTTCAATTTACGGTCATTCAAAATCATTTTGTGGATTGTAACCTCTTTTGGGCGTCCACTGCGTTCACCGTCTTTGGTGCTCATTTCAACACGTCTAGACTCAGCATACCAATCCTTGATGGTTGATTTCCCGGGGCAGTATCCGGAAACTCGGCATCAAGCCAATTTTTTGCTTCAACTGTGTTTTTTCCCGTCAGAAAGTAATAATCTATCAACACGCGAAATTCCTTTTTGTCAATTTTTTTCACAATAGCAAACTTTGCTTCACTCGAAATGCTATAATTCACAAATTAAGGATCAGACAGCTGTCAAATTTATACACGCATCTTTTGAGGGTTAGGATTAACTAAAAACATATGGATTTAATTCTAGTAGCGCCATCTACGTGGCCAGCCGGGGAAATTTCAATTGAGCTGTTATACCCTCAGGAACTGAATAATAAAATTAACAGTTATGTCAAGTAGTTTAAGAATTGTTTAGATAAGTACGTCGCATTTTCACCAATAGTTATCGCTGATACCGACCGATACATACAATTTAGATATTCCTACATATTCCCGTATAATTATTATAATCATTATCTCGACTGGTACCGGAGAAACGGCTGCAGAAGGCTCTGCATCGCCGACATTAAAATATAACACTTAACAAAGTGTAAGCTCGAGAAAAGTTTTCGCAGATTCCGTCCTCCTCGTCTTTTTGTCAGCTCAGATGACTTCGCTTTTAAACTTTTCGCCCGAGTTTTATTTCGCAAAGTGACGGGCATACAGAGACAGACACCGCGCGAGGACGAGAGGAAGACGAGGAGAGTGGATGAAACGGAACCCCGGGGGGCGGCCCGGGGCTGCGAGGGTGCGGTGCGGTGAGGGCGGGTGAGGCGAAAGGGGGGGGGGACCCGGTCGGTTTCGGAGAAAAACTGAAATTGCGAAATTCCCCGCATTACGGGCGTTCCGTCGGAGATAATTGTGCGTTGCGTGTTGGCGTGTTTTGTTTTTACGTGAGCAATAGAAATGTCCGAAAGAAGGAACTGTTACCCTTGGAGAATACCGTTGGATTTACGAGGACGCCGGATTTCCTAACTTCCCGGGATGGGATTCGGTCGGTTTAATAATATATGATGGCCAAGCGGGTTGCATTTTAATATGGGTGCAACGCGCGACAAAATTTTAGCACACCACAGATGTTCCATTGCGATTCTTGCGACGAAAAATTAATATTTATATCTTAACTTCTCGGATCTAAGACATAATAGACATAGTTAATCATAGTATTCATGAAATTCTTACAAAAAAGACAACTATTATTTACTTAAAGGTATCTACAAACTAAAACCGTGCCACTGGAACAGCGCGACAAAACTATAGCACAAATAGATAAAATAATGGTACTTCAGTAATGGGCACATACCTTCTCTACTTTTCAGAATTCAGTCTGAATAAGTATCTTCGACAATGGTTCGAACATAATATTAGTATAAATTTCGCGTTGTTTAACATTGTTAAATTATTTACCATTTGCGTGCTCAGCATGTGTTAGAATACCTTAAGAATTTACTATTCAAACAAGAGGTGCGCGCTGGCACTACAAAATATTCGTACCTTTCACATTATTCTTAAACTACTGAAAATTAAAGATCAATTCAGGTCAAGTAATGAATTGTCGATAATTTAAAGCACACACAGACGTCACAGAAAGTGATTCCTGCCAGTCCTTGGTGGCACCTTGGTGTTTGCCTTTGCCTTATTCCCTTGTGCGCATTGCATCTTCATCATATTCGAAGTGAGTGCTGATTAGCAGGAGTGCTTTGCCTTAGCGACGCCTACTTACCCTAGTGACAGGATTTCGCGTATCAGCCTCCCCTGATCTCATTGCTGGATACTAGAAGTATTTGTTTTGATAATTACCAATCCTCGGTATATTTAATATACACTTTTAGTTTCACCCTTGTCATTGAAAATTAGTTGCTCTCAAAATGGCTTCTATTTGTTTAAGATATATTAACTTGTTTTATTTAAATATAATTTTTAGTTAATATTAGATTATAATTTGATGTTTCAGTTTAAAGTTAGCCACATATAGTACAAATTTTCTCAGAAATTATTTTTAATTCTGTTTTTTTCCAAAACCTGTAACAGTCCAACCCATAACACTTCCTTCTTCCAACTATTTGCAACTTAAAATCGTCTGATCTTTTCTTAAATCATATCAGTATTATCTATATCTAATAATAGTATCTATAAACTAGTAATTATCTATAAATAAAA
The DNA here is from genome assembly GCF_030347505.1 of Rhynchophorus ferrugineus. Lineage (NCBI taxonomy): Eukaryota > Metazoa > Arthropoda > Insecta > Coleoptera > Curculionidae > Rhynchophorus > Rhynchophorus ferrugineus. The sequence continues at coordinate 39,175,901 of NW_027472585.1, read as the reverse complement.
ATATCTATTTTTCCGTTTGCTTGTAATGTGCTGATCACACTTTTGCCGCTATTATTACATAAAATAATATAATAAAGTAGAATATACTAGAAAAGGATAACCAAATTACCTCAAAATTAGATAAATAATGCACATTTACATCTAAAAGTGATGGTTTTGAACATTTTATCATTTTATAAAAAACACTGATTATGGGGGATACTGGAGACAAACTTATTTACCATTGTTTAATGTCACTACTCACCAAGAAACCAGAAACTTCTGTAATGGTAAAGGAACAAGGACAAGAGAAGAATGGAGAATGTAGAAAAATTATATTGTAGCAGTCGAACAATGCCTCCGTAAGAAATCTTTAAGAATGTTTACCATTTTTATAGTATTCCTAAATAGAGTTGGTTAAAAACTAAAGAAGATTCTTGAGTTTGTCATAAACAGTAATTACTTTGAACATATTTAAAATTATTTTAATGAAAACGTGTATCAATTACTACTCTCAATGATTTTACCTAGATTCTCGTAAGTCATAATAAATAGACGACCATAAAATTCCAATCCATTGTTTAAACACAAAGCTTTAACTACAACTATCATAGTCAGGTTTCATTATATTCTTCTCAAGATGAAATGTGTGATGTGACGAAATATATATACAAATAATATAACTTTTTCAAATTTCTAATGTTTCCCAACGATCTATTTCATTTATTAACAAAATCAAGAGCCACTTTTTAAGCTAGTTTTAACATCGTTTAAGAGAAAGTCTAAACAACTAATTAGTTTGCACATTCTCACCGTTTTAACGGTATGCCGGTCTAGTTTATGGCGTGTTCACAAATATCGAATTTATAGCAATTTGTGTGAGAAGCTTTACGCTGCATATATTATGACCTGTAAATGATAAGTTTGATTAATATGACCGGTTATGAGATTTAATATCAGTTTCGTGTTATTTAAGATAAGCTATATTTATGTAAATTTTATCCAGAATGTAGCGATGAATTAATCGTTCATGATGATATATATACACTATTAATAAAATATTTTTAACAAAAAAATTGAACCAATTTTAAAAAATAAATAAGGAACTCACGAAAAAGTAAAAAATTATTAAACTTAGATTTTTAACAAAAAAAAGCCTCTTAAAATAAAATAAGAACATAATAACTAAATAAATAAAAATAAGCAAAAAACTTATTTAACCTATCGACTGCACGTATTTTATATTCTAATATATAAACACAGTTTAGCTTCATACCTGCCCAAACCTATTTACATATTTACAATATTATTTTAAGTACTGCTAGCTGAGCACTTGGAAATTAGTACCGAGAAGCAAATTAGATTTGTTTTGTTCCTAATTTAATTTTGTCTATAAGACACAAAATTATATTATTATTTTTGTATAGTTTAGGCTCGGCACTAACTTCAAACTTCAAACTGCTACAAACCTTTACATTTAATTACCAATTTGAAAGGTTTATTAAAAAATATATTTAATTTATTCTGAAAAAATATCGATATATTGATATATCGGCAAAAAAATATCTGGCGTAAAATATCGATATATATTTTTCTGCATCCCTAGTTGTTACCACTACCCGGACAGATCATCGGTTCTTACAAAGAAAATGTATTTTGTGGATGATCTGGATGCTGAAATTGATAGCTGTAGTGATCACAATCCAACAGGGAAGCGAACTATTACCAAGAACCACAAATGTTTGTTCATCAGAACAACGATTTTGTGATTTTAGATTTAGATTGATGGAGGTTATATAGATTTTACCAGATTATCCTGTAAATAATAAGAACTTAATATATATTTACTAACATTACATTATAATTGTTAAAATTAAATGATAAACGTGATTATAAAGTCAATAAAGATCAGGTTAATTGACTTCATCATGAAAATGTTGCGCAAAAATCTGATTTTACCTGAACGGAATACTAAGAAAAAATTACGCAATATGCGAATGGCATGATCCTGAAGGAATGCTCCGTAAAGTCCCAAGGGCTTTAAAGGGATACAACCAAGAAAAAAAAACATGAGAAAGCAACTGAAGATAATGGATGCTGATGATGCCTGCGGCTCTGGTCCTGTAAAAATTTGATTTAAATTCGGTCAGGTTCAAGAAATATTTTAGACTAAGTGCACGTGTAGTTAGGTGTAGTCTTATATGAATACATATACTATCACCCTACATACCTTATTCTTATTCTATACCGAATATTCACCTCTTTTCTGTGACATTTCGTCTTGTTACGTGTACTACCTAGGGGACGTAACTTATGTTAGAGCCCTATTGATACCTTTCCTTAGCATATATTATTAAGAGTCATTAAAGGACAATTTGCTAAAATGTATTTCATATGTTTCAATATAAGAAGAAATAACACTGTGTGATATAATTTTATAACCCAAATAAAATTACGTGTTTTGAATTCCTTATTCCATTGTTAAAACACGTCACCTTAGTAATAGTGTGAATACTATTTACGCTTAAAATCTGTATTTCTTCACAATGGCAGCCGATATCCTTTCATACCTATTGCATATTGAGTGATTTTAAAAGAAACGTATGAAAGCATGGAACTAATGTTAGTTGTTAGAACAGTAGAAACACCAAAAACTTCTGACTATGTTTGTGGTAAATCAAACGTTAAATATCAACATCTTATTCTAGAAGAAAATGTGATTCCTTGTGAAAAATTTTGTTAAGGCCATGTATAAAAATGGTAAGGGATTTTTTTATTTGAAAACTGTTTTATCTAAATTAAGTGATGCTAGATTAAAAGAAGGCGTTTTTGTTGGTCCACAAATAAGGAAACTTATAATAAAACAATAAATCCGATGGAAATCTTACCGTGAAAACTAAGTAACTTGGTTATCATGAATATTTAGGCGATCTTAAAGCTGAAAATGATGAGTTTTTAGGAATGATCTGTTACAAGAAGTTAAAACGATGGGGTACAGAATGTCATTAAAAATACCTTTCGTGCGTTCCCATTTCGATTTTTGTTGCTCCTAATCTTGCAATAGTGAGTGACGAACAAAGGGAACGCTTTGAAGGAAGATGGTACAATAAAATGTTAGCACAATACTGTTGGTTGGTAATGAAAGAGGATTCTATTATTCACAAGAGGAAAAGTTAATATTTCGTAATTTTTTTCAAAATATATGGATTATCGGTTCTTTTATTCACCACCACAAGATGAGCTGTTTTGATTCATCGTCTAGTATTATATAATATTTTCATAGTATCTTTATTTATTGACAGTACTTTAATTTATTATAGTTTTAAAATGGTAGGTGTTACAGAAAATCCGTTTTAGTTTTTGTGTTCAGCAGGTACAATCTGACAAAGAAATCCGTTTTGTTTAATGTTATACATACAAAATTTGTCACACAATGTGATCGAAGAACTCGCATTTGTTTGACAATTGGTAGCAGGCTTATCCCTCGATAGTTTTTACAACTTTAAATGTCACATTTTTTATATATGCACATGTTTTCGAAATGTGTATACGAACAAAAAGTGTTATATAGTTGAAAATATCACATAAATAATAAAGAAATTAATATAAGCAGTGACTATTGAAGATTCACGCTAAACTAAGCTTGGTTTGAGTAATATTATTCATTGATTGAAGGTCGAATTGCAATTCATGCAATATAAATACAAAAGCAAACAATAGAAAATGTACGAAAAAGTCTCTTTCATAACGTTTTTTTTAAGCCGTGAAACTTCCGGCCAATTGAGACTGTTGGAAAGAAGACAGAACAATTATTTTTCTTAATTAGATGCCCTATAAAAATCCACCGACAATTCTCATAAGCCTGTTAATACAACACTAATCGCGTAACTATCTTCCCCCGAGATCTCGTTTCCCAAGACTGGTGCATAGAGCAGCGCTACCAACCTTATCTCGTGAACTGCATTTTAATTGTTAGAGTTTTTTTTATCGTAATGGAAAAGAGGCATTATTTAAAATAGGCGAGAATTTTCAAGTTCTGAATTAGTTATATTTTTATACAGAAAATTAGACAATGGATGTTTTTTCTACAAAGTACTTTATATGAAGTTTTTTTATTATTTAATTGTTACATTGTTATCGACCAACCTACAATTTGTATTTATGATAACTTAAATCTAGGTATGTAATTAGGACGACCCATCGGCCTTATCTCAGTCTCTGATGAAATAATGTTTATGCGTGTCACTGCTGTATTTTTTATTATATGCACCTCACTATAAAACAGTACAAAAGATCAGATGGTTTGATTCTTTGGAGTCTGTGTCCTGCTCTGGTAGTATCCAAAATTTGTAATACTTCAATATTCTCATGAGAATGGAGTATTTTCTCTTGGAGTCTTGATGTAGGTAGTTAGCCATGTAGTATTTGTGTGCGCCTACAACACATCTCAGGACTTTGTTCTGAAAATTTTGTGTTTTGTTTATGTTTATATAGTATTTGCTTATATAATAGCAATATATTATGTACTGATAATTGTGATTTTCTCCCAATTTACCAATACATTTTCCTATATTTCAATTCCAGTTCTTTTCATTTCTTCTTTATATGTTCCTTCCAGCGAAGTTTTGCATCAAGATTCACTCCGAGATATTTAACGTTGCTGCTATATGGAATGATATTTTATTTCATGTTATTGGTGCGTGTAAGGTCTGAATTGCACTTGCACAGATTTACTTTTATTAATTTTTATTTTCCAAGCTTGTGTCCAGTTATATATATTGTCACTAACCTGTTGTAAATTTCGCGTGGCTTCTTCACTATTGTCTCGGACAGCTATAATCGCTGTATCATCAGCAAATGTAGCCGTCGTAATATTCTCCTCCATTTGTGGTATATCATAAGGTAGATGGAGTAAGCTTTTTCTTGTTTAACTTTCAATATTCTGGCTGTAATGTATAATTTTAGTTAGATTTCGGTGTATTGTTTTGGTAACATTTTCTGTAGTTTATGAACAAGGCCTTTATGTCAAACCTTATCGAACGCTTGTGCTATATCTAAGAATATGGCTGAGCATACTTTTTACTTTGGTAGGCTTTTGCAATAACATCTGTTATTCTGTAGACCTGATCAATTGTTGAATGCTTGTTAATAAACCCAAACTGGTGTGTTGGTATTAGGTTTTTTCTCTCTGTGATTTAATATGAAGTAATAAGCTTTTGCAAGAGCAAATATTAATATTTTTATATATAAAAATTCAACCACGCTCTAACTGAAATATTTATTATTGGATATTTTTTGGTGGTAATTAAAATTTAACACCAAAAAATATTTTAATTGTTTCCACTAACTGAGATAGTAACCGTGACTATTTTTCTTTAGTCCTGATATCCTTTGGAGTAATCCTTTGGCTACATATTCGGTTCAATATTATTTATCATTATAAATTAATAATATCTCGTTAGACAAGAAGCTAAGCAGACTAAGGATATTGCTATATCAGTCAGTTATAAAACTTATTTAAACTTATAAGATGCAAGTATGGAGTTGATCTAGGACATCAAACTAAAATTAGCTAGTAATCCAACGCCACCGAAATAATGTTCTTTGATTAATTATTAATGATCTCTACGTAATTAACGAAGAGCTGTATGATAACCCCGTAAAAAATGCATTTACAAATATATACAAAATATCACCTTAAACATGAAATAAGCCGGCTTGGTGGCGCAGTGGTAAAGGCGATGGGCGAATTGTTTAAAATTTGTGAAAATTCTAGGCAAGAGTGTAAAATCCGATAAGGAAAATGATCCCAGTCACGCCAGTAACCGGATGCCTTCTAGGATGATTTCTAAAGTTGGTCACTCGCTAGTCGGTAGGCTTAATGCTGAGGACCGTGGTTCGGAGCCCACGTTAAACTTTAGGCCCAGTCCAGATAAACCCATTAGTACCCATAGTTGGTAAAAGGAGACCCTAAAATATATTAAAAAAAGAACGACAATGGGGATATAACCAAGCAGCAGTATTTTAAGATTCAAAGATATGCTATTTCATTTAGAAAAATGTCAAAATCATCGAAATTAATAGTTATTTTGACTGTTTAACAATTCTTTCCATTGAAATATATAGAATGCAATAATAACTCAATATTATTTAAATCAAACTTGATAACACATTTAATCTTTACTCTATATAAAAATCGCAACAATCCCCTTCGAGGCTATGGATTAATTACGCTTTAATACAAATTCCAACAAACACGTGGAGAACCGTGCTCGTCGTTTGTTCGAATTCAATTTAACGAAAATCAAGGCCGGCCATTAGCATGATTTTGGGATCGTTTCGTTCCCGTTTTTGTTTTCGTAAAACTGATTCAAACAAAACGGTCTTTTTTGTGGGGTCGCTCACCCTTCGGACGTTCCGACGTTTTTTTTTTCCGCGAAGCAAATTACTTTGACAGCTTGCGTGTAAAAGCCCTTTTTAATAATTCTTAACAATAATACGACCGACCGCTACTTTTATTAAAATATCATGGTTTAGGGAGCTTTCGGTTTATATCAAGTAAATATAGTCAAGCTTTAAATATAGATCTCAATTTCTCTAGTTTATTTTAATAGCCCGTTTATAGAATTTACTTATTCATTGGATGTGTTTAGATTAAAAGCGGATATATATCTGCTGATATATATGATATATATGATATATATGATATATGATATATATGATATATATGATATATATGATATATATGATATATATGATATATATGATATATATGATATATATGATATATATGATATATATGATATATATGATATATATGATATATATGATATATATGATATATATGATATATATGATATATATGATATATATGATATATACGATATTTTCAGTATAAAGTCATTTCAAAGTCAAAGAATCATTTTTATTTCATCACCGTACGTATTATGGTTGGTTGAAGTAAGTGTATTGCCGTTTGTACGAAAATCCCCTCCAGTACATTGAAGCCCATAAAATTAGGGCACACGTTCAACGAGTCCAGCATACCAAAACGCAATTCGCACCAGAACAGGGGCTCGTATATTATTATAAACTTCTAAGCCAATTACAAGAGATTTTTATTTGAGATAAGGCTCGGCCGGACAGGGCGGGATCTCGCGCGGCTCGCCGTACTTGGTATTCCGGTCCGGAGCAGGATATGTCGAGGACTTTTCTTTCGTTCGAGTGTTTCTATTAAGTTCGAATTCTTTTTGTCCGAACGCATTTCTAACTATCTCACGAGTCCCTTACGTGGCCCTGCTTCGGAGCAGAGTTTTTTTGGCCTGTGGCCTTTTTTCTAGCTGTCACGGGCGTAGGAAGAATTTGCATTCATTTATTCAAGTACGAGTTCATCAATTATGTAAAATTGTTCGTAGAGAAACCATGATATTGCAACAATTAGTAATAATTAGGTTTTCAGTTATTATAAAGTTTGTAAGAAATCGAATTCTAATCGATTATTAATTCATCCTTTTATGGGAACAAACGTTCTATTCACAGTTTTTTTTATTATTATCACCGAAATTAAAATTTATTCAAATATTTGACAGATATGGTAATAATTAATATATAATTTTGACATGTTACATTATATAAGATTAGTACAATCTTTTATAGTTAAATACTATTGTTCTGTTTTACATGTATCAATATACAAGCAGGACCAGTGTGGGATAAATATATCAGTATATATTTCCCAAATTATTTTAATTAAATCAGACTATTTAAGATAAAGTTAAGATTAATCATTAATACATTATACAAGTTCGTGGTTTGGTTTACTTCTATTTACCCTTTGCCTGCATGTTGTCCGATAACTGTATTGGTACTATATTGCCGTGACTGGGATACTTAAATAATGTTAATTAACTCAAAAATAAACTTTGGTAATAGTAAAATAACTATTGAATGTTGCCTTATTATAGGGAATATAAGAGGTAATAGAGCCATAATCCATAGAGCATCCTAGATATAATAGTAATGTTAGTCGTTAGCTTGGTCAAAAGTTATTGTGAATTGAAGATGGAAATTCCAGAAGTCTATTATTTTCTTATGCTAATTTTTTACTCCATAAAAGGAAAAAATGCGGCTCCCTGATAATATTGTCGCCTTTATGGTGATGAGTCCAGAATAAGTTTGTGATATAAAGAGGATCACGCACGACGACAATGTATTGATTAATTTAAAACTTACTTATTTCAATTTTAAGACTATATGTGGTCGATGCTCAAGATATTATGTTATGTCAAGGTTATGCGGTAGTGATACAAGAAAGGAATGTAACACTAAAGAGGAATATCATAACTGGAACTGCATGGTACCAGTCCGCTAGCATCGCCTACCTTAGAATTCAACGTGGGTATCTTTGTGGTGGTCTAAGGAGTTGTTAAGGTGGCTACGCATATATCTGGATCAGCAATATATTTTGGTGAACGCAAAATATCAACGTAAAGAGTTTTTAACTAACTTAAGTATTAAATTACTCTGGTGTTGACAGTACTCTGATTAAAATAACAGTTTGCGATTTATTATTATAGCACTCAGGACAACTGAACAATTAAACTTAGAAGCAGACTTGCAGATATCTAGCAAGATGCTTGGAATAGTACCTATGAGGTTAAAAGAGAAACAAAAGGAATCCATCAATATGCCAATAGTAGCTTGAAATATGAAAACTACGAAAAAATGGCAACAGAATAGAACATCAGAATATAATAATAGGTTAAACAACAGATCACGAAGATTGAAAAGGGAAATATTGGAGAAAAAACTATCTACGAGATATAACTGATGACATTGGAAAGCCACCGAGTATCTTTAAGTGAACAAATTTGTACAGTTTATCTATGAGAGACTATGAGATCTATGAGAGGAAATCAACAAAAAGCTGAAATATTCACCGATCATTTAAATCAAACTTGTAAACCATATAAAATTGAGTTTGAGCATAACCTATCGATCAGGTTGTATTAAAATATTACGATTAAAATTGTTACATCAAAAGAACGGTATGTACAGCAGACAAGCCTCATTCATTCTACTCCAAAAATTGCTACCGAGAAATCTTGATCAACGAGTTGAGTACAGACAGTCCTAAGGCTGTCTGGTGAAAGTGAAGATTTTTTGTCTAAACTGATAATGAGCGATGAAGCCCATTTAATTCTCAGTGGCCACCTCAATAAATAGAACAGTGTATTTTGGGGAACACAAAATCCTCAAATAATTCATGAAACATCATTGCATCCACTTAAACCAACTGTATGGTATGGTATTCATGCTGGAAACATCATTAATCCCTATATTTCAAAAAATCACCAAGGTGTCACGCTTACTGTTATTACTGAATGGTACCAAGATATTATTTGAAAATTTCTTGTGCTTGAAATGGAAGAGCCCTTCTAGAGGTATCTTCAACATGTGGTTTCAGCAAGATGAGACCACAGCACACACAGTTCGTTCAACAATTTAATTATTGAATGACGTTTTTGCACGAAGACTAATTTCGCATAGTGGCGATTTAGCATGGCCAGCCAGATCTCCGGATTTAACAGCACCAGACTATTTCTTATGGTTTTTTTTTTAAATAGAAAGTTTATGTAACTAAGCCCCAAACGATTCGACATCGTAAAGACAATATTCGTCACGAAATTGAAGAAATTCAGTCTCAGTTGTTGTAGGATGACATGAAAAATGCCAAAATTTGCATACCCAATCGCAGTCACCATTTAACCAATATAATAATAACGAAAAAAAGTTGTAAAGACCAAATAAACATTTTATAAAAACCATACTTACTTATCTTTTCTTTGAGCAAAGTTATAGACAATCAAAATGGTAACGGGATTTTTGCCACACTTTGTATAAACTCCATAAAAATCGATTAAATATTACATTGAACTCTTAAACTTCTACATCTCAGCCAGACTGTATATTGATAATGAACGTTGATATAAAACTTAGTAGGAGAAAACATATCAACAAGAAAAAACTCTAAAAGCATTAAAATACATACAAAAAATTGATTGGTTGTCTGGAATAACATCTAAGTTATCCGTATATTATAAGCTGCTAGTGGGGAAGTAGTAGAAGTAATAATAATAGCATTTCAAAGTAAAACCATTAGAAGTATTGCGGATGGCACCCAGATACTATAGGAACAATCGCTTACATCGAGAACGGATTCGGATCAGATTCAAAGAGAACATGAGAAGAGATTCAAAGTTTAATTCTAAACTGTAGGATATTGTGTAGTTGTATAGTAGTGTATTAGTTGGTCAATACTAATATTAATCGTAGCTAACGATGGAAAATACTTTGGTTAAAATATCTCATACCAATTTCTCAATAACAAAAGCTTCAACGCACCCTGTATACATTTGATCAAGTTAATTACTATATTGTTGTCGTCTTTTGCACTGAAAATGGTCATAGATCACTATTAAAGGCAAAACTTTTACCACACTCAATTGGGATCCGCTTAGTCGTTTTTGAACTTCGCGATTATTATCGCTTTGTCGAAAGCAAACTAGCAAAACTCCAAGAGATAGCGGCGTATTATTTCAGACGACACGAACCGGCAAGAACTACCGCGAACTTTCCCCAACTTGGCCGTCGGAAAATTTCAGTTTTCCATTCGCAGCCAGCAACTCAACCCACCAATATTGTAATGTTACGAGATAGTTTCGTAATTACGATTGTTGTCCCGTTACTTCTCGCCTAACGAAGTTGCAATGTGTGAAATTATCCTGTCATGGCATTATCCGGTGGTATTAGGCGTTCTTCTTCCTCATATTTCGGGTTTTGTGATAATTTTGCAGTTTCTCAAGTTTGGAACTTTGGATGGCATACACAAAATAAAGTTTTAAATGATGCAATTGCGTCATATTAGGTGGGTGATATCCATTCTATGTCTGCTAACTTGGTAAAGAAAGCATTAATTTAATAGTCAACATCATTAGCCAGTACAAGACATCCTTGTCAATTGGAAAGTCTCCGCCCTACCGTAGTAAAACAATTTTTTTTTGGCAAAATTGGTTTTTTATATTCAACATAATTCCCTTCAAGGGTGATACACTGATTATAGCGACCCTCCAACTTTTCGATGCCATTTCAAGGGTTTTGTGTCATCATTTTCACTGACTTGTCACACGGTGCATTGTAAAAGCAGCAATTTCTTTCTCTTCAAATGGGGCCGTTATTGGGTGATTTCGTCCTTCAAACAGTCCAATAACGTTATGTAATAGTCGCTGTTCATGGTACTTCCTTTTTCAATGTAGTCAATGAAAATTATTCCATGCACATCCCAAAATGCGTTTTCCCACGTTTTGGAGCGGGACTTCGGAGTGAAATGATGGGGCCATATTTCATCAATTGCCCTATATCGATGCAAAATCTCGGGTTTATTACGCTTGATCATCTTCAAACACTGCTCCGAATCATCAACACGACGTTGTTTTTGGTCAAAAGTGAGCTCACGCGGTACCTACTTTGAACAGAGGTTTCTCATACCCAAATATTCGTGAATGATATGATGTACATGTTCATTTGATATCTTTAGAATGTCTGCTATTTCATTCAATTTCAATTTACGGTTATTCAAAATTATTTTGTTGATGTTTTTAATGTTTTCGTCTATGACAACCTCTTTTGGGCGTCCACTGCGTTCACTGCCTTCGGTGCTGATTTCATCAGGTCTAAACTTAGCACACCAATCCTTGATGGTTAATTTTCCTGGAGCAGTGTCCGGAAACTCGGCATCAAGCCAAGTTTTTGCTTCAACTGTATATTTTCCCTTCAAAAAACTATATTTTGTCAATGCGCGAAATTCCTTTTTATCAATTTTTTTCACAACAACAAATGTTGCTTCACTCTAAATGCTATAATTCGCAATATAATTGGTTCCTAAACTGTTGAACCTCCGCCAAAAATGACGCCAATGAGACGGAGGAGGATGGCTTTTTAACGCGAATCTTCACTACAGAGGAGACATGGGTACACTATTATACTTCCGAAAGCAAGACGTTTAAACAGTGGAGAAAGAAGGAGGAAAGAGCGCCAATCAAAGCGAAGACAACCAGGTCCGCGGGTAACGTTCTGTGTACGGTGTTCGCGGGGCGTGCTTACGTCAATTTCCTGCGCTCCCAATTTACTATTAATGCCGCATACTACTCTAACCTTCTAAAAACACAGGTGAAACCTGCTTATCGCTCGAAACGGAGTAAAATTCCAGCACGAAGTGCGATTCTTCCCCAGGATAACGCGCGCCCTCATACCGCGCATCTCACGTTCGATATAATATTGGAATTAGGGTGGAAGGTACTGGAACATGCCCCGTCCCCCATACAATCCGGATTTATCACCCTGCGACTACCACATATTCGGACCACTGAAAGAAGCCCTCGGAGGTCAAAGATTCAACACCGACGATGAGGTAGGGGTTTCGTGCGCACATGGCTGTCCGAGATGCCCAAGGAATTCTTCGATACCGGCATCAAAAAATTTCCAGAAAGATAGACAAAATGCGTAACTAGCGAGTTGAAATAGCTATAAAAACTGTAAATTTTTGTAAATATTTTCAATAGTAAATAGAAGTGTCAGGATATTTGTCTCGATCATATTTGAACCACCCTCGTACAATTTTCAGTCGCAATTTTTTTTAACATCCACTGTTTCGCAACTATCAACTATTTAGACTATTTTCAGTCGATAGTTCTCAACGCTATTTATAACAATTCTTAGTTAAAGTGGAAGTTCTTATCATAAACTTCACGTATAATAAATGTTTCATATAAAAGAATTAATCGGTTTTACAGTAAACTAGATAAGATTGTCACTCGTTAATAATTAATGAATAAATCACCATCTTTATGATACTTGTCACAAAACTATCGGTTCTTTAAACAAATTTACATTTATCGCTTAACAAGAAAGTTTTATGGGGTCGGACATAAAACTAGATGAATATTCAAAAAAGCAACGCCGACAAAATATAAAATGATATATATCGCATTCCGATTTGTTAAATGCCGCGGCGATTTATCTTAAAATTTGCTAATTGGCGAACCACCGGATTAATTTGGCGCCCATGTGTGGAGCTTCAAATATTAACAGGCTCGTACCGAGTTTATTGACGGAAAGGGCCATTAAAAAGAAAAATTGTTATAAATGGTGCATATATATGATTCATGAAATTGTCCAATTAACGGCAGCGAATCGTTAATGACAGAAAACGCTGCAGGCGTTGTCGAAATGAAATTCTTCAATTCGAATATACGGACAAATTGAATCAATTCGATGCATGGAATTGCTCTCGGTGTCCTCCGTTCGAAAAATAATTGAAAAACTTTTCTATTATATGCTGTAAATTGTGTGTACAAAGTTATATTAAATTTTATTTATTACTTGTGTATAGTATTGATTTATGTTAACATTTAATTATCACAAATATACACGGTTTTGCACCTGAGCAAAGAAAAAGAAAAACTGCTACTCATAGTGGCAGCTGCTTCATAAGCGTTGTAGTGCCTCAGAACTCTCAAAAAACTGAAAATTCTCTCAAAAAATAATTATGTAATCTCATTAAATTACTAAAATATGTTCATTTGCTTACAAAGAGGCTAATCCCACTTAGCATTCGCCAATTATTGTTGTAATAAAAGATGCACTATAAAACTTATCTGGGCCACACGACCGTGTTCTGTGAGCTCCTTCAAGAACCCATGCGGCACTCCCCTGCCAGACGACAGTAAAAAACCTCTACATTCATGCCTATACAAGTTTCGATTGGCTGAAACTGCAGATGCGCTGTTGTTCCAATCTGGCGAGAGATTTTTAACAACTACGCGTTCTTTTCTATATACACCTTGTCTTTTACCACAGTTGTCACAGTTCATTTTGTATTTATGTTTTGTTGAGGTAATATAATTATTGCATAGGCAAAAATTAAGGGCAGATATTGCGAAAATAAGTGTATAAGGTATGAATGATATATGAACAAAGGATATATTTTTATGTTAAATAATATGGAAACAGAACTTATTTGAAGATTATAGTAAAGGTAAGAATGAAATATGGTCATGTTTGTATACGTTTTTTGTCTATTTTTATTATACTTATTTTTTCAGATTTACAGATATTTAAAAAGAAGAAAAAAGCAAAATTTTTAAATGAAATGTCATGAATTTTCAGCATAGTGTAGATATAAGTTGTACTTAATAGAAAGAGGTTGGAATAAATTGATAAGATTTTATATGAAGCTTCGTGATTTAATGCTTATTTAGGATTATATAACTCCTCGGAGCCGATAAATAATGCCGAAATATTACTTTATTTAAAAATTTTATTGCAATAAATGGAATATATTAAACAAAGAAAATGTGTTCTAAGCAATACACATTTAGGAACATACACACAAACCATATAAATAACAAGCACTATATTATTGCAATTGTATAATTTATAAGTACCACCTCTATAATTTCAATTTGACATTCTTGATTGAATGATTTCGAATCTGTAGATACATTGTCTATTATGTTATCGATATCATTTTCCTTAATTGCTCCTTCTGCTTCTCACTGTGTGTTTTCTGGTATAACTTTTCTAATTTCTTGTCCTGAAATTTAATCACTGTCCCCGAGTACTAGCTACATTACCTGCAAAAGAATTGCTGTCCATTGTCTTCTCATGTATGTATATTTTGTATATTCTGTTGAAATATTTGACTTCAAATTTGCCTGAATTTTGCTGAACTGATTTTATACTTATTTTTTGTACGTTCTTCTCCCTTACGGGCACTAATAATTATACGATAGTAATAGATACTAGCGTTTGGTCTTTCAATGTTCAAAATCATTTTCCAAATTATCCAATCTACCAGATCATCTAATAGTTTTTCAACTGACACCCCAGCATTCCCTCTTAGTGTATTTATTTTTAATACATTGTTCAAAGATTCTATTGCCATATTTCTATTGATTGCAAATATCTGTAAAATTAGAATGATATAAGTATAATAACAAATAGACAGAAAAGGTATACAAACATGATCATATTTCATTTTTACCTTTAATAGAATCTTCAAATAGGTTCTGTTTCCATATTATTTAACATAAAATGTATCCTTTGTTGCATAACAATCGACAAAATTAGTGTTATAAAATGATTTTACTAATAATTCATACCTTATACACTTATTTTCTCATTCTGCCTATGAAATAATTATATTACTTCAACAAAAAGTAAATATAAAAATAACCTAAAAATTATTTCTAACCACAATTGTTTTAAACAACAAGACATATATAGAAAAAGACGCGTAGTTGTTAAAAATCTCTGGCTAGATTAGAACAAGTGCGCATGTACAGTTCTCGCCAATCGAAACTTGTATGGACATAGATATATAGGATTTTTACTGTCCTCTCTCTGCTGCCACCGTGTCCGTCGTTTAAGTGGATATTTCGCTGCATTTAGTCCAGTGCCGTATGACCCGTTTGTGATATTGGTAATCTGTATCGTAATTTTAACATACGGGACTTTCAAGGTAATAATAACAATATTAATAACAGTAACAATGGAAGTGGTCTTTAATTCATTTAATGTGAAGAAATCTTGTAACTATTATTACGAAGACTAGTTGGGATTTAAGGGAAATGGTGGACCATTACCAGATAACATCGTGAAATTTGGTGCAAGTAGAGTGAAAAGTTACACCCATATAACAGACATTTATTTAAATAAAATATTTTTAACACAAAAATTTAACCCACTTTAAATAATAAATAATAAACTCACTAAAATGTAAAAAATAATCAAACTTGGATTTTTAATACAAACAAAAACGCTTTAAAATAAAATACGTGCATAATAATCGTTGTTATCACTAGTAACAAACAGTAAAAATATACAAAAACCTTATTGAACCTATCTACTACACGTATTTTATATTCTACTATATACAGACAATTTAGCTTAATACCTACCTATACCTATTTATCTATTTACAATATTATTTTAACTAATACCAACTGATCAGTTTGAAGTCGGCACGAACAACAAATTAGATTTTTTTTCTATATTTTAAAGTCACTCTTTGCCAACTGGGGTTTATCTGGACTGGACCTACAGTTCAACGTGAGCTCCGCACCACTGTCGTCGGCATTAAGCCTACCGAGTGACCAACTAAGAAATCATCCCAGAAGACATCCGGTCTGGTTACTGGCGTGACTAGGATCATTTTACTTGTCGGATTTTGTACTCTTAGCCTAGGACCATCACAATTATTAAGCAATCACGAACATAATTTTACGACCATACCCCAGCAGGATTCGAACCCGTCGATATCGCAACAGTAGGTGGACCGTCCTGTCGAATTTACCACTGCGCCAATGAGTGAAATAATTTTTGATGATATAAAAAATATATTAACTGAAAAAAGAGTCAACAAAAACTTAATTGCAGTACCATTCGTGAACTTGAAACAGTTCAACGCTATAACCAAAATAACAGAACAATTACTTTTCTATGTACACATTTTGAACACAATAAAATAGAAACAACGAACGTGAAAAAAAAAACACAAAAAATAACCTGTTTTTGTATGAAACTCCGAGACTCCATTATACAATATACATTAACTCATCAAAGTTCCTTAATTTGGTAGAATAAGCAATCAGCATACAAAATAAAATATTGTTTTGTGAATTTCGTGGGTATCGTTTCAAACAACGAGAGGGGTTTTTTGACAGTTGGCGAGCTACATTGTTGTCGTATAGCTTATTTAACCAGGGACCAGCTTAATTAGTAATTCAGGCTATATTTCAAGGGTAGAAAATGCGTATTTAATGAAAAGTTCCTTTATGACGATTTCGGCTTTTGAATAAAGGTAATGGGCATGCGAATTTATTGTTTGGATCGTTTGTAGGTCATATATCTAACATGCGAATATGATCAAAAATAACGACGAGACAATATAAAATCTGAAAATATAATTCTGATTAATTATTTAATATAAAAATCTGAACATTTTTAAAATTCGACCTTTTCAAAGCTTACCCTTTTAGGAATATGTTTTACAAAGTATAAATTATATTTTGAGATATGGATATTTATACAATAAACAATCTGCAACAAACTAAAGATATACAAAAAGAATATCTGTAGAAATAAATATGCTAACTTCTCTTGTCTGCATGAGTGGAGACGACGTTAAAAGTTAGAATAATATTTAATAAAGTTTTGTTAATCATATTGTTCTTCATGCTAGAAAAATGAATGGTCTAAAAACGAGCACCATGGAAAAATTAAAGCACAAATTTTTGCTCTGATATGAAAAACCAACTGTTAAAGAACTAGGAGAAACCATCAGTTATTGTTATGGACAATGCAATATAGCATAGAACACTGTTGTACAATATTCCAACAAGTGGAAGACTGTAATTAATCTTTGTTGAAGTTAATGCAGTATTTAAAACTGTTACTTGGCAAATAAAATAGAAATAATAAAATAAATAATAAAAAATAAGTGAATTATTTAGTTGCATTTTATGTAATTTATATTTTCGAAAATAGGCCTGAAAAATATACACATTAGATCACATAGCTAAACAATATGGCCATAGAGTGTAACGTCTTCCTCTCCATCACTTTCCATATAACCAAGTCGAATTGTTCTGGGATAAGATAACGAATTACTACAATAGACACGCAGGTAGGGAAAGATATACAAGCAATAACTGTTTGGATTATGTGGAGAGAGGGATTGTCCATGATAATACTTTTAGTTAATTTGAATTTGAAAAGTGTGGAATTCTGAACCAGCGTTAGATTGGAAATTAATAATAATTAATAATAACTGTTCTGCAAATATGGAAAATGTATTAGGGAGAATGCAATGATTATATCTAATTTTGCCAAGAAAAATGTACAAATTTGCTACTAGAAATTAAGACGAAATACAATGATATTAAAATCATTTGACAATGTTTCCTTGTCAAGCCATTTTAGCAACGAAAGAAAAAAGAACTAGAACTAGATATAATTGTAAATATGCTCTCAAATGTAGGTAAAATACATTACTTATATATATAATTGTTAATTAAACCTAATCCACGGTCTCCAGGGGATACCATAGGTGACTTGGAAAATAGTTAAATGTAAATATAATAAAACAACTCTAGCATAAAAACTATTGTGACTGTTTAATTAATTGCAGTTTAAATCTTTCTATAATATATTAATTAAGTGTACTATATCGTTAAAAAACATTAGAATTACATTAGAATGTTGTTATATATCAATGTTAAATTTCGATGATTTTATTACGTGAATTGCAAAGAAACGACCACATATCAAAGAAAAATGTTCTTTTATCACAACGCAACCTGTCACAAGTTAATCGAAACATTGGCAAAACTATATGAATTGAACTTCAAATTGCTCCCATATCCACCGTATTCACCAGATTTGGCTCCCAGCAACTACTGGCTGTTCACAGACCTCAACAAACTGCTTACCGGTAAGATATTTCGCTCAAATGAAGAGATTATCGCTGAAACTGAGGCCCATTTTGAGGCAAAACTTAAATCGTTCTACAAAAGTGGTACTGAAATGTTAAAATGGCGCTGGAATGATTGTATGGACTAAAGTCAGTTTTCAACAAAAAAGAAACGCGTTTTCTTTGGTACGCTCGGGACTTTTCAGCCCCTATCTTATACCTTTGCAAATTTATATGTAGAAAATACACAACAATTATATTTTCTTGTATCAAAAGAAAACGAAAGCAAGAAAAGTAGAAAGCTGTTTCCTAAGCCAATTATAATTATATATTAAATTGGTGATATTACTTCAATATTATAGTTTCGGTTATATTCCATTAATACTGACGGTATACGTTTTTTTCTCTGCAGTTGGAGACCGTTAATGGTAGCCTGCTGTCGCGGTGATGATCACTTGCGTTCCCGCAAAAATAAATTACCCGCAATCGAAGTCGATACCCATTGGCAAAGGAATAAACGTTGAACTTTAGATGCCATCTGTCGCGATATACTGTACAGGTTTCTTCTGTTGGAATTTTTACGTCGTGTTTCGTTATACGTTCGAAGACGCGGTCCAGTGTGGTTTTTAATTAGTTCTCGATTTCCATAAATACCTTAATTGGTTTTCGTATTATTCGGTTGTAAATTTATCCGTAATACCCGGGAACATAAAGAAAGCGAATAGTTTATTTTTATAGTACAACAGGATGACGTCTAATATCGATTAATTATTTCAATATTACCCGTATTCGAATTTGAATTAATTGTTATGGCTTTAGTAGCACCTTAGTCGTGTTATTTATTGTTAATCTGCGTACAGATTTAGACACTGAATTTAATTAAAAACGTTTTATCAAAGAAATATGTGAATAATTTTCTCTATATTTCTTCAGTCTGTCGACTTTTTAATTAGATAATTGAATGTTCAGGCCATGGATGTTGTTAATTTATACATAATTCCAATGAAAAACTCTTTTAGTAACTTTAACTAATTCTTATATACAACAGTTGAATATGTGCATTGAATAATAGATGTAATTGAAGAAGCATATGAAGGTAAAAAGGTATGTTGAGCTATATTCTCAGATGCAGCACAAGTCTTCGATAAGGTAGGGCATGATGGCCTCATTAGCCAACTACAGAAAATGTTACCGAAACAACACACCAAACACATTACAACCACAATGTTTAGAATGGAATAAGAGAGAGTCTAATCTGCAATAAAAATGCAAAAATAGTGCCTATAGTAATGCATGTTTAATATAAAAACAGCAGTATACACACAGAAACATTAAAGACTAAGATAGGACCGATAAATCCTCCTAGATATATACCTAGATTTAAGTTTTTTATGTAAAGGTAAATTGTAATAAATCTGACACAAAATTAAATATTTATTTGGATAGCAGAATATTTATTTCGATATTATAATATTAATAATTATTAGTGATATGTTTTAATGAGATTTTGGGTTAAAATAACAGTAAATATCAATAGTCTGAAATAGTTTTCGAAAAAATTATAGTGAAACTACCAATTTAGTTTAGATATGTTTACATTAGCAATTTATATTTACCTAACTAATCGATACCAATTTAATTAAATCCAAATAGCAAACTACGAGTTCAATCAATAGATTAATTTGTAAATACAATATTTATCTATTGTATAAGTTATATTATTTCTGACATACCCTTTAGGCATCTTTGTTGACATTTCTATAATATATCTTGTCTATAATATAAAGAGTATTATAATAAGTAGATAATAGTAAGAGTATATTAATAAAAATAAACGACTGAATCGAAATTAAGAGACATAAAAAGATTTAAATTTGAATCTGTAAATGGTTCCAAAGTGCATTCAAAAAAGGGATACTTTAATTTAAAAATAGATATATAAAGTTGTTTAAGAAGTTCATATATTCCCTTGCTCATCCCACTGTAAGAATATTCTTTACTTGATAAAAATGTTCTTCAGCGAAAGACATTATTAAGTTATGAACATTTTTCAAGAGGTAATAACAATTTAAGATTATTCTTTTACAAATAAATTGTGAAGCAAATTCCTTTTGCATTTGAAACATATGACACTAACTTTCTTGGTGATTGGTTGTTTCTTGATGTCTCTTTACAACTCCTTATAGTCCTGTTTCGAGTCAGGATTATGAGCATCTACATAAATATAATCGATAATGAACAAAAAAGAGCACAAACCCTTTTAATTATTTAGTAAGTCCCACTCGAATATTTTTAAAATGAAATGTAATTTAATATTAGTGGACACAGCTTTGAACTGTGATATTTAGTTTGCCTTTGATGACTTTTTAGTCTTCATTATTTTCAAAGTAGCTTTTTCTAGAATTAGCTCCCCAATCTACATTTTGGATCACATCAAGTTGTAAATATATAAATATACTAGCTGATGCCCTGTACGCTTTACTGAGAACTTGATAATGACGATGTTGATTATCGATTCCAGCTGTTAAATAAATTTAAAAATTGAACGTACCGATTGCATGTAGTATAGCTGATGATGATATGTTTAACTGGGAGTAACATAAATAACTAATACTAGATTCAAAACTTAAAATTTTTCCGAGAAACGTCATTTCAGTGCATGAACTATTTTTATAAATTGGATATAGAAAATATTCTGAGGCCAGTTACTTAATGATAAGACTCCGGGTATGACTTTCATTTTAATTTACTACAAGAAATATGCGGCAACCGGTTTCATATACTTTATCATTTGAATAGGCAAAACTGTTCTATGTACTTCATGATGACATATGATATATATTTTCGCAGCTTCTCTAAGTTTTTTGGTGTGACTTTTATAACATTTTGAATTAGCTTCTTTTAACTGTTAACTAGAATTGTAACTGCACATGTAAATAATTCCCTGTTTTTTTTTTGATCTAAACTGAATGTATTGGTTTAGTTTCACATATACGTCACTATTTTGATTTAAATCAATTTAAAATAAACGTGAATCAGTTAATGTTTTGTCAACTGTCTTCTGTGTTACTGTTAAGATTTAAATGAAAAAAGGGATCTGTCCTATGATAAAATAAGTGTTTAGGAAGTGAAACAAATAACAAAGAAAGAAGTCAATGCTAAAAAAGCTCCTGGCTTTGACTTAATTAACGGAAAAATATTAAAGGAGCTATCACAAAAGTGCATCAAGTGAATAACGTTTATATTTGATGCTATGTTAAGACCTAAAGGCCTAATTACATTCCTGGCACTTGAAAAGTGGCTCAAATCATTATGATTCTTAAACAATGAAAAAATGAGAGGATATTTCCTCCTATCATCTTATAAGCCTGTTGCCTGTAATATACAAATTTTTTAAAAAACTACATATTAAGAGCCTCAAAATAATCACAGAAAAGAGAACTATTTTTCCATACCATCAACTTGGCTTACGTAATAAACACGGAACAACAGAACAAATACATCTATTAATCAACCAAATTAACAAAAATTTAAATGATAAAAAAAATACACTGCACTGCAGGTTAAATTGAAAAGGCTTTTGCCCCATACATACTTTCAACTACTGAAATCTAACTTAACCGACAGTCATTTTATTGTGAAACAAGATAACGAATGTACTGATCTACTTCTAATACATTGACGTGTTCCGCAAGGCAGTGTTCTATGTCCATTGTTATATCTATCGTATACAGCTGACCTACCGACCTCAAAAAACATTACTGCTACAATATATGCTGACGATACAGCGGTTTTATCATCATATGAGGATCCAATATCAGCCACAAGAAACTTCCTCTTAACAAAGTCGAATTGTGGTTGAAAACGTGACATATCAAAGCAAATGAGAAAAAATCTACCCATGTGACATTTACCTTTTTTAGAAGGACTTGTCCCCAAGTAAAAGTTAATTATTATAAACTCCCGCAAGCAGACCATGTTAATTATCTAGGAATGCATTTTACTCGTTAAATCATTCTTAGCTAACAAGGTCTTGCTGTATAAGTCTATACTTAGGTCAGTATGGACCTATGGTATTGTATCGCGTGGTTCTACCAGAAAATCTAAGATAGTTATCCAGAGGTTCCAGAATAAAATTTTTCGATTCATCGTCGATGCCCCATATATATCCAACAAAGTAATTCAGCGCGATATCCCTTTAGAACCCATAAGGTGTGTAATTGAAATGTTAGTGCCAAGTTCTCTCAAAGACTGTTAGTGCATCCCAAAGCACTCGCCAAACAGTTAAATGTGCACGATGACAGTGAAGTGCTGACTAATTAATAGATATATAGAGTGAGGTGTCTGTTGAAATAAGCTAGAACAATCATTAGAATAAGTTAGAAATATTTCTAGAATAAGATTTAGATTATACGTTTGTACGGCAGATCATTTACTGAAGTGATCTTCTTAATGTCGGTATAGTTATATTATATAACGGAAATCATATAATAATACTTGTTGCCCACGGACAGACTGTTGAAGTTCAAAGAGATTAAAAAAAATTAAAAAGCTTTTCTTTAAATTTTTTTTTGAACAAACCTTGTCCTCATTATATGAACACAATCAATCCAATCCTTTTCAAGTTTTGACCTGAAACTTAAATCTCAATCCTGTATGTTGAATTGTTTATTATAATATGTTTTAACGTGTACTTTATCAACAGCAACGTACTTTATCCACAGCAATAGATGTATATATATATATATATATATATATATATATATATATATATATATATATATATATATATATATATATAAACATTTTTCCACCTTTCATTTCCGCCCGGTGCGAGGGAGACAGCAAATTGGTCTTCGTTTAATGAAAACAATAGGCCTGTTTCGTATTAGAGAGACTCGGATGTGGAAAATGTATCTCGTGATATTGTATTTTTTTCAATAATACAAAAAATATCGACACAATTGTTGGGAAGAAAGAGCGGGCGACCGCCAGCGGCCGTATCTGAATCGCCACTTTTACATTCGTAAAACCCGCCGGTTCGATACTTTTAAATTAAAACGGCGGATAACGAGTAAATCGATGCGGGGATAGCCGCTGGCCGAAGAAGCGAAAGATCAAATCCCGACTAATTGGGACGTTACAGGTACGATAAAAACGCGAGCCACCGAGAACAAGTTCTTTAACGCGTATATTTATTCAATTAACGATGCTAATGTGCCCGAAATTGAACAATCGCCGGGGTGAAAATTAAAATATCAACCCATCGTCGACGCTTAATGTGGCCCCGTCTAGACTTGAAATTAAAGTGGCGTTATTTTTTGGATGTTTTCATAAAACAAACGAAATTTCGGCGTTAAAAAAAGTGAATGGGGCTTTTCGCGACAGGCTTAATTAAAATAAAGGTCGCTATCACTGTGTTTGTGCATGCAGAGTGCTCGACTTCAAACTGACTATAATTTATGTTAAGAATAATAGGATTTTCTAGTGGTCATGATTATAATGTTTGTAGATCGAAAATATTACCATTATCTTGTTTATAATAATATCATTAAGGTAAGCCAATAAAGTTTATACTATACATAACGTACATTTAGATATTATAAGAATCTTTATTAGTATCTGGTTTAAACAAGTTCATGACAGCGTAGACTGCAAGGTTACAAAGGATGAATTGAACTTGCTAAAAGTACCCCCATCTAAGAGCTATTGGAATTAGAAAACATGATGATTAGAAACATTAATGATTCAAAAACCTACCTTTATTCTTATTTTTCCTGATACGAGCTGTACCTTTACTTGCCCTACCCATTGTGCTACTTAATAAAATAACTGCATAGTTTATTGAGTAAATATCTAACACTAAATATAGAGAAAAATAAAATATTTTTAACAAAAAGCTTGAACCGGATTCAAAAAATAAATAAGGAACTTACTAAAAAGTAAAAAATAACCAAACTTAGGTTTTAACACAAAAAGAAAACATTTTAAAATAAAATATATGCATAATAATCGTAGTAATTACTAAATAAAAGTAAACAAAAACCTTATCTAACTTATCTACTATACGTATTTTATATTCTACTATATGCACACAATTTAGCTTAGTACCCACCTAAACTTAATTATCTATTTAGAATATTATTTTAACTACCACTAACTAACCATTTTGAAGTCGATGTTGAGCCTAAACCCTCTTTATATATTCTCTCGTATAATGAAATACAACAAACAAATTAGGATTGGGACTATTTCTAAAAAAAATTAGAAAATATTAGACAAATAATATGCATATTTAGAACAATTTGACGAAAGAAATAATTGCTTGCCTTTTTTTAATATCGTACGATAGCTACACTTCTCTAAATAAACCAAATTACTAGGAAGACAGCAGTTGTCTCAACGAAGCCTCTCAATTTTTCTAGAGTCCCCACTTTAGCTTGGAACTTTTTTGATATTTTTATTTATTTTTTTTTCTTTTTTAACAACTAGGGTCCATCTGAACTAGAACTATTACCTAACGTGGGCTACGAACCACGATCCTCGGCATTAAACCTACTGACCGGCCATTAATCAACTCACAAGATCATCCCAGAAGACATCCGATCATACCAGGCTTGGTTACTGGCGTGACTGGAACCATTTTCCTTGCCGGATTTTGTACTTTTGGTACTTTTCGGCAACCACAAACATAAATTAACGACCATGCCCCAGCAGGATTCGAACCAGCGGCTATCTGCGCCAAACAAGCCGACTAAGCCTATAAACTTTCTCTAGTTAAAAAATAAATAAAAAAAAACATGTGGTATTCAGACCAATCACTTTTTTCTACGGATTGAAATATTCCGGTCATTACCTGAAAATAGCGATCGAACCTTCATGAATTTTTCACAACGACACCGTCAATTAGCGGACAACGAATCTCGCGACAAAATTAAATTATCAGCTTCGAAACACACGCCATACCGGACATATGCATATTTGCTCAGAGACAAAAAAAATGTAGCCGGAAGAAAATAGAAACAATTACATTAATCTCCGTGAATCGAAACCATTAGCGATAAATATTCTCTGCAGGCGTTGGCAATTTGCTCGGGGTCGCCGCTCGTACAAACGTTGAAAAATCGGCCATTCCCCTGCAGCATTATAAATTGCAAAAATCACGTTCCGAACCCCCATCGTCGACCACCACCGCCGCCGCCGCCATCCCCCCCCCTCGTCACCTCGTCCGGTTTCGCTAGCCGCTCCCTCGTCGCTGCCGTGTTTTTGTTAAACACAACAGAGGGAAAAAGCTGCAAAAAATATTCACATGATGTACTCGCCGCGTTCGAAAAGGTTTTTTTTACGCGAGCCGACGGCCCGTGTGTCGTTTGAATGTTAGAATTCGTTGACCGTGTCGTATTTGAGTAAATAGAACTGCAATTGTCGTGAATAATGGGCTGGCGGTTTTTAAATTATTCCAAATTGTTCCAAGTTCTCTGATGATTATTCGAAATAGATTGTATGCGAGTGATTAAGGCAACTGATCACAGAATATTTTATATTAGTCCGTCCAATAAAATTCACTAATGTTTTAAAGAATTTTGCAAACGTTTGGCAACATAGAATAAAGTTTTACAGGTTGAGTCGGTTACTTCTTCCGACTTATAACTAGAACAAAATGAGAAGGAAAAATCCAGTCCGTGTTTAAAATGAATTTTGCACCTTTACAAACTGTAATTGTGAATATATACGACGATATTTATGTAGTGGATTTTATTGACTGTTTTATTATATATTAGGACTTTAGTATATTAGGACTTTGCCCATCATCAAACATTAGGGGCTTAGAGTAAAATAATTTGAGTTCACTAATATTCCGGAGTCAGTTTGTTTATTCGGTGGCTCTAATTCCTCTATAGGAGTAGGCGTTGAAATACATTATAGGTCTCAAAGTAATCTATTTACTCTGTCTTCTATTTCCAATATCGGAAATAGAAGAAATGTCGGAATAGAGGAAATCCTGAATTGTATATCCCTTAACAAGTTCGATGTCGATCTGGGATCAAATACTTACTCTAGAAGCCGACTACGTTTTTCCTGATTAAAACCATAAAATATCCTTAATAACGTTTTTGAATGTGTGTCCAGTCTATGTTTTAGTATTTTTGACAATATTTTTTCTGCGTCACGCGCCGGACCGTGGTCAGCACTGAGCTCAAATTTTATTGTCGATGGCCACAAAATGCGCAAACGCGTGCCGAATGAAAATGAACAGAATAGGAAAATATATTGTTGATTAGAAGATATAATTTAATATGCCATAATAAAATTATATATATATATATATATATATATATATATATATATATATATATATATATATATATATATATATATATATATATATATATATATATTGGTATAGGGATATTGGAATGGGAATGGAATCAACTACTAAAGTAAGATAAAAAATATTCAGCAGAAAAACGAGAAAAATATAACTAAGTAAATGTTACTACAAGGAAACAAACATACAAAACATATATTCAAGTAAATTGAGGAATCGATAGAAACAAATGCACAACCATAAGCTAACGCAAATTTTCACTTAAACAATAATGAATTCTCACAAAATAAATAAAAACCTTATTCAGATTAATCATAAGAAGTCACTCATGACTAATTTTTGCACAGTCGAAACAGTAACCGGGATATCCAGGATATGCACTACATACATAATAGTGATTTTTCTTTTTTTTTGTAAATAACATCATTACCTTTCCTGCTTTGTTCTCCTCTCGTATTTTCAAAACATGTTCTCAGATAATCGGTCTGGAAGTAAGTTTGGACGGAGCCTTTAGTAACCTTTTTATGACAGACAAACGAAAGTCGTAAATTGGAATACGATTGCCTTAATAATTATTGTAAAGTTAGGGCACGTTTCATATCTATTTTTCCACTTTCAGGACGAAAGGGCCTTGACTTATCAATATTTCTCCTCGCCATATGCAATTCTGTAATACCTATACTATAAACTAAAAAGGAAAAAACGAAACCAAGCACGTAAATGACTCACCTATAGTTTTCATATAATTCCAATACAACTGTAAATGTACACTGATAATGCCGAAGTAATTACAGGGCTTAAAAAAACACCGCACAAATAACGCGCTGGAGCGTAATCTGCGTTCAATGAAATCTTCACATTACGCGCTAGCGCGTTATTGGCAGCGAACTTGCTACTAGCCATGCTAAAGCACTTACAGGCTTGTATAATCTGACTCACGAAACTCGCTGTAAGTTATCGAATAGATATTTTATTCACATCCGCTAGTGGTGTAGATCCTTGAATCATTTGGTCTGGTTATATCTCGACGAAACATCATATTCGTCTAGATCCTCAGACACAAGGACATACCTGGGAACGATTTGACTGATGACCTCGTCAAAAACGGTATTGCGAGTGGTTAGAAAATTGCAAATACTTTATACAGTAGGGGAGCTAGCTAGCAGAGAAAACAAGAAGTCGGTACCGCAACGGGCAACGGTTTCTATGATATAATGGTGAGAACGTTAACACCACAGGCGGAGGTCTCGTGTTCCCAAAAGGGCACCAACTTTTTTTGTTCCAGTTTGATTGAAGAATTTGTCCAATCACCTAGAGTAGATAGCTGACCCCAGGGCTTGAAACGTTCCTTATTTTCAATCATTATTTCTTTATTCTATATATTATATTCTTTATTCTTTATAAAAATATTGGACCGACTTCAAAAAATAAATAAGGAACTCACCAAAAGGTAAAAAATAATGAAAATTAGATTTTTAATTCGAAAAAGAACGTTTTAATATAAAATATGTACTTAATAATCGTTGTAATAACTAAACAAAAACTTATTTAATCTATCTACTAAACGTATTTTATATTCTATTACAGACCCACAATTTAGCTTAATACCTACCTAAACCTATTTATCTATTTACTATATTATTTTAACTACTACAAACTGCTACAAACTACTACAAAAAATTTTCTTCAAATTGGAGTAAAAAAGTTAAACTGTAAATAACATTTACTCGCTACAAATTCAGACATTTTCAAAGTAATACACAGTAACAGCATATGTTGTAAATTAAAATTAAATTTTATATAAATTAATAATTTTATAATAAAAGTTACATAGATAGTTATAGCTTACAGCAATTTTTAATTCTCTATCCATAATATTGGTAGTATATGTTCAGTCATTACATCCCCTTTAGGTCATTTAAACCTACGGATTTACAGGAGAACATTCCTTAAGTCCATGATTAGAGTTGTATATAGTAACAACGTTTATACGTCTATAGATAACGTTAAATCGTATGTTAATTATACATTCGCACAGGTTGTTTTCTATCAGTATATGTGGGAAGCACCTTAAAATTTCACCCACTAGATAAAAACGTTTAGAAATAGCCATTCCTCAACTACCAGTTGATATCTTGTTGCTTATTGAAGTTTGGGTGAAACTTTGTCGTCTCTAACAGATTGATCAACATTCTTCACGTTGTCTGCAACTCTTCATGATCTCGGTCGCTTCTATTTTGTTTTTCTGGAAGCCATATCCTTCAGTCTTTAAGAGCCATCCTTGGCTGAGATAAAGTCTTGGAATATGTTTTATCAAAATGGAAATGCAAGAAATGTGTTTTTAAAGACAGTCTGCAGCCCATTTTTGTAACAAGCCATTCACCAAAAACTCGGAATTTTCAGCCTAAAAATCTATTAATTACTTTCTATAGACATAACCAAGCCACTAGCTCTTTTGCGGTAATATTTCGCTCGAATTTATTCTTTTCTTATCTGTGGGCCAAGAAAAATTATTTCTTTAAATTATCGATTTAGTTCAATTAATCTAAATCACTTAATTTAGAGGAAACAGTTTAGCAATACAGAAATCCTTTACCATTTTTATCCAAAGACTTAACATTTTTCATTGAACTAAGTTTCTATATGTATGTGTGGAAGAATCAGATTTTTTTGCGGATTTTTTTTGTTTATATTTGACCTTTGATTTACCATAAACAAAGTCCAATATTTAACTTATATATATATATATATATATATATATATATATATATATATATATATATATATATATATATATATATATATATTGGTATAGGGATATTGGAATGGGAATGGAATCAACTACTAAAGTAAGATAAAAAATATTCAGCAGAAAAACGAGAAAAATATAACTAAGTAAATGTTACTACAAGGAAACAAACATACAAAACATATATTCAAGTAAATTGAGGAATCGATAGAAACAAATGCACAACCATAAGCTAACGCAAATTTTCACTTAAACAATAATGAATTCTCACAAAATAAATAAAAACCTTATTCAGATTAATCATAAGAAGTCACTCATGACTAATTTTTGCACAGTCGAAACAGTAACCGGGATATCCAGGATATGCACTACATACATAATAGTGATTTTTCTTTTTTTTTGTAAATAACATCATTACCTTTCCTGCTTTGTTCTCCTCTCGTATTTTCAAAACATGTTCTCAGATAATCGGTCTGGAAGTAAGTTTGGACGGAGCCTTTAGTAACCTTTTTATGACAGACAAACGAAAGTCGTAAATTGGAATACGATTGCCTTAATAATTATTGTAAAGTTAGGGCACGTTTCATATCTATTTTTCCACTTTCAGGACGAAAGGGCCTTGACTTATCAATATTTCTCCTCGCCATATGCAATTCTGTAATACCTATACTATAAACTAAAAAGGAAAAAACGAAACCAAGCACGTAAATGACTCACCTATAGTTTTCATATAATTCCAATACAACTGTAAATGTACACTGATAATGCCGAAGTAATTACAGGGCTTAAAAAAACACCGCACAAATAACGCGCTGGAGCGTAATCTGCGTTCAATGAAATCTTCACATTACGCGCTAGCGCGTTATTGGCAGCGAACTTGCTACTAGCCATGCTAAAGCACTTACAGGCTTGTATAATCTGACTCACGAAACTCGCTGTAAGTTATCGAATAGATATTTT
Source organism: Rhynchophorus ferrugineus (assembly GCF_030347505.1). Lineage (NCBI taxonomy): Eukaryota > Metazoa > Arthropoda > Insecta > Coleoptera > Curculionidae > Rhynchophorus > Rhynchophorus ferrugineus. The sequence goes on along the minus strand of NW_027472585.1, from coordinate 39,145,352 downwards.
ATTCACATCCGCTAGTGGTGTAGATCCTTGAATCATTTGGTCTGGTTATATCTCGACGAAACATCATATTCGTCTAGATCCTCAGACACAAGGACATACCTGGGAACGATTTGACTGATGACCTCGTCAAAAACGGTATTGCGAGTGGTTAGAAAATTGCAAATACTTTATACAGTAGGGGAGCTAGCTAGCAGAGAAAACAAGAATTTCAGGTAAGCTGATCTTTAGATATATAATCTCTATCACATTATCGGTCAGCACCCGGCCCATCTGGATGGCAGCAAGGGTTGCGTTTACCAGTGCGCATCGTACCTGTACAGGTAAAAATACTGAAAAAAATACTGAATTTTTAAATTAAGATTGGATATTTTTGACTTTTGATATATATGTTTATATATATATATATTATATATATATATATATATATATATATATATATATATATATATATATATATATATATATTGCCCGATATAGTTTTTAAAAAATATATCATACTTCATTAATGTTATAATGTTGACTCTCAGTCTAATATTGTAAGCATCTTTGCTGATTCATAGATTGTAGAGTAAATAGCTTGATGAAATTTGAATAGAATCTGATGGAGTAGGAAAACAAGATTTAATACATTAAAAGGACTTGCTTTAGATAAAAGATATATGTTATTTGCAAGTAAAATTAAACAGGCTACTGATAGGTCACTGCCATTTTACTCATTCCTTCCTAATGAGTCGAACTGATAAACCTCTGCATCCTAATTTTGAGGAATCAATGTCAGTCTTACCTAATTCATTGAAGGGTACAGTACGTCAAAATCCACGCAAATTGGTTGGTTTCCTAAAAGAAATCGATCTGTATTTTAAGTCACGTTAGTCACGTCACTAACCAAAGGAAGTAGGCTTAATGCCGAGAGCCGTGGTTCGGAACCCACGTTAAAGAGTAAGTCCACTCCAGATAAACCCTCGTTGGTAAAAAGGAGACTTTCAAAAAATATAAAAAATGCTTTAAAATAAAAAAAGATCGGGGTACTTATCTGAATTATTACAGCAAAATATGCCTACTCAACTGTAACCATAATAATTTATCCAAAACTATAACAGTAATTCAATTGGTTTTTAATACCTTATTGAACCGTAATTAACAGTACACCTATACTGTATATACACAAGGATTTCCACTGACATTTCTATTAATAGGTCTATCTCGACAGTTAATTTTATCTTAATGAAAGCCGCAAAACTGTTCCCGGGACGGAGGGAAAGTTTCGTAAAAATTCCGTGCCAGATAAGTTCTCATTACCCGTTGGCGTTCTCCTAAACGTCTATTATTTTTCTAATTAAGAGAGCACAATGGGAGTTTATCTAGTTTTTTCGGTCGGGTGAAGATCTGATGAGATGTAAATTATGACACGACGATGAAATAACGCAGTACAATATTTCAGGAGGGGTTCATTCCGACATTTCCCCGCGCCAAAGCCACTGGGGTGGAGTCGGCGAAGGAATTGTTATGATTTTATCAGTCGTTTCGGATATTAGAAGACGACAGCCACGCCGCAAAATGCTCTTTTTTGCTTCCTTGGTTATTTAATGTTATAAATGAAGGTCTATACGGTAACGGTATCATTAAACGAAATAAAAATGGCTTTTATTTGAGTTCAATTCGTTATTATTCAAACTCTTTTATTTCATACATATATAAGGTGGCTGCATCTAATTCAATGACCAAGTATCAACATTAACAAGTATTTAACAACCCAACCTAAAAAAATAATATTAATCGGTTTAGTATTTTTGAATTAATAGGGTTCTCCAGACTAATATTTGCCAAGTTTAATAGATCAAGTAGCCGGCTTGGTGGCGCAGTGGTAAAGGCGATAGGACGATCCTCCTACTGTTGCGATAGCCGCGGGATCGAATAATACTGGGGCATGGTCATAAATGTATGTTTGTGATTGTTTAAAATTTGTCATTGTTCTAGGGAAGAGTGTAAAACCTGATAAGGAAAATGATCTCAGTCACTCCAGTAACCAGGCTGGGTAAGACCGGATGTCTTCTGGGATAATTTCTAAAGATGGTTAGTCGCCAGTCGGTAGGCTTAATGCTGAGGACTATGGTTTGGAGCCCACATTTAACTTTAGATCCAGTGCAGATAAACACATAGTTGGTATATGGAAACTTTACTTATTTCATATATGGTGTTTTTAAAACAAACATATTAAAACATGAAACTAATTTTTTACTTAATCAAGGCCAAAGAATACAACTGGAAAGTTTGTATCGATTTAAAAGTTGTTGTTTGGACTACAATGAAGTTTTAGGAAATATTGTTGTTTTTCTTTTCTGTTTTGGGACAGTAGAGGCGCCAAAAACTACTGTAAAGTTAAATATTGGACTTTGTTTATGGTAAATCAAAGGTCAAATATAAACAAAAAAAATCCGCAAAAAAATCTGATTCTTCCACACATACATATAGAAACTTAGTTCAATGAAAAATGTTAAGTCTTTGGATAAAAATGGTAAAGGATTTCTGTATTGCTAAACTGTTTCCTCTAAATTAAGTGATTTAGATTAATTGAACTAAATCGATAATTTAAAGAAATAATTTTTCTTGGCCCACAGATAAGAAAAGAATAAATTCGAGCGAAATATTACCGCAAAAGAGCTAGTGGCTTGGTTATGTCTATAGAAAGTAATTAATAGATTTTTAGGCTGAAAATTCCGAGTTTTTGGTGAATGGCTTGTTACAAAAATGGGCTGCAGACTGTCTTTAAAAACACATTTCTTGCATTTCCATTTTGATTAAACATATTCCAAGACTTTATCTCAGCCAAGGATGGCTCTTAAAGACTGAAGGGTATGGCTTCCAGAAAAACAAAATAGAAGCGACCGAGATCATGAAGAGTTGCAGACAACGTGAAGAATGTTGATCAATCTGTTAGAGACGACAAAGTTTCACCCAAACTTCAATAAGCAACAAGATATCAACTGGTAGTTGAGGAATGGCTATTTCTAAACGTTTTTATCTAGTGGGTGAAATTTTAAGGTGCTTCCCACATATACTGATAGAAAACAACCTGTGCGAATGTATAATTAACATACGATTTAACGTTATCTATAGACGTATAAACGTTGTTACTATATACAACTCTAATCATGGACTTAAGGAATGTTCTCCTGTAAATCCGTAGGTTTAAATGACCTAAAGGGGATGTAATGACTGAACATATACTACCAATATTATGGATAGAGAATTAAAAATTGCTGTAAGCTATAACTATCTATGTAACTTTTATTATAAAATTATTAATTTATATAAAATTTAATTTTAATTTACAACATATGCTGTTACTGTGTATTACTTTGAAAATGTCTGAATTTGTAGCGAGTAAATGTTATTTACAGTTTAACTTTTTTACTCCAATTTGAAGAAAATTTTTTGTAGTAGTTTGTAGCAGTTTGTAGTAGTTAAAATAATATAGTAAATAGATAAATAGGTTTAGGTAGGTATTAAGCTAAATTGTGGGTCTGTAATAGAATATAAAATACGTTTAGTAGATAGATTAAATAAGTTTTTGTTTAGTTATTACAACGATTATTAAGTACATATTTTATATTAAAACGTTCTTTTTCGAATTAAAAATCTAATTTTCATTATTTTTTACCTTTTGGTGAGTTCCTTATTTATTTTTTGAAGTCGGTCCAATATTTTTATAAAGAATAAAGAATATAATATATAGAATAAAGAAATAATGATTGAAAATAAGGAACGTTTCAAGCCCTGGGGTCAGCTATCTACTCTAGGTGATTGGACAAATTCTTCAATCAAACTGGAACAAAAAAAGTTGGTGCCCTTTTGGGAACACGAGACCTCCGCCTGTGGTGTTAACGTTCTCACCATTATATCATAGAAACCGTTGCCCGTTGCGGTACCGACTTCAAACTGATTTTTATTTAGTCATTACAATAATTATTACGTACATATTTTATTTTAACACATTTTATTGAGTTCCTTATTTATTTTTTGAAGTCGTTTCCAGATTTTTTGTAAAAATATTTTATTCAATTAACATTCGTATATTTATATTTTAGTTGCCAATAAACAAATTGTATTTTAACTGCGCCATTTTACAATAGCCATAATTTTATCATAACAAGCATCATAAATAAACCCGAACTGATACCGAAAATCTATTACAATAAACACGAACCAATATCCAATGAAAATTCTCGTTTTTCTACATTTCCAATCGAGCCAAATTATTGCTTGTAAATGGAAATTCTGTTGATCTGCGTCAGATTAATTAATTTTTACTTTTATACAAGCCATAAAATACGGGGACTAATTACGAAATAAAAAAACATTAAATTCCTTGTTTCTTTTTTAATGGGACCGCATACAAACGAGAAATATTCGTGGCAAAATTAAAAACGATAAATTTACGTCGGACCTTATTAATTAGATTAAATTATTTGCCTGTAAATTATGGTTCGATCGAGGGAAAACGTCTTCTCACGGTTACCGTTTCGTAGTAACAGAAAGGCGAAGATGATAATCCAATTTTTTATCGGTTATTTGTCGGATTTATGATTTTATTATGTCGGGGTATGACATCAGTTTTCGATTTAAGATCAACAGTAAACTAGATATTATTTAAATTAAATTCGGTGATTAATTAGTGAATTTTAATACGGTAGTTTAAGATGTAAACATTTTTGGTGGTTAGTGCCAATATAGGAAATATAACAGTAGAAAAAGTAATCTGGTATCTTAGATTCTTTCAGAATTCTAATATCTCTCATATAGGAATTAGAAATGTTTAGGTTTAAGAATATTGAACTTTTATTTTTCTTAATATATGATTATAATGCTAAATATATCTAGTGATACTCATTCAATGAAGCCATACTATAGCGCGTTGCCACAGTAGTCTGTAGCTCATTCTAGGGGTATAAAGGTAACCTCAATCGTTTACCCAGTAATAAACTGCTACTCTTCAAATATGCAGATTTCGGAAAACAATTTTTGGTATCGCAGATATTATTGAAAGAATCTACAACGATAAGAAAGTTTACACAGTAGCGCAAGCAATACAGTGAACTCATAAACTTCTGTATATTAGCCAGGATGTTTAGAGTTAAATAAGAAGAAGCTTGCTCAATAATGCAAGAGGCAAAATCAGGGGTTCCGCAAGAGAGTAGCTTGAGTCATTTCTTTGTCTATTTATTTCGCAAATTAGCTACATTTGCTGATGACATTGCAAAACCTACTATTGGAGACAATCACAGAGAAAGAGAGATTTAACTTTATAGGAAATTTGGAAGAAATATTTCGCGACGTCCAACATTTAGAAGTCGCTACTTTTAAATTATTAGTTGTTGTTTAATAGCTATAATAAGAGCCGTGTCGGAATTTCATTGGTTCATTTGGTTTCTCTGGTGCGCGTATTCTCAGTGTACCTGGAGCAGAATGTTTAGATTTTTGTAACGTTTAGATATTATATTGTTAGTTTATTGGTATATATAAGTAGGTAGTACAATAAGTAAAGTGAATTCTCGGTATAGGAAGTGTTGTGTGCCTGGATGTACAGACAGTAAAGAAATTCAGAATCGTTTTCCTTCGAAGAAGTATTTGGGTGTGTTTAAAACGTGATTGATAATGTTAAAAATCCCAACCTGATTGAACTAAGTATCTTTATGGTCATTACAGCGTGTTTTGTTGTTGCAAGTTCTGGTAAATTTACTTATATTAATAATCATGTAAAATATGAAATATTTAATTTATAGTATTAGAAATTAATTCCCTTCCGAAAGAAGCTATATACACAGCTATATATTTTTATTCTTGGATCAATTATTTAATAGTTGCAATTCCACTAAAATAATATATACTAAAAACAAACCTTTTAAGAGATGATTAATCGAACTTAAATACATTAGGAATTTGGGTGCAAAGCGATACAACACTTATAGTATTTCTGTTTTGTTGCCCAAGTAAGAACAAAATTAACCAAGCTAGTTTGGCTTGGATTCAGGAGTATCCATCATTCGGTTAGTATTTTATGGAGAAATAATTTAAAGTGCTCATTATAAGTTATTTTTGTTCGCCTCATTCGTCTTTAGGTTATTGGGGAGAGGATGAACATGAGGGCCCTTTTGATAATTTACATTTCATGCTAACGGAGGTTAACTGTCAGGAATTGAGAAATTACAACTTGACTCTGTAGCTTAATTTCCAGATGTACCTATATGAAAAAACGACATTTCATTTAATAAATTTATTTCAGAAATTAAATTGTTTTTCTTTAAATTTTATTGTCCAATCAAATGCGACGTCAGGACTATCACGTACTAAACTTTGTCTGTAAAGAGCCAATCAACTGTCTTTACAGCAAAATGTTTTTTTTACAGATACCTATAATGGAGATATAAATTAACCAATCAAATTACGTGAATGGCCGATTAGAGCTCCGTCTGGATGTTGGACAAAGCAAAACTCTTCTCCAGAGACCCCTATTGTGTTTTATCTCTGTTCTTTATGGAGACAATACCGTTGAAGCAACCAGAAAACTAGAAATAATAATAAATAAAGGTGAACGAAACTAAATTAGTGCATATTGAATTCATTTATAACCAAACTGCTCAAGTATAAATAAATATGAATAAGGCTGTTATTCCATACAGTAATATTGCTAAATCTTGACGCAAAATTTATCTGAAAGAATCATAAAAAAAGAAATAACTGGAATTACAATACAAAAAAAGTATTCGGAAGAAAAAGCCATGTTGGAATATTGTAGACACATCTTTATAAGACTTAAAGTTTGAAAGCAAAGAAGTTACCTAGACTCCATAATTAATTAAGAAATGAAATATCGAACCTAACATTAAAGTTGTTTATTCAAAAATAATTATTTATTAAGTAATTAATATAATTTAAATGGTGTTCTAAAAAAAAAATGGTCGTCAGAAACCTTACTATTTCCTGCTATTGTATTAGTATTTGTATTAGTGATACTTATACCTAGGAATTAGTAGTATTTGTATTTTGCAGGTAGTCTGAGAAATATGTATAATAGATTATTTTCGTCTGCAAAAATTTAAAAACTCTTCTATTATGTTTAGGTGATAGTATAATGGATTAAAATGCACGCTTTTTCTACAAAATTTCTATTAAACGCCCTTAATTTAAATCGTTGATATTAGCATGAGATAAGCTACGTAATGTCAACAAATCCTACACGGAAGCACTATTAAAACGGTCATTTCCATTCAGAATATCACCTTCTAACCATTCCGCTTACACAATGCAGATTAAATTGACGGTATGTGGATATTCTTTTACTGGAACTAACTCTGATAACACATCGGTATCAAGTTAATTAACTATCGTTCGAAGAGAAATAAGGAAGATATGTGTATAAATAAAAAAAAAACATGATTACTTATTTTAACTTTTCACTAATAACGCTCTTCTGGTCCCTCTTATGGAATATTTTTTCGTGGTAGCAGATATAGCATTATTATCATTTATAAAGATATAGCACTAAAATAAACGTCTTTGTTCTAAATGATTGTTATAACGAGCCTATGAGAACCCATAATTTTCCAGTAGATCAATTAACAGTTCAGTTCGGTTTTTTGGAAGCCTGGAGATCTTATAGGTTGATGTGAGCAATGGTTTTGCTAAAACCTTTGTTGAAGGCTGCGCGAAAATTTGAATTCAACTTTTTGAGCAATTTAGAAGTAATTAAAGTAATTTTGGCGAAGTTCCCTTACTATAAATGGAACTTGAATTTGTAACCAAAATCGTGAACCAAAATTAGTGTTTAACTATTGATCTGACCTCAATGATTTGACTCTATTATGTGGTATAACATCGTGACATTTTACGTTTATAATTAAAGTATAATTTTTAATATTAATCCGACTTTTGTTTTCTCAAGATATATAGGACAAATATTTAATATAATGTACATAAATACTTTCCGAAAATAATATTATATCATAATATTCATAATAATAAATATTTAAAATTTTGACATTGTTATTCTTAAGGTTAATTTTTGATATAAACTTGTAACATCTTCCACCATTTTACTCGTCGACAATATTAGCTGATACGCAATATAAAAGCATATTTCCACGATGGTGTACTAACATTTGTAATGATGCAATAAAATCTTGAATGTACCATTTATATACTTTTATCTCCAAGTCGTACAAACGGACTCAGTAAGGTGCAATGGTGAAATAAAATTTCAAATTGTTATTGTACAATAATATGGTACTTCGATATCTCATAATAGTAAACAATCAGATAGACTTTCGTCCAATTTATTTTGTAATACGTTAATTGGACCGTTATAATTAATTAACATTCATTTCTAGAAAACAACACAATTATTAATTCAAGTTTTTCTGTGTATCCTTCATAACAAAAATATAAAAAAAAGAAAATTAAAACCAAAAAAATTGAACCGACTTCAAGAAATAAATAAGGAACTCACTACAAATTAAAAAACAATCAAACTTAAAAAACAAAAAAAAACATTTTAAAATAAAATAAAAATAAATAAAAACCTTGTTTAACCTATCGGCTACACGTACTTTATATTCTATTAAATACACACAATTTAGCTTAATACCTACTTAAACCTATTAATCCCAAACAAAAATTTAAGTTACCAACAAAAAAAATCTAAATTAATATAACGGTTTGCGTTGGTATTTTTCTCTTCTTAGTGTTAGATATTTACTAAATAATTACGCAGTTATTTTATTTAATGGGTAGGCCAAGTAAAGGTTTTAAAGGGAATAAAGAAACAATGATTGACAATAAGGAGCGCTTTAGGCCCAGCAGTCCGCTACCTAACCTGGGTTATTTGACAAATATTCTAACTAAACTATAACAACAAAAGTTACTGACCACGCTGGGAATCGAACGAGTTTGGGAGCTAAACGCTTGAACCATTACACCATAAAAGCAGTTTACTACAATATTTCAGTTCATAAAAATTAAACTGAATGGCTTTTACACTGGACGACTTTCGATTTTCTGTCACAGCAGCTCGGCTATAACATCATACACAAATATTTGATTATTTTAGATCAAAAAATAGATGAAAACTTTGTACGTGTCTTTGGAATTTGAGTGTTACCCCGGATTTCCCCCATTCCACCTAACCGATCCCGATTTGGTGGCAATGGGACCACCTCAGAAGTGTACTCTTTCGAATAAATAAAGAATTTTGAAAATCGGTCCACAGTTGGCGGTGATATCGGCGTACATACATTAAAAAATATATATACAGATGGACATGGAACTTCCTCCTTTTTCAAAGTCGGATAAATAGCTAATACCTTTGATTGTAGTCCATGATTAGCGTCAGTATATACTGAATGATTCAATAATAATAAATAGGAAGTTATTATTTTATGCAGATAAATATTAAAATAATCAGACACTTAACTTCGATTGTGTAACAGTTGCTTTGCATTTTCATCAATAGATCGCTTATCAAAATACAAACAAGCACCTACTATTCCCTGTAATATCAAAAGAGGACCAATATTGATTTAAATCCCATATCCATTTCGGTTTCATATTTCGATTGATAAGATGAGTAATGTCTGTAATAATTAAACAAATGAAATATCTACGAAATGTTGTGCTTAGGTGTTTTTTTACAGTTTCATTTATTTTTATAATACCTATACTTCGTTGTAATATACTTTCGTGTTTTTATAAAGTTCTGAAATTTACTTACTTAACAAAACAAGATAAATACTTTCTTGTTTTGTACGCTTGCGGAAATACCAAATAAAAAGGCACATGCTTTAAAATATCAAGGACATATTTTTTGGATGTATTTTTCCCTGTTGGTTCTCCCTCGTCGCTCCTTCGGGAGCATTATTCTGACCTGAGGCGTTTCTGTTTCAATTTTTTTCGCTTTTAGATAGATATAAAGCAATATAAGAAATATAAGAAAGTAATTATATTTGAAGGAACATTAATTCTAAAATATGAAACAAGTTATTGTGCATGACCATAGACCTCTAAAAACTACGTGACAAAGCAAATAATACAAAAAACACTGCAATTACATTCTTATTGCAATAATATAGCATGCCGGCTTGGTTGGCGCAGTGGTAAAGGCGACAGGACGGTCCACCTATTGTTGTGGTAGTCGTGGGTTCGAATTCTGCTGGGGCATGGTCATCAGTTTATGTTTGTGATTGTTTAATATTTGTGATTATACTCAGTCATGATGTCTTGTTATGATTCAAGAAGAAATCAGATGATTTTAACTCGCGTGTTGCGAAATAACTGTGTTGAACTGCTATAGGTTTTGAAGGAAAGACAGAAATAAAATACATTATTGGAAAACAATTAGTTAAATATGGAACACAAATTGTCTGTCAGGATTGTATTTATCAGCGAGGCAATGCTGTTACTCATACTCTGAAACTTGTAAAAGACTATTTTTCAGAATACAATATAATTGAAATAAACTTACAATAAGTAAACAATTGGCAATGTTTACATGAACAACACGTCTAACCGGCTTAATTAATTGTACAATAGGAAACATATTTTTATTAAGAATTGAAATCATGAAAAGTAAGAATGAAAAATGTGTGGTGTGCTAAAGTTTTTTCGCCGGGTTTTTATGTAACTGTATGATGGCTACGTAAATGAATAAAAAGTTGATAATATACGGTAATAATATGGAAAAAATCCCGGAGAATCTTCACGAATAATTAAAAAGCTTTGGCTCCAATGAATGTGATTTTAACTATTTGGTTGACTAGAAAATAATTGTTCTTTTGATCCGATCTCTGCAACACTAGCTAATTGTTCTAAATCTGGCACACAAATAGTCCACAAACTCAATGTGAACGACATGCATAACAGTGACAAATGTTCACAACTCATTATTATTTAACATTTATTTCAATTATTTAATCAATATATTTTATAACATCACTGAAATCCATTAATAAAATGATTCCTCTGAAGCATTTATTATATTAAATATACTAATAGTCACATTATTCCTTCACAGTCTAATCATATTTGAAAATTATAAAGCGGTTTTTAGTTTAGGAGATACGCGCAACACAAATTGATCAAATTACCTGTGAAGAACGCAAACGAGGCAGGTACATAAGCATTTCGTCCTGTTGCCGGTTTGTTTATTAATTAAAACTTGGATGGACCGAAATCGTTAATGAAGACCTGGCATGTTAGGTTGGGCCGTTTCGCTCTTAGCGAAACTTCGACTTCAAATTCCGCCTTGTATTAAAATATTTAGCACTTATTGTCTCTTCGAAAGTTCCGCATTGCGAACTTTTCAAGAATATAATGTTTTTAAATATGCAAGTACGATTTTTTTTATTCTACTTTGTAGTAATGGGGTAATTGATTTCTTATAAAAAATATCAGACAAAAGTTAGCTTTATATTTTGTTAAAGTTAGTAATCTATATATAGTACAAAGAAAAATTGAATAAACTTTTCATTAAATTTTCCAGTCATTAAAAATGCCACCTTATTCTTAATTATTGTTTAGAAATTTTATTCATTAAGTCACTCATTATTTTCATTAAGTTGTCGAAATATTCGTCCAGCGTCTTCCATACAATTTATTAATATTTCCATAACTATGCTGGGCTCGACGGGAATCGATTCTTCACTTTTCTATCTTGTTGATCCCATACTAATTCGATAGGAAAGAGGTCTGGTAATTGTGATGGTCATTTTTTGAAAAATTTCTTCGTTTCGTTTTTGTTTTAGAACCCTTTACTCCTGAAGGGTGCCTCCTTTTTTACTTGAAGTTTATTTAGATCTTTGTTCAGTTTTCCATTGATTTTTATCATATCGGCGGGCTTATAATTAACCGTCCATCCCCAAATCATCACGACACCACAACCATGCGTGGTTAATATTTTGATCAGCGCACAAAACCATATCTATTGGATTCAATAATCTGAAATATCAATTCGTCCGTCCATAACACACTTTCCCAGTTTTTTTCGGTCCAGTTTTTGTATGTTTAAGCCTACTTCAGTCTTGTTTTTTGATGCGTACTTAGTTATAATAAATTTAGTTAGAGATAAATTAAATAAGTTAGACTAAAGATTCTCGAAAGCTGAGTACAGATTGATAATGCTGATTAATACTGGGAAAAATATTACACTCAAATCTTTCCAATTATTCTGTATATCTCCGAGACTTCAACACTGTCATAGTCTGACATCTATTAGCTTGAGTAAAGTAATCCTTAAGGCAAATTTTACATGTTTCTCTTCTCGGTCGTGTTATAAATGAAGTCATTCTTTTAAGAAGCGATTTTTAGTGTACAGTTGAGGAACATATTCATAGATGCAAAATACAATGAATATCTTCTGTGAAAGAATTGACCTTTTGATTGAAATATACTGTGAACATTTCCGAAAAAACATGGATTAAGGACATAGGAAGAAAACTGAAGCGAAAGAAGACTAGTGGCCTATACTGAAATAGTAGTTCGTTGTAGGGAAGAATAAATTAAAGTTCTGCGACAGTTGCGATCCTTGCGGCATATTGAATTGGTAATGATGATGTAATAAAATATTTAATACTTGGGTGACGTAGCGCTTCCCATTTTAATGTTTCAAGATATGTTTTCGCTGGTTTTGCAAGATGTGGTCGAGCGCAATGAAACTAACTAACTGAAAAATAACATTCTTATGCCTCTACTGGTATTCCGCCCAGTGCTTGGCCCAAAAGAATCAATTGAAGACCGTAGCTATCTCCATTAAAGGTTTCATCCAGATTTTTAGGAACAAAGCTTAATTTAAAGAAATCCTTTATGTTAATATATAGGCCTTTATGCATATTCATTAAATTTGTAATAAAGTTCATAAAGTGTTAAGAAAACTGTTTATATATGAGGGATCGGAAATCGAGGGTTAATGCTCCAAAAAATTACTAAAAACTAATTCACAATCATTCGGAAGCCATAAATAATAATATCATTTCATACAACAACAACACTAAGTATAGCGGAATGAATCTTGATGCAAAACTTGGAAGGAACATGTAAAAGAGGAAAGGAAAGGACTGGAGTAAAAATATAAGAAAATGTATTGGTTAATTGGAACAGAATTACATTATCACTACATAATAAATTGTTATTACATAAGTAAGCATAGAAACCTATATAACCTTTATATATATATATATATATATATATATACAACAATATATATATACATACTATACAAAATTTTCAGAGCAAAGTGCGAGAAGTATTGTATTTGTACCGAGATACTACAGTACTGAATACTTCCATTGATCCATTTAAATACTGACTGTTATTAAGGAAACCAAAATAATTTTAAGAAAACATGAGGATAGACTTCATTCTTATGTCAATATCGTAGTAATACAATAATACTTGGATAACATTAGAACAGGACACAGACCCAACAGATTTTGGATAGTGTAGTGTATTGAGGGGAATTTAATAAAAAATAGCAATGTTAAAACACAAACATCATTACACAAGATACTATATACTTACAGTTAAGTTATTGTAACGACACATTCAGATTAGTGGACAATGACTATTATTAACAATGTAACAAATATATTTTTTAAATATTCTAAAGCTTTATTTTCATGTTCAGTCGAATATTTGATGAAATAATAAGAAAATTTGGTGACTAAATCGAAGCAATAAAAAATTAAATTACATAACGCCACGCTTTATTCATAGTAATTAGAGCATTAAAACTTTTAACGAGAAGCCAAAGCCAAAACAAGTGACAAACGAGGGCCTGCTTGTCGTCTTCTTTAGCAGGTAATTCGATCAATTTGCATTTCGTTTCGCGCGATCCCATAAACTTCTCACGGTAAATCATTATATCGCGCGGGGGCGGGAAAACAGTTTTCCTTTACAAAAAAGCGACGCCCATTTAACATTCAGGTCGGGCGGCTGGAAAATCCAATAGTCTTAATAATGATCATAAATCTTCGCGTTTGAGCGCGCCCCGTATGGGTCTCCTCTTATAGGTGTATCATTTTTTATTTCGCCGGAATTTGTATATTGTTTTTCGTCTTCCTCGTCTTCGTTTTTTATCATCATGGCGTTATTATTCGGGGCGTAATAAATATCTCGGGCCCGAACAGACCAGCGAGAATAATAGGAAGATGCTCCGGGGGCAATAAAAGAGATACACGTTCGAGAAGATAACGAGGAAGATATACTGGTCGGCCGTTGCGGAACGAAATAACCAGAAATAAGATTTATCAAATATACGAATATACCGATACGTAATTTATAGAAAGTTCGGCGTGGACCTGTTTGTTATCTAACGGTAATTGATACTTGCTTTTAATCAGCAAAACTACAACATAACTAACTCTGTATTAATATAAAAAAACCTTATATCTTTGCTCTTTATTTATATCAAGTTTGTATATGTAACAGGTCAATTGAAAAGACGTCGGTCTATCATAGTAAAACACATTTTTGGCAAAATTAGTTTTTTTATTCAACATAATTCACTTCAAGGGTGATACACTGATTATAGAGACTCTCCAACTTTTAGATACCATTTTTGTAGTACGATTTGTCCTTTGCTTCAAAAAAATAGACCTCAGTTTTGGCGATCACCTTTTCATTCGACGAAAATTTCTGAGATCTGAGATCTGGGGGCCAAATCTGGAGAATACGGTGGATAAGGAAGCAATTCGAGGCCCAATTCGCGGATTTTTACCATCGTTTTCACTGACTTGTGACACGGTGCATTGTCTTGGTGAAGCAGCACTTTATTTTTCTTGAAATGAGGCCGTTTATCGCCGATTTCGTCCTTCAATCGGTCCAATAAATATGTAATAGTCGCTGTTGATGGTCCTTCCCTTTTCAAGGTAATCAATGAAAATTATTCAATGCGAATCCCAAAATACAGGCGCAATAACCTTGCCAGCCGACTATTGCGTTTTCCCACGCTTTGGAGCGTGTTCATCGTGTGCGGTCCGCTCGGATGATTGGACTTCAGAGTGAAATGATGGAGCCATGTTTCATCCATTTCTATATATCGACATAAAAGCTCGGGTTTATTACGCTTCATCATCTTCAAACACTGCTCCGAATCATCAACTCGTCGTTGTATTTAGTCAAAAGTGAGCTCGCGCGGTAGCCACTTTGCACAGAGCTTTGCACAGAGAACAACCCAAGTTCTTGCTTCAACTGTCTTTGTTCACTTCAAAATGTGAAATTTTACTAACACGCAAAATTCCTTTTTATCCATTTTTTTGCAATAACAAAAATTCCTTCACACAAAATACTATAATACACAGACTAATAATCCGACAGCTGTCAAATTTATACACGCATCTTTTGAGGGTTAGAGCTAACTAAAAAACATGTCGATTTAATTCTGGTAGCGCCATCTATGTGTCAGGCCGGGAACTTTTCAATTGACCTGTTAGTAGTCGATTAGAGCAATTATGCAAATAGCGTTACAAATCAGGCGTTTAATTTGATGCTATAAACTTAACTTATATGATAACACTATACTCCTTAATACAGGTGTTGAGGCTTCTGAAATTCTTTATGATCTAGTTCACTTTGCAGAGCAATATGGTTTGAAAACTTATAAACCAAAACTCTGACAGAAAAACTGAGACGGATCTCCTGCTATTGAAAATTTCAACGGGATCCGGTTGCAGAAAATGCATAGATATTTGGGTAAGTATTTAGAATCAGTCATACATGAGGAAAACATGGCATCGACCGCTGAAATAATAAATCGAATCGGCCAAGCTGCACGACCTTTTGCTTCTCCATTATAGTGCATGTGGAAGAGAATACCTTACAATCAAGACTACATCCATTTTTTTCGAAAGATTATCTTGCCAATCGTCCCTCACAGCTTCGAGATTTGGACACTGCCACAATACGACCCCTCTAAGCTATGGGTATTAAAAATGCGATTCTCAATGGAAATTCTACAAGATTCGCAGGAAGTTTTTGCAATTCGATTAAGACGAGGCAATAAATGTACGATTGAAGAACAAATTCACAGATCCAGATTATAATGTATCGAAAATATCGATATGGTTTTTTGGCCGACATATCGATATATCGATATTTTTTTCAGCCGACGTTTCTGGATATTAAAAATAGTGAAAGATATTTGATAAACATTATAAAAAACATTATAAATTGGTACTTAATCTTAAAAGTACAGTGTATTTTGGTACTTAATTTTAAAGTAGTTAAAAGAGTTTTAAGTTCCTCCGAATTTCCTTGTCGTAATCCTAAACAATCTAACCTAATTGTGAAAGCCAATGGTTTTAACATTTCTCAAAATTAATTTTGTATTTACTATTAGTGAGTTATTTAGCGCGTCTGTAGCAGTTATTTAGTAGACTTTCATCACATTTATTGTTTTATTTGAAGTAATTTGCTGTTGAAGCCCATCAAACACTTTTAGAACCTTATGAAGATGCTGAAAGATCAAATGATAATCAATCTTAGTTATAAATTAATGTATTACTACATTTCAATTGTACTTGGATTAATTCACCAGCAAGACGAGTGCGAGAAAATACATCAACATGTATTCCTCAATTATAAAATTACAATAACTCATAGCTATAGTTTAGACTAAAGGTATACAATTTATATAAGTTCGTATGGGTTGGTTCGCTTCATTCTCCTGACATCCTGCCCGCTGTCCAACAGTTGTATTGCTTCCACATTAGTATGATTTAGTAATCTTTTTTCGTATTTTAAGCCGAAATCTTGGATAATTTCGCAAATCCATTTGATTTCCAGCCCACCGTGTAGTTCTTCGTTAGTTACGTAGCGATAAGCATTGGTAATCAATCGAAGAACCTTGTTTTGACAGCGTTAGTTGATTAGTTGATTTGATTTTTTAGTTCAACCCCATATTTGCAGCCCATAGGTCCAAATTGGCTTTATAATGGTCTTATAAATCAACCTCTTTGATTTTAGATCAAGTTGAGAGTATCTTCCAACTAATCAGTATAGTTGTTTTTTTTTTCGTTCTAATGTGTTTTGTTTTTTGTCTAACGCGATCTTTCCAATTTAATCTACCGTCAAGATGGATTTCGAGGTATTTAGTTGATTCTGATTCTTGAGGAATCGGGCATGCATTAAGTGATATAATTAAGTTTTTATTATTTCACCGCAATGTAAAATTAACGTGGACAGATCTGGAGTTATTAAGTTCAATTTTCTGGTCTTTCATCCATTTGTAGATTTTTTTGACTGCCACTTGTAACCACGCTCATACATGTATAAGTTCCTTAATTGAATGGATCAAGGTTTACCAAGGAATAATATAATTGGAACTGGTGATTTTAAACCGAACCGCATTCGCCATACAGTCAAAAGCCCCGATATAAATTAAAGAAGAAGAAAGAGAACAAAATCGTTATCATAATTATTCGGGAACTTCGAGAAGGGAACTACTCCTAGAAGTTTTTTCTTTGCGTCGAGTTCGCAATTCGAGCATAATTAAAACTTTGTATAAGTAATCGAATCCAGATTATTAATGAGAGACCATGGCTAATTTGAATTTTCTATTTCAACCTTAATGAACGCAATCACTAATGGCCGTGATTTGCTTTTCGGGCAGAGACGATCTCCGTGGCTGGAATTACGGTCCGTCCGCCCCGAAGGCCAAAGTATCGAGCAATTTGCCGCCGGCGAAAGATTCCGAAGGTATTTCCCGGCCAGATTGTCGGCATTAGGATTGTTTCCAACTTTCCGACAACGAAAGAAATATTTTATCAAGCTCTTAATAAGTTTTATTGGTGTTTTGATCGAAATTTCTTTATGAAATTAATTCCGTCTCGTCACTAATTGATGCCAATTAAATTTTATGTCTGGATCGTTATGGATTGGATTGCCGGGCAACTTGCGCTCGTCCATATTGAATTATTGTTTGAGCAGTTTGGGGTTCTTGTCTAAAGAATAGCGAGATTTATAATAAAAACCTATTACCTAATCTAATTTCATTTTATTTTAATTTTTATTAGTATTTTTATAATTTTGCTTATCAATTAACTTATTTAATTATTTTTTTTATGACATTCTCAAGTTTTGACAATTTAAAATGATTATTTCATTACTCATAATAACATACCCATTCGAATAAAATGGAATACGCCCAAATCAACCAGGAATAGTCGTCATATCGGTGAGACATAATAATATATAGTTTATTCAAAGTTTCTTTGTACATACGTCATCAAGATCTTTAATATATCGCCTGTCGCAATTTGTAAATTAGTTTTAGAATCAGGAAATATTTCCCTTCTCATTTTATTCTAGTTAAAAAGAGGCACAATGCTGTCTGAGTAGTTTGAACACGTAAACAAACAAAATTCTTGAAAGCAATAGTGATTATTAGAGGTTATAACTCTAACCTATAAACTATTGTGTGTGTATAATTAACTGTAGTTTTTAGATGTAGCATAATGTTTAAATAAATTATATTTGATAACATTTTTGTTCAATTATTTTATTTAGACTAAAATTTTGTTGTATGTCAAAGCCACACTGAACTAAAACTCAAAGTTGATGCAGCAACATTGGGACGTTTCGATTTCACAAATTCGAATGACGTATGTACAAAATAACTTTGAACAGACTATAAACAAATATTTTATTGGTTCTATTTTCATTGGACCTGGCCGACCCGCTGCCCGCTGACAGCTCTAATTCTAATACAGTAGATTATTCGCCGCTTCTGTTATATGTAAATCGACCATGGACGTGTGATTTTATGCAGTGACGTAAATTTGGCAGCGCTGTACTGCAAAATACCGGCAGAGCAATTTTAAATCGCAGGACAAGTCCTTATGTTTTGTATCTGAAACGATATTAATACGTGAGCTAGTTAAGACTAAAGTTGGGAAGTATCGAGTGAAATTGACTATCGACTGTTTAGTAATTGACTACTTTTTACTATCGACTGTTTCAGTCGTACTTTTAGTTCCTATTTTTGGTTTGACTGATATTGGAAGTATTGGGTTTTCATAGTGGATGATTTTATTAGCTTTATATTTTGCTTCAGAATCAGGGTGCTACATCCAAGTTCCACAAAAAATGATGAAACAAGGCACAAAACCGTGAAACGATATTAACACGTGAGGGAATAAGACTAACGTTGGGAACTATCGACTGAAATTGACTATCGACTGTTTAGTAATTGACTACTTTTTACTATCGACTGTTTCAGTCGTACTTTTAGTTCCTATTTTTGGTTTGATTGGTATTGCAAGTATTGGGTTTTCATAGCGGATAATTTTATTAGCTTTATATTTTGCTTCAGAATCAGGGTGCTACATCCAAGTTCCACAAAAAATGATGAAACAAGGCACAAAACCGTGAAACGATATTAACACGTGAGGGAGTAAGACTAACGTTGGGAACTATCGAGTGAAATTGACTATCGACTGTTTAGTAATTGACTACTTTTTACTATCGACTGTTTCAGTCGTTATTTTTGATCCGACTGATTTTACTAGTAACTATTTCAGTCGCTATTCTTAGTTCGATTGATTTTATTACTATTTATTATCGACTGTTTCAGTCGTACTTTTAGTTACTATTTTTGGTATGATTGGTATTGGAAATATTGGGTTTTCATAGTGGATGATTTTATTAGCTTTATATTTTGCTTCAAAATCAGGGTGCTACATCCAAGTTCCACAAAAAATGATGAAACAAGGCACAAAACCGTGAAACGATATTAACATGTGAGGGAGTAAGACTAACGTTGGGAACTATCGAGTGAAAGATTATCGACTGTTTAGTAATTGACTACTTTTTACTATCGACTGTTTCAGTCGCTATTTTTGATTCGACTGATTTTACTAGTGACTATTTCAGTCGCTATTCTCGGTCCGACTGATTTTATTGCTATTTATTATCGCCTGTTTCAGTCGTACTTTTAGTTACTATTTTTGGTATGATTGGTATTGGAAATATTGGGTTTTCATAGTGGATGATTTTATTAGCTTTACATTTTGCTTCAGAATCAGACTGCTACATCCAAGTTCCACAAAAAGTGATGAAACAAGGCACAAAACCGTGAAACGATATTAACACGTGAGGGAATAAGACTAACGTTGGGAACTATCGAGTGAAAGACTATCGACTGTTTAGTAATTGACTACTTTTTACTATCAACTGTTTCAGTCGCTATTTTTGATCCGACTGATTTTACTAGTAACTATTTCAGTCGCTATTCTCGGTCCGACTGATTTTATTACTATTTATTATCGACTGTTTTAGTCGTACTTTTAGTTGCTATTTTTGGTATGATTGGTATTGGAAATATTGGGTTTTCATAGTGGATGATTTTATTAGCTTTATATTTTGCTTCAAAATCAGGGTGCTACATCCAAGTTCCACAAAAAGTGATGAAACAAGGCACAAAACCGTTTTACTACTTTTAAAAATCGTATAGTTTTGTTGTATCGTTGGCAAATACGGCACCCAAACGCAAATCTTTGCAAACCGGCAAAAATATTGCTCACACCGCCTAACGAATTCACCGAAATTTGGGTTTCAAAGCGTTTTGATAAAACCGTTTCGCGAAAACAAATACATTTTTGACGTCAAAACGTTCGGATGCAAATCCTCAAGATTAATTGTTCCGTCGGCAGTTTCGAGTAAATGAAGGGATTTTTTATGGCAAACGAAAATCCTACTGAACAATATATTTTCCATTCCGTTTAATTATCTTCCGCCATCGTTTAGACAACACGGTCATTTTACGCGCGGCAAGATTAATATTCTTTTCGATAACGAACTCTTTCAAGAACCATTTGATACTTGTTGCAGATAAAATTTTGAATTTTAAATTTTACTGCATAATTAAATTCGAGTAGTGTAATTATTTAATCACAACTGAACATGGTTTAGATCAAGTTCGTATGTCAGTCATATCTCATTAAATCAACTTTTATAATAATATTATTAGTATTTGTTAGATTGTAATAGTGTGACTGTATTCTTCTGATATGAATAACAATTCCAGATTTCTAACAGTATTTCTTCAAATAATCGTTGATCCGAAAATATATAGAATAATAAAATGGAATCATTGCAAGTTCGCCAACTTTCCTTATATCAAAAGAATATATATATATATATATATATATATATATATATATATATATATATATATATATATATATTTGACACGGTATTTCACAATTCGACCTCAACATATTTTATTTCTTGAATAAGGCATAAAAATCGGAACTTTCCACAGCAGCCCGTTGGAGAGCTGCGGTCCCGCCGATTTCCAACTTTTTGGCGTTTATCGAAAGGCCTCGAACAACTCGGCGTCATTGAGGTCAGCAGTCGGGCTTAATTTGGTAAAAGTACTCGAAATAAAACGAAAAATTGCTCTATGACACCAGCAGCGACGACCCGAGCGAAGTAAATAAGATGGCGTCGAAGAAAATCAACCTTTTAGAGTGGCCGAGGGATCGAAGTTTTGTCGCACAGTAACAATGGTCCCGGTTGAAGTGTGTTTGAAAATATATTGGGAAATAATTTAAAACGAGAAAAAAATTAATTGGTCGATATCAAGGTCATAAGGTTGTTTGTTAGGTATTTTGTTTTAATAAAATTTTTTGTGGTAGAAAATTGACTGTATTATTCACATTACTTCACATTCTCATTTCTTACCCACTGAATATTAGGCAAATCTATAAAAAAATAAATGTCTATGAGCTCTTTAGTTTTTGTGGCATATTATTTATATTTTTGGTGTGGTAAATTCGAAAATGGCTTCCATTTTTTCATCAGTCTACAATTTAACGTTTCTTGACAATTTAAGTAATTATGTCAAAAGGACTTATTACATTAAAATAAGAGATAACAGACCTGAAAATACCAGGATGACTATTTATATTTCGGGAATAGGAAAAAAAAACAAATAGCTAAGCTATATTTTTATTGTTTTTCAAAATACTCACCGCGATGATCGATACAGTTTTGCATACGCTTAAGCCATTTTTCAAAGCCTTTATTCCATTCTGAATAAGGTATCTTCAAAACATGATTTTTGAACGCTTCAATAGCTTCTTCCGGCGATCAAAATCGTTCACCATGCAGTTTATTCTTCACGGATGGGAACAAGAAGAAGATATTGGATGCCAATTCAGGGCTGCACGGCGGATGACCCATCAATTCGATGTTTTGAGTGCTCAAATAGTATTTTGTTTTAGGCGATGCGTGAGAGCTCGCATTATCTTGATCAAGAACAATCTGGCGTCCTTTGTTTGTTTTTTTTATTTCACCCAAGACTTCTGGTAAACAAATGGTTATGTACCAATCAGAATTTATTGTTGTACGATCCTCTAGAGGCACTGTTACAGAAACAAGTCACCATTTTCTTTGAAGTGCTTCGTCGCGAACGCCTTTTGTTGGATTTGGTACTTCTTTGAGCACCTATACAGTCGACTGCTGCTTAGTTTTGGGGCTCATACGAATATATCCATGATTCGTCACCTGCCACGATTTTATAAAGGTCTTACGAAGCTATTGGATTTCTTAAGCATTTCTTTGCGCCAATCAACATGAGCTTTTTTTTTAGCGATTCAGCGAGTCGAATTGTGTGGGATCCAACACGAACATAACTTTCGCACAGCTAAGTGTTCATGTAAAATCGCATATATGCTGGTGGAACTAATGCTTAGGGATGCCTTAATCTCACAATAGGTGACATGATGATCTTGCTTAATCATTTCGCACACAGCATCGATGTTTTCTGGCACAACAACTGATTATGGCCTTCGCGAAACTCGACAGCGAACTACAACCACGATTGCATTCACTAAACCATAGATACACGGTGGCTTTTGTTAAATTAAGATGATTGATGCACTGTTGTTGTGATAATCCACTTCGAAAATCGTGAAAAATCATCGCACGAAAATGTTCACGATTCAGTTTCATTTTTTTGCCGAGACGAAACTTTCAATTAAATATAAAATAAACAAACTGCGTCCGTGCGACAAAATGTTCTGAGTACGTATATCGTCAAAAATTGCAAAGTTTACGATGGAACCGTCAGATGGACTCACATGGTAACAGTGTTGCCAACTTCCGAAATATAAATAATGCCCCTCTTGTTACTCTTATCTAATATACGTTCAGTAGCACACACTAAAATATTTTATTTTTCCCAATGAGCTTCCTCTTTGTACATTTTCGATTGTGGAAACAATCTGGAAGGTGCCTCTGAAGCTCCCAACAGTAGTCTAAATTAAGTGAGAGGCTCCATTTTTACTGGTATCTTTCCTCCGTCACTCTAATGTCTTGGTGCAACCGTTGAATCAAATGTAGTCTACGTAACTTTAAGATTTAAATGCTTTTAGCAATCCTTTGACGATTTGTTTGTAGTTAGGGTATTTACGATTGCCTAAAAATGTATCTATGAAAATTTAAAGCCTGTCACTATTGCAAATTAAATATTGGTTTAGTCTTTCTTCTTTATAGAATGTAATATACATTAATAGCCATGAACTGAATTTGATAATTTAGAAAAATCAACACTATGTTGGGAGACTATTTTCACTAAAAGTATATGTGCGATTGTCAGAAAAATATACCTGATCATATCAATATTTTCATCCAATTGGTTCTGAACGTTATATCTGCACTAGAAACATAGTTTCGTAGAAAGTGTATTATTCCGTATAATAATTGTTTACTAGAAACTTTTTCAGTAATTAGCAACATATAGAATTACTCATGTCATATTGCAACTCTCACATTGTCATTAGACTTTATTTTTTCGAATTTTTGTCATTTTTCGTTCGTTTTCATTTAAACAGCACAATTTTTGACTGCCTTAATAGTATTAAGTTGCTACACCACTTGTACGATACCACCTTCTTTTTGCTTCTTCTTTAGTGTTACGTACTCCACATATGTCATCGGAAAAAATTTGTATGAGTTTGGTGAGAAATTGTCTCTGTCTTTGTTCTAATTTTGCTCCATGGTATTGGCAATATACATGAAAATATTTAAAGTACTGCCTCATATATTGTAACAACTATTCAATTTTCTTTGCAAATATAGCTATTCTATCCATTATGGTTCGATTTTCTGACACATAACAATTATGGGGATATTCAAATTAATAATTATTAGGATATTGGGAATAGTTAGTACTGAGTGATTTCTTATACAGACTATTAATTCACAAGATGTTTTTAATAAAAGTTTTAAAAAATCCGTTAAATCTAATTTTCAATCCTAATACTTGCATAGAAAAAGTACTATAATACGAGTATAATTTATAATAGTGCGTAGAATATAAAACAGAAGAAGTAACATGTGAAAATAGCTTGAGTTGTTCGTAAAAATATAAATATTAAAAGAGAATTCGTTCATATAAATGTCAACCAATAATCAATGATATCATGTCGCATTAATAGAACTCTTTTTTCTCGATTTTCTGCTTAAACGACAATTTTATTACTTTAAGCCTTCTTAGATTAATAGGCCAAATACTGAGACCAAGGAAACCATCAGGGTTGCCAATGCCAATTCATCAAATTGCCTAATAATCCAAATCAAATTCCCTAAACTGGAGAGAAACATGTACTGATTTTAATAAATCCTTCTCTAAAGTATTTTAAGAAATAAAGCATGCCTCAAAAATTTAAATAACAGTTACTTTTTCTATTTTCATAATATTGAATAAAACGCAACCTTACACTTAATTTCTTATTTTCCTTGAAAGCATTTAGTATTATGAGTCAAACTTGACACAATCGTCTCATTCTTTAATGCCTTACCTTTTTTAATTTGGTTCTCTCTTTTTAAATTTCTACGGACACTAAGTTTTTTGCCGAGTAATGTGTTTAAAAACGGTAATATCATGAGTAAGGACATCACAATTTTTATGTTTGGGAATAAGTATATTCCCGCAACGTTTTTAGCGCAAAACACTTTACCAAAGTAGCAGGCACCATCACTGTTATCTTCATGAATTTGAAGCTCATGTTGATCAAAATCTAGTATCATTTGAGCTCGCCAGTCGTCAACTAATTATCGTGCTGTTACAGATTTATCAAGCACCGGATATCGCTTCAGCACTGATACCATTGATTTAATTTGAAGCTGTTGACTTTGTGCTGGATTTGTAACCGATATAAAAAAAAATATGGATCGCAGAAATGAAATCGGTTGGTAATTAACGGGAATGTAATATAAAATTTATCACATTTTCATATTTTTTCAAATTTTCCGTACTTTCCTCAGCTTTATATATATTTATGTATATTTAATGTATATTAATATATATATTTAATGTATAAGTAATGTATATTTTATCTAGACGTAGAAAATTGTTGAATATTTGAGCCATTATTTGAAATATTAAATATAGGAAAATGTGCCGGCTAATTGGAAGAAAATCACAGTTGTCAGTACATAACAAATTGCTATTATATAAGCAAATACTGAAACCTATATGGCCTTATGTGGTTCAATTATGGGGATGCCCTGCAAAGAGGCATAAATAAATAAAATACAAATTTTTCCTACATACAAAAAGTCCTGAGAGGTATTGTGGGCGCACCCAAATACTACAGGACTGATTACCTATATCGAGACTTTCAGATACCCACAGTCAGTCAAGAAATCAAGAGAATTGCAAGGGGGCATGTAAAAGACTCTATTCTCATGAGAATATTGAAGTTTTGCAATTTTTGGATAGCGCCACAAGAGAAGACAGACTGAAAAGCATCAAACCATCTGATCTTGTGTAGAGTTGCGCAGTGAGGTGCCTATAATAAAAATACAGCAGTGATATGTATAAACATTATTTATAAATATTATTTATATACCTAGATTTAAGTTATCATAAAGAAAAATTGTAGATTAGTCGGAAACGACTAGTAACAATGTAATAATTAAATAAAAAAATTTTTTTAAATATTAACACAGTACTTGACATTTTTTTTTTCTAGCTCTGGTTTCAATTTGTAAGGAAGGGATTTTTCTTATTGAAACGAGTTACTCAACAAGAAATTCATTAGAAGTTAATGTGCATATGACATGAACTCTCAGTCAGAGAAGTAAAATATTAAGAAATTCACACTCACAAATCTTCATTTGCCAAGCGCAGTTACCGCGAACTGAATCAACCTTTCAGTCATCAGTTAGGAAGAGCCGAAATTACTTTTTCCCCTGCCACCTTACACAACACAAAAAAGCAAACAAGATGAACAAACACCGTTAAAAGCCTATTAACCGAAATTCTGGCCTTCGAGATGACGAAATTAACTAAATGACAGTTTGATTGTATGAATAATTACAAAATAATAATCTACTTTTAATCGCGTTATTTTAACAACAGGGGTGACCTCCTCTAGGCCGAGTTCTCACGTAGCCAGGAGGCATTCCTGGCGGCAGGAGATCCAGGCACCCTTTTCATATCATTTGTCTCTCCCATCCAAGTATTTTATAGTTAACACGTACAACCACACATTGTAACTTTTCGCGAAAGTTAGACAAAACTTCCCAAACTGACTTTAAACTAAGTTTCTATCAAACTGAAAGTTTTGTGTAAAGCTCCTTGTCGCCCGAGGTTTTTCGAAATTCTTGGTAATATAATTTTCTATCATGGGAAAACATGGGATGTATGACAACATTGTGATTTATTAGGGTTTAAAGTATCTTAGCGGTTCGGTTATTATCGCGCTAGAGTCGTTCTCCTAGAGGATGTCGCTCGTAGCGGATTCAATTACTTGAACAAATATTTTTATACTAGATGAAGTAACGCGAAATAGATATCTTTTAGTTGATATATATATTATATTTTTGTATTTACTGATTATTTTTTATCAATTACATCTTATATTGGATGTGCTTAGTACAATCTTAATTTACAAATTAATTTATTACTACAGGTCTGTTGTACCTACATTACTAAACAAGCAAGGCGAGTACGGGATTAGTATATCAGTATAAATTTCCGAAATTAAAATAAAACTAATCTAATTAAGCTAAAGTTAAGAATACATTTATGCACTAAACAAGTCTTGTCTTTTGGTTCGCTCCAAACTTCTGATTCTGCGTCTTGTAATGCCAAATCCTGGATCACCTCGTCTATCCATTTAATTTTGAGGTTATCGTGTAGTTCTATGTTTGTTATGTAGCGATAAGAATTCGTAATTAAGCGCAGAACTTTGTTTTGGATGCCTTGGATTACTAGTTGGTTTGATGTTTTAGTGCAACCCCATATTTGCACTTGATAGTTCCAAATTGGTTTCATGATTGATTAATAAACCACTCTGTTTGAGTGTAGGCCAAGTTCAGAGTATCTTCCGACTAACCAGTACAGTTGCTTGATTTTGAGTCCAACCTACTATGTTTTTTGTCTAACATGATGATTCCAATTTAATCTACAATCCAGACATATTACGAGGTATTCGCTGATTTTGCTTGAAGAATCAGGCATCCGTCATATAATATAATTAGACTTTTGTCTTAAGCTGTCTTTTCCAGTCCCTAGTCCACTTGTAGATCTTGCTGCCCTCTACTCCTACTTTTTGTACAACCTTAGACACAGAACGTCTTTTCTCATTATAACAGTGCCGTCGGTAAATGTTCCAAGTACTGTTCTTGTTGTTTTTGGGATATCAGTAGTACAGAGCAGATATACGAGTGTTCCCAAGACATTTTTCTTTGGAACTCCAGCCGAAATAGGTTTAAGAGTTAAGAATTCACCTGTATATGACACTCAAAATTTTCTATCGAACAAATATAATTCCAGCAGTCGAAATTTTTTCTTTTTGTAGATTAATCCTAAATGGCATACCTGATCAAAAGCCTGTGGGATAAATAGGAATATTGCAGAGCAATATATCTTTTATTCGAATGACTCTTCAACAACTGCTGTTATTCTATGAACTCGAAAGCTGGTATTTATATAAGTGGTTTTATACGTTTTTATAGCAGTTATAGAAAAAATTTTGATATCGCAGGTGCTAGCGAGATAGGCCTCTAAAATAGATACAACTTGTTCTGTCGGTTTGTCAGGCTTTTTAAGCATAATTATTCGAACAACCTTACATGAATAAACATGGTGGAACTTGGAAAATTCTTTGTTTCAAGTTCGTTCTGTACTTTGTGGTATAAGCTTGATGTACTATGAGCTACTAAAATCTAATGAAAGCATCAGTAGGAATCGCCATCGAACTCATATGCGCGAAAAAAATGAACGGAATGCAAGCAAAGACATGAAAATCTGACATAACACTCGGTCACATGTCGCAAAACCGGTGAAAACATTCTTGAAAACATTAAAATGAAAGTGATACCCCACCCGCCATATTTTCCAACCTTGCCTTCTGATTACTGCTTATTCCGATATATGAGTCGTGACCTCAGTTCTTACGAAGATACCAAAAACTGGTTCAATTTGTGGATACCTTCAATAGGTACATACATCTTTCGAGATGGAATCCGTATATTGCCTAAAAGATGGGAAAAAGTAGCCGCTATCAATGGACAATACTTTGAATAAAATAAATTGCATTGAATTTTCACAATAAAACTTCAAATTAAAAGAAAACTTTTAAAACTAATGTATAGGCTTAATATATTTGATAATTTGTTCTTAGTAAATACGTTTAAAAATGAAAACTACGAGCACTATTTGACGAACAAATTTAAGAAATACTTTTATTTCTTGGTAAATAAAATACAAATGTTCAACAAAACATTATTATGGTCACTATATTGATAATATACAAGGTATTACAATGGTGGTTATAATAACCAAGAAATAGGAGTATTTCTTAAAAATCAGAAGTGGGATTATATTCAAAATACTCAAAATATGGATTGTTATGCGATTATACACTGAGCCCTGAAAGAAGAAGCTGTTCACGAAACATGATGCTCATACTGTTAGATAATAATTGACGACTATGTAAATGCCTTTACCGCAAAGGCTTTACGAGGATACGGCGAATACAGTGAAATTGGCAAGCAGTGAAACCAGACTTACACAATCATCTTGGTGTTCGGCGTTGTAATGAAAAAACAGTGAATATGTTGTACTGAGACGATAAACGTCTTCAAATGCAATTTAAAAACGAAATTATGAGAATATATTACATATCAGTGAAATAGAAATTACGTTGTGATTAGAACAGGAAATTTGTTGTATCCAGATGACGAATATAGAAGCTACAGAGGCATGTGAAAATTGAGGCAAGAAGTTTGAATAGTTTTCCAAAATAGTAAATGAATGTGATGCTGTGTGACGGAGATGGACTGGACCACATAAACGAAAGCTGTTATAGTTGACGTGAACGCATTAGTGAACGAAGCTAGAAATTGGATTACCACGAAGTTGGAGATGTTGATGTTGTGAGGTCATGTTGAGACTGATAGTGTCTGCTTGTTGTTTGAGCCGAAACCTGTGATTGGTTATTGAGGTTTTGCAAATTTTAAGGGAGAATTCCATTAAAGAAGATCGATTGTTTGTTAAATTGTGAACTAGATCATCCCTACGACGTGTTAGGTGATCGTAGAGACTGTAAAATATGATGTTATTGAAAAATAAAGAACGAATTGTGGTGCTAGAATTTAAAATCGGCATTGTACGTATTTATGATTTTGAATGTTTTGAAATTAGAGAAGACGATAAGGTTGAAATAAACATTGGAAATATTGACTGTCAGAAAAGGCTGGTGCCTTGATTGGAAATAATATAGTTTCAGAGAGTCTCTCAAAAAATATGTTGTTGACATAATCGATAGCTGAATATTATTATAATCATGGTTGTATTGCCTTGTGTATTGTCAAGATACTGGTCATTATAATGTTTTGTTGAACATTTGTATTTTATTTGCCTAGAAATAGAAGCATTTTTAACACAAAATAATTTCGTTCAATATTTGATTATTCCATGTTCCCAAAACTATCCATGTAAAAAAACAATTTCCAAACGATATATATGACTTGATATTACGATTCAATCCACGTTTTCCATAAGCAACGGGAAACATTAGCATTACCAGATGACGAATATAGAAGCTAGAGAGGCAAGTGAAAATTGATGCAAGAAGATTGAATAGTTTTCCAAAATAGTAAATGAATGTGATGTTGTGTGACGGAGATAGACTGGACCACATAGACGAAAGCCGTTATAGTTGACGTGAACGCATTAGTGAACGAAGCTAGAAATTGGATTATCACGAAGTTGGAGATGTTGATGTTGTGAGGTCATGTTGAGACTGATAGTGTCTGCTTGTTGTTTGAGCCGAAACCTGTGATTGGTTATTGAGGTTTTGCAAATTTTAAGGGAGAATTCCATTAAAGAAGATCGATTGTTTGTTAAATTGTAAACTAGATCATCCCTACGACGTGTTAGGTGATCGGGTCATCCATAGAGACTGTAAAATATGATGTTAATGAAAAATAAAGAACGAATTATGGTGATAAAATTTAAAATGGGTATGGTACGTATTTACGATTTTGAATCTTTTGAAATTAGAGAAGACGATAAGGTTGAAATAAACATTGGAAATATTGACTGTCAGAAAAGGCTGGTGCCTTGATTGGAAATAACATAGTTTCAGAGAGTCTCTCTAAGAATATGTTGTTGACATAATTGAGAGCTGAATATTATTATAATCATCGTTGCAATACCTTTTGTATTATCAAGATACTGGTCATTATAATGTTTTCTTTAACATTTGTATTTTATTTGCCTAGAAATAGAAGCATTTTTAACACAAAATAATTTCGTTCAATATTTGATTATTCCATGTTCCCAAAACTATCCATGTAAAAAAACAATTACCAAACGATATATATGACTTGATATTACGATTCATTCCACGTTTTCCATAAGCAACGGAAAACATTACCATTTCCCGATATCCTTCGTAACGGTAGGACGGCGTCGAGGTAAGAAATCTCGGCAACAAGAAACAGTCGGAAACAAAAAGCGAGAAGGCGAAGCCCCGAATGTAATACCTTGTGTATTGTCAATATACTGGTTATTATAATGTTTTGTTGAACATTTGTAGATTATTTGCCTAG
Source organism: Rhynchophorus ferrugineus (assembly GCF_030347505.1). NCBI lineage: Eukaryota > Metazoa > Arthropoda > Insecta > Coleoptera > Curculionidae > Rhynchophorus > Rhynchophorus ferrugineus. Next base: position 39,114,233 of record NW_027472585.1, on the reverse strand, counting down.
AAATAGAAGCATTTTTAACACAAAATAATTTCGTTCAAAATTTGATTATTCCATGTTCCCAAAACTATCCATGTAAAAAAAACAATTACCGAACGATATATATGACTTGATATTACGATTCAATCCACGTTTTCCATAAGCAACGGAAAACATTACCATTTTCCGATATCCTTCGTAACGGTAGGATGGCGTCGAGGTAAGAAATCTCGGCAACAAGAAACAGTCGGAAACAAAGAGCGAGAAGGCGAAGCCCCGAAACAAAAACCGTCTTTCGGGCGAAAGAAAAATAGAGAGACATCGCCCGTTATCAGTTCAGTTGTAAAATGACGGTGGACCTACTTGATCCTCGTTTAAGTACTGTGAAATAGCGGGACGAAAGGGGCCCGGTTCCGTGAAAAATGACTTGTTTATACTCTAGACAGTCTTATCTATTTCTTTCGCACAGCTGTAATTTCTGATAGCCATTCTTCAATGCAGACGAAAGCTTTTTCCGAACGGAATGGCATCGTTTGTTTGTTTATTCGATTCCGATTGTTTCTCGAAGGCTTTTCCTTCCCATTCGACCGTATAATATATATTTTTTTATGACCAGAAACCATTTAATATGGATTTATAACGGAAATAATGAAGTCATAAATCTAGTTTTAATGTTGTTTGTTGGTAGCACTTATATTAACGATATCGGGTACAGGTCAATCAATAACCGTCGATATCAGTACACTCTAAAAATCTACAATAAAATACGTTTGTCGAAACATACCTTCGAAATTGCGTAGATCCCTAGAATCCCTGTAACAAATAAAAATTGTAAGTTAATTATTGAATATAACGTTGACGTAAAACATAAAATAATTCCAAAAACTCAAACGACTCTCTTACATTATCACCTCAGAAAGTCTATTAAGTCCAATGAAACAGCTAATTCTGCTCATCAATACTGTCCAATATATTACCAATTTGAGTTTGTAAAAATGTAAAATTCGTTTCAAACTAGGAGCGAATTTTTCTTTCTCATTTTAGTAGTTAGCGTTACTCTAGTTAAAAAGAGATAGACAGAAGTCTGATGCCTCCGAGGGTCTCACCGAATCGGTCTATAAATTTCGATTTGTGCTGGTATTGGTCAACAGTGTTGTCATATATCTGCAAAAGTATTCAAAATATTAATGATGATAATCAGAAGTTATAAACCAGCAAACGTTTTTTTTTTGGGGCCTGCTTTGGTAAATTTCTGACTATTATTTAAAATTGTGATGATTCTAATTGAAAATACCGAAGCCATTAAACAGTCAGAGTCGGGAAATGATTGCGTCTCTAATCAGTTACTTCGGACATTAACGAGATAATGGGGGCCTCTTCTTGTCTCTAAAATGCGTTAGAGGGACATGTACATATATACTATTAAATATTAATTTGATGCAGTTTTACTGGAGGTATTTTTAGCCTGTTGATAAAAGCAACGTAGGTACCAAATCAAAATCTCCGTTTTCTGTACAAATATTATTTAGTACAGTTACTTCAGATAAACCAGTTAGTCTAGGAATGTAAGTCATCCTGTTTTCATACACTGTTAGGAAACATAGGGTTTAATTGGTGTAAATATAACTCACATGTTGATCTAAACGAATTTTAAGACATTGTTATTAATAGAATACCATTATTAAAAACATGTAATAAAATAAAGAAAGATTTATTACTTCAGTGTTTGTGTCTAGACGAGTGATGGATATTTTAAAATAAATGATATAAAGACAACAAAAGTTGATGGAAAAATGTAAAAGTTAAAATAACATAGATTTTGTTACTTATGATGTTTTTTAAAAAGTCTTTGCAAATATGTTATTGTTCATAGTGTCCAATAAAACAGCTAATTCCCCTCATCAATACTGTCCAATATATTACCAATTAGAGTTTGTAAAAATGTTAAATTCGTTTTAAACTAAGAGTGAATTTTTCTTTCTCATTTTAGTAATTAGAGTTACTCTAGTTAAAAAGAGATAGACAGAAGTCTGATGCGTCCGAGGGTCTAACCGAATCGGTCTATAAATTTCGATTTGTGTTGGTATTGGTTGACAGTGTTGTCATATATCTGCAAAAGTATTCAAAATATGAATGATGATAATCAGAATATACAAACCAGCAAACATTTTTTTTTGGAGCCTGCTTTGGTAAATTTCTGACTATTATTTAAAATTGTGATGATTCTAATTGAAAATACCGAAGCCATTAAACAGTCAGAGTCGGGAAATGATTGCGTCTCTAATCAGTTACTTCGGACATTAACGAGATAATGGGGGCCTCTTCTTGTCTCTAAAATGCGTTAGAGGGACATGTACATATATACTATTAAATATTAATTTGATGCAGTTTTACTGGAGGTATTTTTAGCCTGTTGATAAAAACAACGTAGGTACCAAATCAAGATCTCCATTTTCTGTACAAATATTATTTAGTACAGTTATTTCAGATAAACCAGTTAGTCTAGGAATGTAAGTCATCCTGTTTTCATACACTGTTAGGAAACATAGGGTTTAATTGGTGTAAATATAACTCACATGTTGATCTAATCGAATTTTAAGACATTGTTATTAACAGAATACCATTATTGAAAGCATGTAATAAAATAAAGAAAGATTTATTACTTCAGTGTATGTGTCTAAACGAATGATGGATATTTTAAAATAAATGATATAAAGACAACAAAAGTTGATGGAAAAATGTAAAAGTTAGAATAACATAGGTTTTGTTACTTATAATGCTTTTAAAATGTCTTTGCAAATATGTTATTGTTCATAGTGTCCAATAAAACAGCTAATTCCCCTCATCAATACTGTCCAATATATTACCAATTAGAGTTTGTAAAAATGTTAAATTCGTTTTAAACTAAGAGCGAATTTTTCTTTCTCATTTTAGTAATTATCGTTACTCTCGTTAAAAAGAGATAGAAAGAAGTCTGATGCGTCCGAGCGTATAACCGAATCGGCTTATAAATTTCGATTTGTGTTGGTATTGGTCGACAGTGTTGTCATATATCTGCAAAAGTATTCAAAATAGTAATGATGATAATCAGAAGTTATAAACCAGCAAACGTTTTTTTTTTTTGGAGCCTGCTTTGGTAAATTTCTGACTATTATTTAAAATTGTGATGATTCTAATTGAAAATACCGAAGCCATTAAACAGTCAGAGTCGGGAAATGATTGCGTCTCTAATGAGTTACTAGGAACATTAACGAGATAATGGGGGCCTCTTCTTGTCTCTAAAATGCGTTAGAGGGACATGTACATATACGATTAAATATTAATTTGATGCAGTTTTACTGGAGGTATTTTTAGCCTGTTGATAAAAGCAACTTAGGTACCAAATCAAGATCTCCGTTTTCTGTACAAATATTATTTAATGCGGTTATTTCAGATAAACCAGTTAGTCTAGGAATGTAAGTCATCCTGTTTTCATACACTGTTAGGAAACATAGGGTTTAATTGGTGCAAATATAACTCACATGTTGATCTGAACAAATTTTAAGACAATGTTATTAATAGAATACCATTATTAAAAGCATGTAATAAAATAAAGAAAGATTTATTACTTCAGTGTATGTTTCTAGACGAGTGATGGATATTTTAAAATAAAAGATATAAAGACAACAAAAGTTGATGGAAAAATGTAAATGTTAGAATAACATAGGTTTTGTTACTTATAATGTTTTTTAAAAAGTCTTTGCAAATATGTTACTGTTCATGGTGTCCAATAAAACAGCTAATTCCCCTCATCAATACTGTCCAATATATTACCAATTAGAGTTTGTAAAAATGTTAAACTCGTTTTAAACTAAGAGCGAATTTTTCTTTCTCATTTTAGTAATTAGAGTTACTCTAGTTAAAAAGAGATAGACGGAAGTCTGATGCGTCCGAGGGTCTCACCGAATCGGTCTATAAATTTCGATTTGTGTTGGTATTGGTTGACAGTGTTGTCATATATCTGCAAAAGTATTCAAAATATGAATGATGATAATCAGAATTTATAAACCGGCAAACATTTTTTTTGGAGCCTGCTTTGGTAAATTTCTGACTATTATTTAAAATTGTGATGATTCTAATTGAAAATACCGAAGCCATTAAACAGTCAGAGTCGGGAAATGATTGCGTCTCTAATCAGTTACTTCGGACATTAACGAGATAATGGGGGCCTCTTCTTGTCTCTAAAATGAGTTAGAGGGACATGTACATATATACTATTAAATATTAATTTGATGCAGTTTTACTGGAGGTATTTTTAGCCTGTTGATAAAAGCAACGTAGGTGCCAAATCAAGATCTTCTGTACCCGTTTTCTGTACAAATATTATTTAATGTAGTTATTTCAGATAAACCAGTTAGTCTAGGAATGTAAGTCATCCTGTTTTCATACACTGTTAGGAAACATAGGGTTTAATTGGTGTAAATATAACTCACATGTTGATCTAATCGAATTTTAAGACATTGTTATTAATAGAATACCATTATTAAAGGCATGTAATAAAATTAAGAAAGATTTACTACTTCAGTGTATGTGTCTAGACGAGTCATGGATATTTTAAAATAAAAGATATAAAGACAACAAAAGTCGATGGAATAATGTAAAAGTTAGAATAACATAGGTTTTGTTACTTATAATGTTTTTTAAAAAGTCTTTGCAAATATATTATTGTTCATAGTGGAGATAGCATGGTTCTATTACTGGAAGTGAGTTAATTTTTTGTCACTTGTTAAACATGAATTAAATGTTTGTGTTAGGAACAAGCCTGTAAAAGATAAAGTGTAAAAAAACTTTGTCCACAATAATATGTTCGTTTTGAATAAATTTAATCCGGCAGGTAGAAAAAGAAATTGACAGATAGTACAATCGTTAAGAAGTGTTTAATAGAATAAAAACTAATAATTCGGTAATTGACAAGTTAACAGTGACTCTGATAGTGAAAGAGACCGAATGAAACTTTTTTATTGTGGGCTTATGGCACAATGCTGATAATTTACAACATATAATAATAACAGCAGAAACAACTAAAATTATTATATGATTAATATATAATAACTGTAGAAAATCATATTGTAGAGTATGACATATTTATGTGTATTAATATTTGTGTAATTGTTGAGATAATTAATACTAACTCTTTTGCAGATATGATAAATGCATTGAATGATATGATAGGGAGAATGCAGTGATTATATCTATTTTTTGAAGGATAATGTACACACGCAGTAAAAGAAGAAACACAGGAGAAAATCGGAGTTATAAAAATTACTTAACAAGGAAACACAGTAATGAAGGTAATAAGAACTAAACGTAAAAAAGTAAATATGATCTCTAATGAAAGTTACATACGTTACTTGGATACACAATTGTTAATTGGGAAGATTAGACCTCCAGAAAGTATCACTAAATAAAAAATGGTATAGATACCACTACCTAAAAACGTATACAGAACTCTTTTCCCATAGGTGTTTAGAAAAAGAGTTCAATGTAAATATATTAAAACAACTTTAACATACATATTATTGTGGCTGTTTAATTAACTGTAGTATAAGTCCTTAGGAAATATATGCATTAGATATACTACAATATTAAAATAAATTATATTTAAAAACGTTATTGTTATTCCAATATTTTATTCGCATTAATTAGTATTTGGTTGTCAGAGTTAAAATAACCCAAAACTTAAAGTTGATGCGGCAGCGTTGCATTTTAAACTTTAATGACGCGCATTAATTGTTTTATTGCAATATTTAGAATTGTCTAGAATTAAAATTAAAAAGGGATACATTAAGAACATTTCTTACAACTTTTTTCCATCTTTACCGCGACAGAAGAAATATAGCCCGTTCAATAAAACCCTCAATGGATTTCATCAAAATGTATGACGTCATGTAATGTTGCCGTCTAATCCAGAGTTTTGTTTCATTTATTGATTATATTGACGCATAACAAAATTAAACAGACAATGTTCCATCCCCTTTTAACTAGTGTAATATTAAACTAGAATTTTGAATACGAACTGCATTTGACTATTATATATTTATTGATGTGAATTACGTCACTTATTGAACGTGCTATATATTATTTTCACGCTCCTTCAGCATCTCGTATGTCAGCCAAGCCATTTGTCACTGATCTGAGCAAGTGGTGCTATGTCTAATGAGTACCCTGAGTGCGAAAATTTCCTTTTTAGGCTGCAATTGTGTATCCTTCACAAATCTTGCAGCATATGGCCATTTTCAAGCAAGAGGATGACTTTGTATATTGCTGTAGGTGTTTCTAATTGTTCCTTTTGTCACAATAAGTCATTAAATTTATTTAATTGACGTTGGTAAACTTTCGTGGTAACATATTTGTTTCATACGAACAGCAAAACTTTTTTGCCATCAACATATCGCTTCGGTGTCTATATAGATGGATCTTTTATACCAACCCATAATTTCTCATTTTATATAATACAACATATATTTTCATAACCATTGACGATATTTTACTAACACTTTTTTCTTTTGCATACTACTCAGTGAATTCTAAAGTTTCACTATAAGTTTCTTAAAGCATCTGATGGACGCTGGCCACATTTCGACAAACCAAACCATAAAAGTAATCAATGTTGGAAACGTAATTTTGAATGCTCAGCGATTAGCGTGTTACTGTATGAGACTGAGCAGGAAACTATTATTTATGTCCATGAACGTCAGTTTTGAATATATGTCACTGATCAAAATACATGCAAGCACCTAGTATGCACCTATATGACCAGATATTTATAAATAATACAAACCGAGATCATCTTATGCTTATTGAAGTTATATTTTTCCAAAATGTTGTCTGTATTATCCTAATTAGGAATAATAATCGGAGTTAACCTTTGAATATTAACCATCAACAAACGGATGAAGATAGATAGATAGATAGATAACAAGTTGGGGCTCGTCAGTTTCACGGGCTTTTTAGAGTCGGAAGGTAAATTAGTCTGATATACGTGGCAGAGCCTAAGGGGATTTGAAGTTGGTTGCGGTATTATCAAACTTAGAAGAGGGGAGCCAGTAAATCAAGACATACGTAAAATATTATAGATGAAGCCTGCGTAAATAAAATATAAATAGATAGAATAGGACGAGATAAAACAAACTAAATTCACGTAATTGGAGTTTGGAATTTTGTTAATTTGCGCATCTAAAGTTTAAAAAATATATAAATAATATGAATCCTGTAAATACGACGCAATCTATTTATATTTTGAGCCTAATAATGAGAAGATTGTAATATATTAACGAAAATGGCTATCTCTTCTTCAAAATCCTTCGAAGTATTTTCAATGACGGTGAATACAATTTTATATGCTTTTGGAGCAACGTTCGTAATAGTTCTTCCACTGTAATTGAGGTAGCTCCAAGTTATGGCTTTTGAATTTACCAACGGCTTCAAATCAGGGCTATAAATAGTAATGGAACATTTGGTCTTGAACCACCTTTGGAACATTTGTCAACGATACAGTCATTATGTTAAAAATCATATGTTTGCTTAGGGCTTTAGAAAAATACGAAACGAAAAACAAGTTGTGGTTAACAAGATGCATTAATGGACAAAAAACTGGAAAATAAAGCGTATTTGCTTCATATATGCTAAAATATGAAATAAAATTATCAAATTACTGCAACATAGAAGCAGCCTCATTGACAATTTAGGTCAGGGGTTTGATCGTATCCTTAAGCATCTATCTGGGTTCCTGGAAACACATTCATAATTATCTGATTTTCAGAGTGGGTTTCACTCTATTCGGTCCACAGTTAACCACTTGGTAGCTTTAGAGAATGAAATAAGAAGTACTTACTCGACTAGACACCTACTGGAATCATCACTGTATTTACAAAGTGCATTTGATAGGATTCAGTTGTAAATCGAGGCTCGCCTACCGATTTTTTGCGGATGACATACTCATTTCTTGCTCGATCACGTTCGCAGACCGTGGAGCACTCTCTTCCTGGTTCTCCTATATCAGATTCCTCACCTCTCCTTCCAATTCTTCTGTAATCTATTTCTGTTGGAGGTGTAACTATGAACGTATCCATTCAATTTCTCTTAACGTCATTCCAATCTCAACTGTTGACTGTATTCTTGAGTTCTTGGGAGTCATTTGCGACAGCCGGCCGCCCTGGAAGCATCCCATCAACGATCTTAGATCTAATAAGTTTTAGTAAGTAAGTAATAGTAAGACAATGTACTTTATGGCTATCCACACCCCTTTTATGGGAACACCATAGTGATTTATAGTCACAGAAGGAGGATGTACCTAATTAAAAACAGGCAGAAAATTTGTAGATTGAAACGAACTCTATAGAGTATAATTATTTATCTTTAGCTTTAGCTTAAGGGGTCTAATTTTATATTATTTTGAAAAATATATATTGTTGTATTTATCTCACCCTCTTCTTGCCTTGCTTGCAGATAATGACTGATGGAAATACAACAGAACAGTAGCAATAAATTAATTTTATAAAATAAGATTTTACTATATAATAAAATATGTTTTGTTCATTTTATTGTGATTTCTTCTGTTTTGTTCTTTCTCAAATTAACTATTATATTTAATTTGTCTGTTAATATTTATTAAAATAACGTGAAAGAAAATATATTAATAATAAGACGCAAACACATTTCTGAAACATATAAATAAAGGAAATTTCTCAACTGTAACTCGCTTATTTCTCTCGCTTTTCCCCATCTTTACCGGCACCCAATCAACTTCCATAAAGACGTTCCTAATCAAATAAATATGAGTTTTTCTAAAGCTGCCTCTGTTTAGGCAGCAGGAAGAAGAAAAACCCGACTACTACTTTATCTGCGAGAGTAACATTTCCGAAAGTCAAATTAGTTATTTTGTTCTTTCATTATTTTTTTGCGGTCTCCGAGAAGGAACTGGCATTTTTCACGTAAATGTGCTTCTCTTTATATTCGTTAGTGGATACCGAGGTCTGAGAACTTAACTGCTACCGTAATTTATTGAAGCCTACTGCAAAAAAGACCTTTCCGTCTTTCTCTCGTGCTGACTGCCCGGAGAGTTTATAGTGATTTGAGATCGTTTATCAATATCACGTTGAGTTTTACTGTTTTAATATCCCATTACGACTCTCGTATGATGAGAAGTATTTTTTAGATTTATGATGATATAGCGCAGTAGTGAAGAAGCAGACCTTAATTAATATAAAAATGTTTAAGTAGCAATGACGTTTTATATAAACAACTTTCATATAAATAAAACATATAGATGATTTTAAAGTCCTTGGCTGGCCAAAATGGCTTTAAATTTTTTTTCGTTTATTACTAATTATGGTAATCCAGTAAATTGAAACTAATAAGTCATTTATTTTTGTTCCAATTTGCTACGGTTTTAAAATTACAAAGAACTTATACTACTATAGACATTTTGTGCTTAACATCTAACATATGTCACTTTTTTAATGTGTAGTGAGTTTTATTTATAATTTCACTGAATTAGATTAAATTGTTTACTCTATTTCACCTTGTGACTAAGCCACCCTTATTTATGAGCTTGAAAACCTCAACGTTGATGTGTTGATGGAGCCCCTGTTCATGTCTTGGGGCATAGCCCTGAATAAAGTAATCGACAATTTTTACCTTCAAGGACCTGATGCAATTTGTCGTTACGAATGTACCACGTAACATGGGGAATCAATAATACCTCGTAGTGCCTTATTTTGAAATTTTTGTATGATATTTATATTGCTTTGGCTTGTACATCTCCAGAGTTGAACACCATAAGCCCACACTGGTTCCAAAACTTATTGGTAAAGCAAAAACTTATTACATACTGCAAGGGCTGAATATTTATCCAAAAACCAGCACATGCGGTTTCCACCTGAGTTTGACATCAAGGATTATCATCAAGATATTAATTGAGTTGGATTTTCATAGAGAAATAGTTGCTGGTTTATATATACTGGCTTGTGCTTGATTCTTTTGTTGGTGAAACTAATACGCACTGATGGGTTTTCATTCTTTTTGATACACCATTCTTCTGTCAAGCACTGTTTTATGTGATTAAATGTTTTATCTCCTATATCTACAAATGTAGCAACATTTTCATCGAATGTAGGCAACTCTCGTATGTAGAGCAGATTGTCCTTATATTGCGTTGCAAAAAGAGGGACAACTAGAGGTAGCAAATTGTTCTAGCAACTTTAGAATCGAAGTATATATAGTAATAACATGAAAACATCTGCAAAAAAAGTAACCCAAAAAAATATATATGTGGAGTATAAGTATATTTTAATGGTATATTGCAAATACGTTTTATATTTTTATTAATATTTAACATATTCTGATAATATTCAAAAAAAGTCTTCTCTTATTCAGAATCAACAACAGAAAAAAATATTCCCTACCCCATAACAAATAATAACGGATGGATCTTTTTCCGAGCCATCACGAACTTTTGTCCTCCAAACAACATTATCAGTTCCGCTGTCAATGCGGTTCAAGGATATTCGTGAACTGAGCGATACTAGCACATATATCACATGGAACGTATGATTGATTGCTTCTAGTTAATGATAAAAGCTGATCTTTGTAAAGGTCAACCGAGACACAGTTAACGTTTTAACGCAGAATTTGCGATTATCATTTTTATGATCTTAATCGATTATATCGTATTTTTACCTTTCAGGGGGTATTTTGTTTTATAAACCGTTGTTCTTAATTTATATTTGTGTAATTTCCAATATTTTTAATCAGTTTGACATTACTTGTACTCGCAATTCCACAAATAATATCTAATCTATCTAATTAAATAGCATTATATGTTATGGTAAATAAAAGTTAATTTGTTAAAAATACATCGATCTGTTATTCAATTAGTAATTAATGTCGAACTAAATGACAGTAAAAATATGCGAGATATTCACAAAATCAAGAGTTTTTTTTCATTGATTGAAGTTCAGTACTAATCTACATACCTTATAAAATCACAACTAATTTAATAGAAAAAAACATTTTTATTTTTCACGTACACAGTTCTACATTTATACTGAATTTAAATAACGAATATAATCCATTAACATAAAAGTCAATTAGTTTAATAAATTGTAAAAAATGTATTATAAAAAGAGAGCGTTTTTCTTTAACTTTGTTATAGGAATACGAGTGAACATATCGAATCGTTTAGAGGGAAAGTATAGCAAGAGTTTAAGGAGATAGGGATGGAACAAAGAGAACATAGGGAGTAGCTGGATAAGAACTAGGAGGAAATTAAAACTGATTATTGAGAAGGTATAAACTAAGAATCATTTCGAAAGATACAGAAGAAATGAAAATTAAAGCAAGGAATGTGAGAAGAATCGCCAAACAGTAAAAACATAAAAAATCGGAGAGGAGAGACAATGGTGGGAAATTGGGGAGGGGGATTAATGTCGAACAAAATAGACAGAAAACTTTCAAGAAGGGAATAAATATAATCTCAGAACGGTAGAGGGAGGGAAGGAGGAAAAATATCAATAATCAATATAAATTGAGATAAATTTCGATTAATACAATTTAGAAGGAAAAGGAACTAAAATAGATAGATCTTCCTCTCCCTTCCTCCAAGACAATACGATTTTTAACAAAAAAATTAATAAAAAAATTATATAATTAGCACATAATTTGATGAAATAAACAGCACTCTATCTGATTTTTTCAAACTTTAAACTATTTTGTGAATGATTTAATGGCTTATAGATGTTGAGATGTATTTAAACTATTCATACCAAATAACAATAGGTGGTTTCCTTAAATATACAGAGCCTTGTCAAGACGTTCCTTTGTTGGATTTAATTTTTCTAAGGATCCTCTAAGCGTAGATTCTTACAAAAATTGTAAATATCAAATATATTTTTAACAAAATGAAGTGCCATTTGTATTACCAGTGTTTTTGGTGGTGGAAATTTGTGCAAACACTTTCAAGATTAACAAAATGTATTAAATATAATCTAATATTTATAAATAATTTAATACATCTATTATATCTAACATGACATAATGTAACATGATAAAAATATAAACGAGATTTATGGGACAAGTCAAACGACATAAAACTGTCGCTTTTAAAGCAATCTGGGACGAATTACGCCGACCTTTGGTCGTTTTTCAATTACAGGTGATGTGCCCGAAAGTGCCCATAAAACCACTGAGTGGAGCTGGCAAAATTAAAATTAATTTCCGACGTGTTGACTCTCGATTTAAATGCACGTAATTTGCCGGACAGGCCCCTTAAAAGTATTGCACGAGTGGGCGCAATTATCGTTTTAATTGGCTACGTATGTCTTAGTTGATAAAAGGAGGTATTTTTTAGGTATATAAAGAAAGATACCAGGATAAGGTCGAAAGTTGTCGGCCTGACAAATTGAATACGTTCTTTTTTTATGGGTTTGATTAATATACACCTATTGCCGCACTCCACATATCTTTAAAAAATGACACAGCTTTCACCAAATATTTAACTATATTAATTCAAAGGGCTTCTGTTTCCCTAACCTCCTAGTAGGTACTATTGTTATCGTAATCCCCTTTGGTGTTTGTTGCAAAACCGTTTAATTTCTTCCGTGAATGTTGGTAACCTTAGATCTTGATATCATAAACGGATAGGAAAGCGTTAGTAAAATATTAGAAGATTACTGCTGATTTGTAATGAAATATGATTCTACTGTTTATGAGACGAAAAGTTAATATTTCATCATTTTCTTTCAGAATATATGGCTCATTCCTTCTCATGACCACTTAAACCTAAGCTATTTTAACTCAGTGTCTATTTGTAAATATATATGGCTATTATTTTTATAAAATTAATAATATAAATAAATAAATATTATTTAAAATTTCCATTCTGTCTTTGTTTATTTATAGTGCCCTAAATTAACGTAACTTTAAAATAGTACGTGTTACAAAAAATCCGTTTAAGTTCTTTTGTTCGGCAGGTACATTTTGACAAAAAAGCCGTTTCATTTATTGTTATAGAACAAAAAAATTGTCACACAGTGTTATCATTGGCAGGTAATTTATTTTGTGTAATTTTGTGAATTTATTAAGTGAAATTCACATTTGTAGACTTGGTGGTATTAAAGTTCATTCGTAATTTCTTAGTATACTCAGTAATGTTATTATATGACAGCTCTTTCTACTCTATTTAGAGTTGTCTCAAGACCATTGCTTGTATCGAATAATGCAATGTATTTAGCAAATGGTGCCATCGTTACTCCTTCATATTTAGTGATGCCACTGGTGTAGAGTAAATATAATATTGCTCCAAGGATATTACCTTGGAGTATCAAATCTGAATATAGAGTGCTGTACCTTTTTCTAAATTAACGATTAGAAATATAGGATTTGAGAATCTAGCTCATTCGGCTGGATAATTTGTTTATTCATGTTTTATAGAAATATATCTAAAGAAATTAACTTTTCTCAATTAGGTCTTTAATACCATGTACCATGATTAATTGGCGAGATTTTTTTAATCTCTAAATAATAAATGCTAACATATAATCCAAATGCTCTTTAAAGCTGTTTTAAGAATAACTTCTCCAACAATTTAGATAAGATTAGCAGAGGTATATGTCGATATGACGTTTTTTCGTTGATTGCTTTACCAGGTTTATGGATAATATCCGCAATCTTCCACTGCATGCACCCATGTTGAAATAGCACTGTAAGGTTGAACAGATGCGAAAGTTTTATTATACCTTTTGTTGGCAGCTGTATAAGTACTTGACTACTTGTTACTACTACTTGTTATACCCTGAGCCTTTTTGTATTGAAATTTTTCTGAATTTCATTGAACCTTCTTTTGAAATTCATCTCTTCTTCCGAATTCCCTTTTCAATTCTTGGCATTATAACTCTGTCTGTACCAAAATGTGAAATAGTTTAGTGAGATTTATGGATATGGCAAGAGCGAGAAATATCTTGTAGAAATAATTAGAGATCTTGCAAAATCAAATATTTAAATGATTTTCTCAACAATCTTTGGACTGATTCAGTAGTGATCGTACCGATATTGTGTCGCGATTCGTTACCATATATAAGACATGTGCACTAATATACACCAGAAATAAACAACAGTAGAAACAGTGGGTGGAAGTCGGTGGTTTAGTTGTTAGGTCAAAGAAACAACCTAGGTTGACCCCACGTATCTGAAAGGTTATGGCCAGTGTATTTTGGGATATAAATGGATCAAATTATTGAAACATGTTACCAGGAAAAACGTAATACAAGTATAGGCGAATATTATTTCAATCTTCTCGTGCAACTAGTTTTTAAAGTTCGTAAGAAGAGTCATGGCATGTAAATGAAAAAATTATCTTTCAGTGTTCGGTAAAGATTTAAACAAAAGTCTGCTCGCCTGTCCCTCTATTCTCCTGGTTTGGCACCATTACACTTGATTTGATACTAAACTAGAAAAATGTATCCCTAGGAAGCACTTGGCATTCAATACTGATAACAAAAACGACTTTAGATAAATATTTTCTCACCACTCTAGAGTCGCTGGTCTTGTTTAAAGAGTTTGGAGCAACTTTTGTTGATTTATAAAAATCTATTAACAATTTCCATAAACATAATAAATATTAATAGTTGAAATAAATGTAATGACGTGCTAAGAAAGGTTGTAATTCTTTGATAGGACAAATAAAACCTGAACCAAACCGACCGAAAGAAAAGTTGCCCTTTATTTTTCCTTCGATGTTTGTAGAACTTTTTAAAACACCATAAATAATATTGCCGGTGATATATGGTCTTTTTTTCTGTTCCTTTATCAAAAGAGGAAAAAAGTTCGCTCTAACCGAAACTTTTTTTCTTCTAAATAAGATAATTTAAACATACAGCAGCTTTTTTTTCTCTGGCGGGGTGTATAATCCTTAAGTTTTTCCGGAGTTGTTGTTAGGCATTTTTTCGAGTTTGTAATTGTCCGTATTTTGTTTCTGGTGGTGTTGTTTTTCTCATGGGAGTTTCGGAAGTTCCGTAATTTGATAAATAAATATTCTTTCTTTTGTTATATCTTTGATTCGTTAGTATTTTAATAAGAACGTTCGAATATATTTGTATCGTTGTAGAGTAATAGCTTTAGTATAAACTTTAGTGTAGTATATAGTGTGTAGGAATGTTCGTCGGGTCGGTCAGTCGGTCGAAATGTGTGGCTGCCGCGGCGATTATTTGTCAGAACACTCACTACTATTTTTGGAAGGAATTTGCATGAGAACTAAAAACACTGGTTGAATCAAAGTTGTTTATTTTAACTTACGATTGATACATGTGGTCGATGGGAGAATTGACAGGATATTAGGTTAAGGTGAAGGAAGTACGGTAGCGCTGTGGAAGTGGTACTGTTACAAGGGGCGGTGAAAAGAAAAGAGAGCGAGACGTCGTCGTGATGGTCTTTTATACCCTGGAACTGCATGGTACCAATCCACCGGCGTTGCCAACCTTTGTAGTTGTTGATGGTGAATTGGTGGTGGCCTAAAGGGTCGTGGCGGTCGCCAGAAGTGTATATGTGTAGTATATATATATATATATATATATATACAAATATTTTATACGCTATAGCGAAAATAGCTTTAGACAAAGGAATGTACGAAATCAGCTTTCTCTATCTATCAAACGAATTTCTTTATTAAACATGTCACCAAAGGGCGTTATTTTTTTAATGATTAAGTGGGTACAATGTCCTAAATAAGGCAACATAAGAGTAAATATAATAATCAGATGTTAGTTGTTGCTAGATGAACTGAAAGTGTTTCATGTGTAAAAATGAAAAATTTTATATGGATACCTATAATATAGGATAGTGTCTATGAGTCTATAGGGATTGGTCTGAGTGTGTCAATAGAGATTGTGTTCTATATCTCTTTAGTTTTTGGTTTTATTGGTAGTTCTGTTGAATAAGTTCTGGTGAGGATTATGATATTGATTTAAAGGATAGTTTTCACTATGTTCTTCAGTAATAGCAACACAAAATTGTCGACTATTTCCAATCCAAGCTAAAATAATGTTTTCACTTTACGGGAAAACATCGAGTAAGATATCATTACACCTAACTTACACAAGCACACAGTATCGACTATCAGAAAACTCATTTTTACTATTTCGCATATCTTTGCAACAAGTCCGAACTACTTAGACCGACTCGAAAGAGACGTTTAGTTGCAATTTTGAAACTTTTCATTTTCCTTTCCGAGACATAAAACTTTCAAACCCTTGGAGAGTTTTTCACCTTCTTGTTTTTTACTTCGTTACGTCCGACAAGAAATTCCGCGTCGATTGAAAATGGAGAATGGCCTGCAATCAGAGATTTTAATTATGAACTTGTTGAGATTTCTGAATGAAATTTCCTGTTTTTTTATACTTAACCAGGTTTATTCAATTTATTTGCTATGGCCGTTTGATGCTTAAGTATTTTTGTGCTGTAATTTTAATTCAATTAGTATTTTCACTTTCGTTAATTATTTTATAGGAGTTTCCATATAAAGTTTGGGTAGAAAGTAATTTCGATTTTAATGTTTTTTAGATTAAATGTGTCTTTCTGATCGATATATTTTTATAAATTGTCTGGTAAAAACCATAATATGATCAATTCTGAAAAATAAATTTATGATGGTGTCATGAAATTACTTTGCCCAAAATAAAAGTTATTTCTGCAACATCTGGGCTAGAGATAAACAGGGGAAGGCTGCAACAAATCTTCTAAATCACCTAGAGAGAATTGTTCAAAATATCATTTGTTACTCTGAGTGAAGTTAAAGATGAATTAAAAATAATACTAGGGCTAAAAATTATCTTGGATTTAATCTTATTAGCGGGAAAATATCAAAGAAATTTTAATCATCAACCTAATCTTCATTCATTCTGCTTCATTCATACTGTAATATGTACCACATTTGTGAAAAGTAGCGGAAGTATTTCTTAAACCAGGAAAGCCACCTCATGAAAAAGCTTCTTAGAAGAACATATAACTTTTGCCAACAATATCTAAGTTATTTAAAAACTTCTACTGAACAGATAAAAGTGAGTGAGGAGTCATTCCGAATAATCAGTGGTTTCAGGAAACAACATTTCACGATTGATGAACTTCACATAATTCCATAGAACAATTATTAGCCCCTAGTTTATTATCAAACTTAAAGTGCTTTTTAATGACCAATATTAAAAAAATTTAGAGCTATATATAATTGACCGATATTTGAAAGCCAAACATTGGAGATAAGAACAGTGAATCAGCCTAATTACAAAGAGCTATTGTCCAAATACAATGTTGGAAAATTAAAATTGGTATCAAAATGAATCGAAATAAATCAGTGCATATTAACTTCACCATCAAAAGAACCAAGCTTTAGCCCGTATATATAAATCAACAAATAGTCTAATATAAAAATATAGCCAAATATCTTGGCATAACTTTTGATGTTAAACTCAGGTAAAAGCCACTTATATAATGTGAAACTTGCTAAAAATGAAAATGTCAACTCTGAGCTTGTACCAATCAAATCATAATGGTATTGAATAATGAGAATATCGTACAAAGATTGTTGATATTCTGTGGAACTTTCATAACGACAATCTGCAAAAGGAATCTGCATAGATGTTAAGCCCAAGGTGTCTATGGTAGAATAAGTAATTTGTAATTCTAAAACCGTGCCAAATTATGATAAAAAAATAGTTTATCTATTCATATTTGGTCTTGAAACCAGTGTGGACTTATGCTACTCAACTCTGGGGTTGTACGAAACAAACCAATAGAAATATCGTACAAAGATCATAAAACAAAGTACTGCGAGGTATTGTTGGTATTCTGTGGAACTTTCATAACGACAATCTGCATAAGGACTCCGCACAGATGTTAAGCCCAAGGTGTCTATGGTAGAATAAGTAATTTGTAATTCTAAAACCGTGGCAAATTATGATAAAAAATAGTTTATCTATTTATATTAGTGTTAATTTACTAGACTGATATGATAAATAATTAAATAGAAATCTGCAAAAACTGATACAGATAAAAATGAACGAAAAAAAAAGTTTTAGACACTAGAAAAATTGCTACAAATTTCAGGTTTTCTGATTTCGATAAATGGAAGTTACATAGAAAATTCACTACAAGAAAATCAAGTTTGTTCCGAGATATTTTTAAATGTTGCTCAAGATTTCCATAAAGTTTCGTATGGGGGTTTAAAGCATAATATTAATATATACAAATGGTCCTATATCAGCCAAATATTGGCATGGCATGATTTTTAATGTTGAACTCAGCTGGAAACCACTCGAGTATACCGCTGAAGTGCAAAGAAATGTATTGTTTATTGGGTAGATATTCAGCCCTGTCAGTATTTGGTCTTGAAACCAGTGTGGACTTATGCTGTTCAACTCTGGGGTTGTACGAAACAAACCAATAGAAATATCGTACAAAGATCCCAAAACAAAGTACCAAAAGTTATTGTTGATACTTCATGGTACATATCTTACATAACGACAATCTGCATAAGGACCTGAAGGTAACAATTGTCGATAATGTTATCAAGGACTATGAACAAAATGAACAAAGTTTCCAGTAGCACATCAATATTAAGGTTCTCCAGCTCCTTCATTATGGCTTAGTCACAAGATTAAAGAAAGTAATACTATATGATGAGCATCAGCGAAGTTATAAGTAATACAGTGCATTGTCAGCGCAAATTAAAAATTGGGACATATATATTAAGCCCAGAGTCCCATTAGAATAAGTACTTTGTAATTTTAAACCGTAGCAAGTTATAATAAAAACAAGTAAATTGGTATTGTTAATTTACTACATTTCTCTAATAAATAATTAAAAACAAATCTGTAAAATATATTTGAATAAAAAGTTGACGTCTTAGCCTCTAAAAAAACTTCTTCACTTCATGTTTTCTGATTTCGATAAATGATTTTTTGATTTCAATGAATGTATCGCTTTAGCGAAAAGTTACTTCTTTAACGATTAATAATACTTTGACAACAACTCAAATTAAACCTATAGAAATCACCAACGCTAACATATCGCAAACTTTACAGAATTTCCGATACTAACCGGATTTCAGTAACACATATTGAGGTTAATTATATTCTTCTCTCTGAAGGTACACCATTAGACCCGCCAATGTCACCGCAACGTATAACAGGTTGATAATACAAATGTCGACTGCAGCGTTATTAAAATATGACCGCAAAAAAAATCTGCCAGCCGTGACATAATCCGGAGAGGAGAATTAAGCCACGTCCTGAACATATGACCTCAAAAACCGCCCAGCTTTGCGAGGTTTCTGCGGTCTTTACTGGAGATTGTTATTATTTCTCTATGGGTCTAATGATGACCATGGACCCGACCATTTTTTTACCGGAAATCTATTTAATATATAATTTCGGGCCATATAATACGAGTAATGGCTTCACAAAAAATTAGGGCGCTTTAGTTAACTCAGTTAACTAAACGATCTACCCTTTAAATTAGATATTAGGTCAGGTGAACATCAAATAATGTTTGTAATTTTTAGTGTTAGTGTTAATAATTGTGCCTGTGTATATTTTCCTTTAATACATAGATAACTTTTCATGAAAGTGAAGGCTCTTATTCACTAGTATTTTTTCTCACATTTGCAAAGGTACAAATTTACTTTGTATTATTGCTTCTTTCCCAGTATTTCATATATAGTTTTTCAATCAAAATGCCGAATCAATTATAGGAATCTATATGAAAATATGGTGGTTAATTGGAAGGTAATCACAATCACCAGTACATAAATAAATTGATATTATAATAGATATAGATAGAGAATCCAAGTATGAGGATATTCTGTGAAGAATAATATAAATACAATAAAAGCTTTCCAGAACAAAGAACTGAGAGCTGTTGTAGGTGGATCTAGATACAACAGAACTGATTCACCTGGAAATTAAGATAGTAACTTGGAGGCCTGTAGGGAGGCGCCATATTAAAGTAATATAACTCTTGGATAACACTAGAACAAGGTAATAAATAAATAGTAAAATTTGACTTGACTAAAGAAAATCCAAGTTTGTTCTGAGATATTTTTAAGTGTTGCTGAAGGTTTCTATAAAGTTTTGAATGAGGGTTCAAAGCATAATAATAATATGTTTCCATCTGAGCAATATTTTAAAAAAATGTCGAACAAGAATACATATATTCTGACAGGTGCGTAACAGCGAGGTGTATTGGGACTAGCCTTTTATCTATTTCGCACTTAGGACTTGCCTTCATTCAAAGTTAATCAAAACAAGTCACTGCCTATTGATCAAGCAACAGAAAATTAAGCACAAGGCTATATATATAACAACATTTTAACAAAAATCTTTGTAATACAAATACGAACTTTAATAGCCACCATTACTAAGGACCTTCTTGAGTTTAGCAATGGTACTTCAAACTTAGTCGAGATGGTATTAAAATCTAAGTTCAAGACGGTAGTGCGACTGTTTTTACAATGGCCTCCACCATTGCGGCGTTATCTACAACGAACTTTCCGCGGAAGGACCATAATTTCGAAATTAAAAATGTTACAAAAGTAATTTCTCGAACAGACGAATAGTTTCGCGATGGAACGTCCACATTTAAAAAAGTTTTAATAGAAACCACCCAGAAATCTGTTTATCTTCGTTTAGCGTGTTCCGGGAATCCTTCGTAATATTATAATCATAAAATATCGCTGATTAGAGGACTATAAACTAGTTTCAAATGTTTTTTTTTAATTGAAGTTTTATTGTGAAAAATTTATACCTTGCATTTTATTCAAAGAATTGTCTATCCTCTATTTTTTCGCACCTTTTACACAATTTATTCTATCTCGAAAGAATGGTATATATTTTGGGGCTATCCACAAGACCCATTTTTGTTCAGAGCGCATTTTCTCTTCGATGTCAAAATCACTATTTATTTCGAAAGAATGATATATATTTTCAGGCTATCCACAAGACCCATTTTTTGTTATCTTCATGATATGTGAAGCTCTGCTCAGACAGGTCACGACTCATATGTGGAAACAAATCGTACTCAGAAGAGTCAATGTTCGGAGAATACGGCGCGTAGGCCAGCAATTCTAATTTAATTGTGTCAGGTATATTTTCACCGGTTTTGCAACAGGTTTTACCATTGGCATGTTGAAGGATAACATTATTGTGTCTTTGCTCGGATTTTATCCAGATTTTCGCGCAGTTATCGACTCAAACGCTTCAATTGTAGTCCATGGCGATCGCCATTAATGGTTTCATGGAATAATACCTTCAAAGCCCCGTCTACAAATTTGTTTGGCTACCCAGGGCGCATTTTCTCTTCGATGTCAAAATAACTATTTATCTCGAAAGAATGATATACATTTTGGGGCTATCCACAAGACCCATTTTTTGTTATCTTCATGATATGTGAAGCTCTGCTCAGACAGGTCACGACTCATATGTGGAAACAAATCGTAATCAGAAGAGTCAATGTTTGGAGAATACGGCGAGTAGACCAGCAATTCTAATTTAAATGTGTCAAGTATATTTTCACCGGTTTTGCAACAGGTTTCACCGTTGGCATGTTGAAGGATAATATTATTGTGTCTTTGCTCGGATTTTATCCAGATTTTCGCGCAGTGATCGGCTCAAACGCTTCAATTGTAGTCCATGGCGATCGCCATTAATGGTTTCATGGAATAGTACCTTCAAAGCCTCGTCTACAAATTTGTTTGGCTGCTCAGAGCGTATTTTCTCTTCGATGTCAAAATCACTACATTTAAAACTTCGAAATCAGTGTTCGATGACCTTCAGCCGCCTTTTTCTTTAATTAAATTGAAGTAAAACAATGAAAATTCCCGCAAATACCATTTACTGGGAACAAATTCTCACATTTTCAACGCACAGACATTTTTTTAACACTTTGACGAAAGGACACACTGTGAATTGAAGCCTGTCCATGAGGCTTCAACATGAAGTTAACCATCGTAAAGAAAAACACCGTCTAATCTTTAAAATTAATTTATAGGCCATATTTATAAAAAAAGTCAGAATGGCGAATGCGCTTTTAAATTGTTTGAAAAATCGAATAAAAGGGAGATACCAAGAGAACCCTTTTTATTTCAAGTATAACAAGAACAGCGCTTGTAAGAAAGAGCCTAGAAGAGATAAACAAGTTTTCATTAAAACTTCTTAAAGAGTTGGAAAACTATTTTCCGGTCTCGGAGCAACTCATATAACATTTTTAATTTTTAAATTATGATCATCCGTCTGAAAGTTTGCTGTGGATATCGGTCGCAGACTGGAAACCCATTGTAAAAACTACCTTGAAATTCGATTTTAATATCGCGCCGCTCCCAAGCCGAAACTACTATTGCCCAACTTCAAAGAAACGTTTATTTACGGGTTTAGAAAGTTTTTATTTTTATTTTCGCGTTCAAAACTTGCCAGCCACTTAAGCCGCTTCTTCTTCCTCTTCTTCTCTTCTCTGTTCACTCATCCCCTTTTCAATTTTTCGCTTTCGAAGGCACGGAACAATTTGCTATTACGTAAATATTTAAAGTGATGGAAATTCTGCCCAAGGCTATATTAAAATTGGAATTAGCAGCTTCAGACTTTGTTCAACTTTTGTTCAATTTTTCTGGCGCTGTTCCTTTATTATGTTGATTTTTACAGTTGATATTCGACGTGTTTTTGTACGTTAACATTATACGTAAAACGGATAACAAAATTAAAAATTTGTGGGTACTAACGTTGGGAACTATCGACTGAAAACAGTTGAAACAGTCGATGGTAAAAAAACTAGCAAAAGCTAAACTTAGCAAATGGACGGTTCGACTGTTTATTTTTCAATTTGTCATGTCAGATGAAGATGTACAAACCATTTTCTATATAAATTGTGAGAGAGGAAAGGACGAAGATAAATGCTTAGAGGAGTTAATTTTATGTGCTTATATTTTCCAATGGTAGTATAAGCGAGACGGAGATCTACATATTCCTTAGATGTACGATTACTTAAATGAACGTACTAACGAAAAGGAAACAAATTATTACTGGATACTATTAAACATGCAATTACTAATTTCATTTAAGAAAGATCTTCATTTCAAGAAAGTAGAATTAATTTTATATTTGAATGTTCTGTGGATCTGTAAAAAGGAATGGAATTTTTCTATGGAATGGAGTGGAATACCCCACAAATGTTTTATCGTATTTTAATATGTGAGTTGTTATTTTTAAATAACATACTATAAAAAATATAGATAATACAATAGAACTTAAACAAAACCTTAAAACTAAAGATGTACTATAATGATAAATACTAAATAAAAATTAAAAATTTATCTAATCATAGAAAAAAAAACTAATCCATGACATAATTAAAAATGATCGCACAATAACTACTAGATCTTTTTTATATAAAGTAAATGCTTTATTTATTATTGAACGGAAATATTTTTTAACAAAAATCGAAAGAATAATTGAAATATTACGTATAATTGCCATAAAAACAGTCAAAAGTATTTTATTCACAATTTTGATCTTTTTACCCTATTACACTAACAATCTCGAAAAATATCGTTCCAAAATGCCGCTATATTAATATACAATATATTGTTATTTACAAGCAAACTATAAAAAAAATCGCAAAACTATACATATTACATATAAATCTATATAAGCATAAATTGGGTACATTCTTGTCAAGGACGTGGCTAGGTTGACAGAGCCAGAAATTTAAAAATCAGTGGAATGAAACTAGTAGAACCAAAAATAGTAACTAAAAATACACGACTGAAACAGTCGATAGTAAAAATTAGTCAATTACTAAATAGTCGATAGTCAATTTGAGTCGAAAGTTCCCAACGCTGGTGAGTACTATGAACAATGTCTTAGTGTTGACTTTTTAAAAATATATAACTCTTTATTTAAAAATAAATGTAATATAATGTAATTAGCAAGTTAAGATGTCGTTTTTTTTATATTAACTATTTTAATACTTTACTTAAGTTACTAATTGTACCTCACACCTTGCTGTTCTTGGACAATGGATGATTCTCCTGGACTAACCCATGATGTTTCACTTAGGATTGTCGTAGTATATCTAGTTTTCTTCGTTAATCACAATACGTCACAGATCTGAAACCGCGATATTGGAACATTTCAAAATTGTCTTTCCAGTGGGGTTTTGCAACTGTTAAACTATCTGAAAATTCTTTGAGAGTTCGAGTTGGGTTTTCATCCAATAGCTCTGGAAATGTATTGTCCTCCAGTCTGTTTGTTGTCACTGACGTCGAAATAATTACTTTTAAATCGTTAACAAAAGCAAAACTGATAATTTATATTATGACGGAAAAGTATCACTATATGTTATTAAAAGTATTTGATGGGCTTTGGAATCAGATTTCTTCCAATGAAAAAACGAAAGTATAGGTAGTATGATGACTACTTATACTGGGTATATTTCCTGACTTTTATATATTCACATAAGTATCCTGTGGTCTTAATATGTGATTTCATGTAATTTATGAGGAAAAACCGTACAAGCTTCTTGATAGAGCCGATATATTTAATTTCTTTATTATATGTCAGTCAAGTTATGGTTATTTTTATTGAATTATTTTATTGCTATATATTAGATGTCTTTTATCTGGTGATTGTACAAATGAATCTCAAAATAGATTATCTTATATCGAAAATTACAACAGTATAAAACGGATTATGATTAATTAACTCCAGAATTTAATTATAACACGGTTAAAGGACTCGCCGCCGCATCGCAATCAATGATCGATCATGCGGCGGGAACAACGACGAAAATTCATTTGTTATTGGGTCACGGTTACTTGCCGATAGCAACTCGAAACCTTTAAATATCGAAATATTACCCTCGAAACGATAACGTCTTATCAGAGAGAAACCTCTCCACCCCCTGCCGCCGCGTTCGTTCCGTCGCATCGATAAATCAAACCCCGTGACACGTTGACGGATCGTTAACAAGGACGGTCTATTCACCAATTATAATCTATGCCTCTCGCGACTTTTTGCATACTTACAAAAAGAAACGCTCCGCAAGCGGCGGTAGGTAAGTAGGCTAGGAGTTGGAGGCTGCAAGGATGGTGGCGCAGCCATTAAAATATAGCACATAGCCTACACAACACAATAGCATACAGCGTAATAGCACACATCGTGGAACACTACATAGCACCACAACGGAACTTTAGTTTTTTGTTACTTTTGTGTGTTCTGGGACCCGACCATAAAATTTTTTTGTAATCAGAGTCAATGTAACTTCACATTAAATTGCACCTATTTGTGTTTTTTTTTGTATAGTGACTTCACTGTTGGCAATTGTGTTTAAACCACTTCAATGGATTCTATGAAGCAAGTGCTCTGTATGTCTTTGTTTTGGAGGAAATCTTGCAAAATGTTAATGAACTAAAGTGTTATCAACTTGCTCTCAAATTTCTGACCAATATCTCTTATTGATAAAAAGATGAATGAAAGTTAACATTATTGAAAATTAAATAGTACCAGTCATGGAAACGGCAATCTTTGAAGCTTGAAAAAAAACTCTCCAAGTAGTTTCAGATAGAGCATATTCCTTATAAAACAGTATATTTGAAAGAAATAAATAAATAGTGTTCATAAAATTATAATACACTTTTTAATATCAAAATATTTAATATAATTATATCACTTTCATGATTAACAAACGGAAAAATCTTTTTTAAACTAATTTTTTTTAATATTAAAATACACAAAATATTCTGAACTTAATTTGTTATATTGTTTTAAAAAATATTTTATATACAAACATTTTTTTACTATACTGGTCCCTATATCATTAGGCTTTTTCCATGGCGTCAACCACTTTACAAAGCTTTTCCAATCAATTATTTTGTTTTCAGTAAGTGTTGAGCTTAATGGTTGACTGATAAATATTCTTGAAATACCTACCATTTTCTTTTAAAAAATTAACGTTTTTGCAAAATTCGAATTGAGAGCAAAATAAGGCCCTTTTTGGGCAAAATATTGATAGTAAAAAAGCCGACGACTGAAAATTGTAATTGCTATTTCAGTCAAATGCACACTTCCACTGTTTTTCTATTCAGCGATAACAGACGGAGATGTATAAATTCCTACCCGTACTAATTTTGAGAGAGGAAACGATGAAGATAATGGTTTAATTATCTGTGCTCAAATCATTTTAAATAATTTTAAATTGGCAAATGGCAGTGCGAGAAAAAGAATGGAATAGAGATCCCAAATATATTTAACTGTATTTTAATATACGGAATCTAACAATGATAATATAGTAACATGTGCTTACTTTTTTTCAACCGCGTCATAAGTGCGATGGAGATGTATATATTTGTTTTCTAAGTTTCATTAGGACGGTAAATGAAAGAGATACTTGGTGTAATTTATTAAAATCAAAATACAGGTTCATTTTAAAATTATTCTTATATTTTATATATTTGAATAGATTATGAAGAGGAACGGTGTACTGACCACTAAATACTTATGTCGTATCTTCTCAATAAATCCTTATCAACTATTTAACCACCGCACCCCTTTCAAATACAATTATATTTTCGTGTCGTTAATAAGGAATATTTTATTATTAGGAATATTATTATTGTTTGAAACTTGAATGAGAGAAGTTTTAGCATTCAAAAGGCTTCAACAAACATCGAGAGACTTAGAGAATAGAGAAAATCAGTCAAAAAGATCAAATCGTTGCCAAGTTAACATAAATACTGTCAAAATTATTTTATTGTTTATCAATGAAAATGTTGTTCTTTATACCTTGTTACATAAATAAATAATTTCGAAAAATAAGGTTCCAAAATGTTACCATATTAATACACAATAAATTGTTATTTACTCATACTACAAACACATCATATTAACACATATATAGACATTTAGTCTATTCAAAGTTTTTTTGTACATACGTCAGCGGATGTTTAATGTATTGCCTGCCGCAATTTGTAAATTCGTTTTAGAATTAGACAATATTTTCCTTCTAATTGTATTCTAGGTAAAAAGAGACACAATGCTGTCTGATTAGTTCGAATACGTAAACGAATGAGCCTGTGAAAATCGTCCAGTTGTCAGACGTATGCAAAATTCTTGAAAGCAATTGTGATAAGAGGTTATAACTCTAACCTATAAACTGTTGTGGCTGTATAATTGTAGTTGCTAGATGTATTATAATGTTAAAATAAATTATATTTGATAGCATTTTGGTTGAATTATTTTATTCAGATTAGAATTTTGTTGTATGTCAAAGCCAAACTGAACTAAAACTCAGAGCTGATGCGGCAACATGGCGACGTTTTCATGTCACAAATTGAAATGAGGTATGTCCAAAATAACTTGAAACAGACTATATATAGTCTATTCAGAATTTTTTTGGTAATGCAAGGAGATTAAATAAAATATACGGTGATACCAAGATAACTTGACAAGTAAACACACCATCGAAGGAAACAAGAACCAAACGTATGGTAAATATTCTCTCGAATGAAAGTTAAATACGTTTCTTAGGTATACAATTGTTAATTAGGCGGATTAGGCTTCTAGGGGGATACCACAACATAAAAAAACTCGCCTAGAAATTCTACCTTATGGATAGTGTGTAGAAAAAAGTTCAATGTGAACAAAACAAATCTAACCTACAAACTATTATGCCTGTGTTCTTAATTTTGGCTTTAAATCCTTCAATAATATATGTAATAGATGTACTGCAATGTTAAAATAAATCATATTTGATAACATTTTTGTTGAATTATTTTATTTAGATTAGAATTTGCTTGTATGTCAAAGCCAAACTGAACTAAAGCTCAGTCAAACTAAAGCAACATTGCAATGTTTCGACCTCACAAATACACATGACGCGTTACTAAAAAACTTCGAATAGACTATATAAGCATAAATTCGACATATTACTTTCAAGGTCGCGGCTAGGACAACCTTGAAACTGTGGATAGCAGAAAGCAGTTAAATCAGTCGATCCGATCTGAAACAGTCCATAGTAAAAGGTAATCAATTACTATATAGTCGACTTTAGTTGCCAACTCTAGTAATTATCTATCTGTAGTGGGTCTAAGAAATCGTCCACCTAGCCAATCATATTTTGATTGTTTTATTTGAACAAACCTGCTGCCGATAATGTATTATCATACAGTATTCTCTTCCCCTTTCACCGTACATCCTGTCGCATCGATAAATCAACCACTGACACCTTGACGTATCGTTAACAAGAACGGCCTATTCACCAATTATAATCTATCCCTCTCGGAACTTTTTGCATATTTACAAAAAAGAACGCCGTCGGTGGCGGTAGGTAGGCACGGAGTCGGCGGCTTGGCGGCAGGGGGAGTTGGGGGCGCTGCAATTTCGCGGCGGCCCCCGCTCGAATATATCAGCCTAGGAGGCAGAAAGTTGGATCAGTTGCGGATTAGATTGTTACGAGGTGCTTGATTTATCGTTATACTTAGTTGATTTGTGTACGGGCACGCTGTAACGGGTCGTTTCGTTGCCAGACGAGAGACGAGATTATACTATTTATACTCGTTTAATTATTTTAGTAAATTAAATTGGTTTCGGAGGTTGACGCGATGCTTTATGGGACCTTGGGACCTCCGAGGACGCGGAAACGGGGATGTCGTTTTTAAATGTATCTTAATTAAATCCTTTTATCTTCAACAGTTCACCCATTCCGCAGAGATAATTGTTCTGATCTTAAATTATTTATATCTTAACAAAAACAGCTATATTTTGCCAATTGCTATACGTATTGGCTCTAGGTAAAAGCCTGTGGCACCACAGAAAACTTGTTTGAATGTACAAAAGTTATTTTTTTATTTTTTTTATAATTTTTTTATCCCGCCCGATAACATCAATTATTATTACACTATTAGTGGGATATTGAAGTCTCCTTTTACCAACTATGGGTTTATCTGCACCGGACCTAAAGTTTAACGTTGTCTTCGAACTACGGTAATCAGCATTAAGCATACCGACTGGCGAGTGACCAACTTTAAAAGTCATCCCCAAAAGACGTCCGGTCATACGCGATCTGGTTACTAGCGTGACGGGGATCATTTTCCTTGTTAAATTTTACACTCTTGCCTAGAACAAACACAAATTTTAAACAATCACAAACATAAATTTAGGACCATGCCCCAGCAGGTCGAACCAGAAACAGAAAATTCGAACGCGTAGCTATCGCAACAGTAGGAGGACCGTCCTATCGCTTTTACCACTGCGTCGCCAAGCCACCAACACCGTACTATTGCATAGTCGCGAAATGACGACATCTGTCAAAGCCACAAATAAATAGTTTGACTAAATTAAATATTTCCGCGGCACGGAAATCGCCTTAAACCACCGCGTCTTCTCATTAGCAATCCGATTGGAAGTCCCTTGGAAGTTTCTCGGTCCGGGCTGACGGTTGGTTCAGACCGCGTCGAAAAATTTAAATAAAAACAGCTCAAAAACGACAAACTTTCCGACGATAAATTCGCCGTCGCCGACGCTTACGGACATGCAAATTCGGCCTCGGACTTAAAAGCTAAGCTCGATTAATTAAATTTACTCCGCATAATTCTACAGTCGGATTGCTTTATTGTTATTTCGTTAGAGACCGAAAGCGCTAAATAATTTTTAGTTTCGGACGGTTCGGCGAGAGATTAAAAAAGAGTAATTAGGACTAAAGTTTAAGCGTATCCCGAACCGGGGCCTGATGTAGACTCCGCTCGGTTTAGCTCAAAGCCTTTCCATATTTTACACCGAACGGGATCACTAGAATATGTAACTTTTTTGCGGGGGTTTATAACGACACGTAGTCGAAATGGGTTTCTATTTTGAATTCGCGTTTTTTTTTATTTTATATTTACTTTGATTCTTGAATAACATTAACTGGGTAAATTTAATAGATAAAATATCTTTCCAAATTTCGGAAATACCTAAACAATTGTTTTGTTTTATTTTAGTGTGTCCTTTTCACTAACTAGGGTACTAAAGTGGGTTCCAAATTACGGTCCTCGGCATTAAGCCTACCAACTGATGAGTAAAGAACATGGAGATCATCCCACTTCCAGTCTTATCCATCCTGGCGTGACTGGGATCATTTCACTTCTCAGATTTTGCACACTTGTCCTTTGAACAATCACGATTATAAAAAAAATCACCTACATATATTTACGGTCACGGCCCAGCAGATTTCGATCCCACGACTATGGCAATTGTCCTGTTGTCTTGAACACTGCGCCAACCATGCCGGCCTTAAACAATTATATTTTATATTATATATTAAGGTAGATTAAGGTTACTAAGAATAATTCTTTCAATTTTTCACTTTCAAAAGGCATTTATTGAGAACGAGTGCAGATCAGATTCTAAATCAAACAACTGTACTTGTAAGTCAGTACTATATTGTATGTACCGTAGTCGGAAGATCATAGACTTAATTTGGATCTATGGGGTGCGAATATGGGGTTGTACTAAAACATCAAACCAACTAGTAATCCAACGCTGCCAAAAAAAATTATATCAATAATTTACCAATCCTTATCGCTACGGAACTAACGAAGAACGGTGACTTCAAAATCAAATGGAAGTTATTCAAGATGTTGCATTCAAGCAACACAACAAGCAAAGTAGTTCAGCTACTGCAGGAACTTACAAAATTTAAGCGGACCAACCAACATGAACAACTTATATATATTAACTTATATAACTATATATATATATATATATATATATATATATATATATATATATATATATATATATATATATTATACTGACTGATGAGTAACATGTGTAAATGTTATGAAATATTTGATAATTTAACTAAAAGCACTTAAAAATAACAACAAAAACACAGTTGTTTTTCGAACAATAAACCCAATCTAATTGCGATATGATACATATGTTATACTGGTAAAATCAGTGTATCCCACTAAATATACTTCATAAAACATGATACAAGTTAAGCTGGAAATACTTAATATCCGCATCTTCGATCTTCAGTTTCCATTACTGACCATCACAAGTTTCACCGTAGTGTCAATGAACTTTCTGCTTGAAATATGCTTTATTGAGAGATGAACTGCATGCCAATTTAGAGTACAGTTGAGGGAATTTAGCGACAGAAACAATTTTAACAACTCTTTAAATAGGCTTTTAATTTAATCAGTTATTGGTATTTTTGACAGCAGAACTTTCATGTCGTCATTATCTAGAATCCAATGGGTTGGGATTTATTTTGTTTAAAAGCACTTTGTCACATATTAAAACTAACAATATACTATTTATTTTTCATTAATATTATTCCAGATCTATGATTTTAAACCCAAACTGTATTAGTATTTTATGGATGCAGTTTCAGTTATGTACTCCTGATAATTTTAAAGCACGACACAGCTTTTAACACATAACTTGACTATACAAATTGAAATAAAAACACCTCCTTTACACACAAATTTCATACAGTCTGATGTACCAGTCGCAGATGGACTTACTCTAGAACCAATTTTCACTGACAAGTAATCTATTTTAATATGTGAACTGCATTTGTATAGATTTTTTAACATTTAATTTTATTTGCTATTTCTTGTGCTGAATTTGTGATTAGTTGTATTGACAAACACCTTAACGATTTTTGGTTTAACTAGTTCTTCATGTTTCCTGTTAATATATGTTGTTTTTTTCTGTGTAAAACTAATTGTATTTAATAACCCAACCAAGTCTAAATATATTTAAAAATTATTTTTACAACAATAACTAGTAGTATAAACATCCTCGGTTAAAAATAATAATTGTTTGTCGTTATTATTGACGTAAATACTGAAGGTGTTAACGATACAAATATCCATTGACGTAGGCTGTATAATGACCCAAGCGATAGCAATCGAATAAGCACGCCAAATATTGTTTTCTGAATTTATCTTAATGAAGTTATATATCTGGATATAGAAGGGTAAAGCAGAAATAGCAGCTTCCTCGAGTATAAATTCCTGGTGCGAAATGTGTTCCTCCAACCATCTGTTGAAAACCAAAAATTCAATATAATTCGATATTAATCCGAAATTTTTCCCAGATATTTTCCTGTCAAGATTAAAGCTTTATTGCCCGAACCTTCGCTGCCTCTGCCTTCGTTAAGCCTCTTACCGAGGCGCCATTGTTTTTCTATCAATGTCAGATTAACCGAGAAAAAATACACATACGCGCTTTTCCGCAGCTTTTTTACCCTATCTTGTTAATACAACGAGAGTGAATTAGTTATAAGAAATTTAAAAGAGATAATTTATGACATATCCATTATAATATAGGAATATTATACCATGTAATAGAGTACAAAATTAGTTTACAATTATTATGATTTAGTTAATAATAGGTGGGGCAAAAGTCCCGCTACCATATTGTATCACTATATGACGATGAAACTAAGCTGAAAGCTTCGCTTTAACCATTGTGTTGTGTAGACATCTAAATTACGAGCAGAAATAGTGACAAAATTTATTAAAAATAATCGTTCCACTATTGCCACTCTGCGGTAATTGCGTTAAAAATAATAATCGTCGAGAGCCCCCCAAAACCACAATTTATCGTTTACATGCGAATTTTCGACAGTACGGTACATCTTGCTTACTTGCAGTTACCATGGTGCGCGATAGTGTTTCAAAATCTCCAGAAGCATCAGTTCGGAGACGTGGTTCCGAATTACACATTTCTGCACGCAGTTTAAGGCGAATTTAGAAAACTGATTTGAAAATGTTCCCGTACAAATTTCAATTAGTCCGAAAATTATTACCGTGAGATCCTGATCAACGAGTTGAGTACAATAATGCAATCTTAAGGCTGTCTAGTTAAAAGCGGAGATTTTTCGTCTAAATTGATAATGAAGCCCATTTTGTTCTCAGTGGCCACATCAATAAACAGAACAGTGGGTTGTTGGAACACCAAGGTGTTGCAGTTACTGTTACTGCTGAACGGTACCAAGATATAATTCGAAATTTTCTTGTGCTTGAAATTGAACAGCAAGGACTAGGGGACGTGTGGTTTAAGCAATATGGGGCCACAACACACACAGCTCGTTCAATAATTCAATTATTGAATGACGTTTTTCCGCGAAGACTAATTTCGCGAAGTGGCAATTTAACATGGCCAGCCAGATCTCCGGATTTAACATCAATGATGATAGTTACATAATTGTTCCTTGCCATATGTTATAAATCCCTCCAATTTAAATTCGCTTCTTGGTAGTTTCGTTTTGGTACTGTTTCATTTGAAGCGAACCGACGGAAGGGTAAACGTTTGAGAACCAGCCGATTGAGTTAAAGCAAATGGGCGTGTCCTTTATTTAACTTTGATTAATCTAGCGGCGCCATCTGCAGAACAAACAGGCGTCCAAAGTTTTGCGACGGGCCGACAATAATCGAACTCGGTTTTAAACTTCTTCAAGAACAAATTAGGATCTGTCCGAAAGTTTCGCTCGCAGAATGAAAAACAATTCGGCGAGATGAGCATAATGTCACGTTTACGACCTCACTTTTACAACTCCATTCGCGACCGAGTCGAGATTTACGGACGGGCGTTTAGTTTTCGCCGGCAATCTACTTCATTCTTACATATGCAATTACGACGGCCGAGTCACCGCTCCCTGGCTGAGGCCCGCGGATTTATGCCGCCTCTTCCTCTTCTGCCGCTCTATCGGTGTTCATGTTCGCTCTTCCGAAAGCGTTCGCCTCGAAACGGTTTCGGTCTCACTTAAATTATCCCTGAACGCTCTCCATGTTCCCCGATTTGGTAAGTTTGTAAATTTTTTAAGGGAATCGAGTATGAATTAAGTAATATGCATTGTAGAATATTCATCATATTGTTCATGATGTCAGATAGATAACTAGGAATACCATTTTCATCATATCGGTAATTTTAAAGCTTTATGATAGTATATTTGAGTGTCTCTAGCAGCTTTTGTTGTTGCTATCCAGTCAGTTTATTTAACACTATGGAAACCTTTTATAATTCTTATAGGTCAGAAGGGAAGGTTAAGTTCAGCCTTCTCCAGTTGAGAGTGGTATTCAAGAGTCTTCCACAGTCATCAAGCGTCCACAGTGCACATAGTTTTCGACAGCCGTCACTAATCTAGAAGGACATACCAAGATATAATACAAATATGATACCAAGACAAGGAAGCGCAGAATATTAGTGAAATGGTGTCACACGACAGTGTAAAGGTTGTGATCACTAACCAATTATTACAACCGTCTATTCTTTTGTGAACTTATGAGTTTATTTAAATAAATCAATTTTAACTTTGCCAGTTTTTCTTTGTACATTCGAGAGGAAAATATTCGCAACAAGCGTGATGAATGCAATGACGTCTCATAAAAATACACAGGGAAAAACTTCCGCTACTATTTTGATTGCCTATAACTTTCTCAACGATAAGATAAGTAAGTTTGGTTTTCATAAAAAGTTTACTTGGTCTTTACATTATTTTTCGTTATGAGGCTCAATTTCTTCTATTTTCGTTCTTATTTACACAAACTTTTGATTTTAATAAACCATATAAATCGCCACTTCGCGAAATTTGTCTTCGTGGAAAGTGGTGTTCATCAGGGAAAATCAAATAAAAATTACTATCTGTGTGCTCTTGGCGAGAATATTAGTAAGTGCAGGTACTAAATACAAGGAGTATTCAATGATAGCACCAATTACTGCGAGAATAGCATTATTGCAATCAAATATCCCATAATGCCAAATCTACAGAACAATTTTGTGATGACAATTTTAAGATACAGATGCAAATCTATTAATACAAACATATTAATTTTACACAGTTAGTAGTAATTACAACATAAAATAACTGGTAACTTTTAGCAGCCCTGTACAATGAAAAAACCTATAAAAAACTATAAAAAAATTGCCTTTTACTTTACTTGCCTTCAGTGGCAACCTTTAACGTAATGTTTGAAAATTATTTTTGCCGTGACACATGCTATAAGAACTTGATACAATCACACTTTTCAATCAAATGTGTATAATTTACTATCAGTCAGGTAAAGTCTCATCAAACTATTTTATGTACATTAAACTAGATTTTTGATATGATCTTATTATAATTTAACTATTATACTTGTCAAAGGGTTGTATTTACTTAACATATTTATTTATGTTTTGAAAAATAGTCGTCAGCAGTTGGTTGGTATCTGTATAATAAGACTTGTACCCATACAACCGTCTAGTGCAACCAAAACAACAACGTCACTTACAATCATGGGGGGTTTTATCATGGGTCTTTTTAAAAATACGCGTTAAAATTGTGTAGAAGTATAGTAAGGATGCGTAGAATTGTCATAAAGTACTTTTTCAACATTTCACTTTCATTTCATTAGTCATCATATCTATTATAGGAAATAGTGATTTTCCATTGGTAGAAATTCAACTGTACTTAAATAGGTTCATCACGTATCTCTTGTAAAATAGCAATAATCTTTGCATATATTTATGATCCTTTTCTATTACAGTAATTCTATCATAGCATTAAACGGGTAATATTGCTTATTCAGTCGGTTAAATAAGCAGCTACTACTTTCAATTAAAATAAAATAAGCCGGCATGGTGGCGCAGTGGTAAAGGTGATAAGACAGTCCTCCTACTGTTGCGATAGCCCCCGGTTCCAATCCTGCTGGGGCATGGTCGTAAATTTATGTTCGTGGTTGTTTAAAATTTGTGATTGTTCCATACAAGAGTGTAAAATCCGACAAGGATCCCAGTCGCGCCAGTAACCAGGCTAGGTATGACCGGATGTCTTCTGGAATGATTTCTAAAGCTGGTAACTCACCAGTCGGTAGGCTTAATGCTGAGGACCGTGGGTCGAAGCCCACGTTAAATTGTAGGTCCAGTCCAGATAAACCCATAGTTGGTAAAAGGAGACTTTAACATCACTGAAGGCAAGTTTGTGACTATAAGCTATCCAAATGGGTCAACGGCCACTTACAACTGTTTGGCCATTAAATTTAATTTCTTTAACATCTTTAAAAACGTTCTTCAATTTTACTTTTTTTCCTAAGTAATACCTTTGAAGTCTAAGTTCTGAACTAAATCAATGTAATGTGGATTATATATTACTATGTTATGAATATATTACTATGTATATGTAGAATTTGTTATATTATTATCAAATTCTTAAATGAAAAAAAAATTATAAACGATAAAAATAAATAAATAAGCATGTATAGATTCCAATTAAAGCTGAAAACTAACCTACGCCAATTAAAGAAGATAATAATGGGCGGAGGCGGGAGATAATACCAAGAAAAAACAACCAATTTCTCCGCCATTAAATCTAATATTGGATTTTGAAAGTTGGATACGGCAACAGCCATCCCCCCGTTGTAAATTAGGGTGTGCAAACAAACAAATAAGGGCTCGCCGAACAGGTAGCGCGGAACTTTTTGGGGTATGGGCCCGTAGAAAAGGGGTAATATAATGATTTACTGGTGGAAGTCTACCACGTGATACTGAGATTTATATTTTCGAAGTTCTCCTGTCCCGATTTATTAAATGTTGTTCTGAACTTTCCGAGAATTTAATATGATTATTTAATTGTATTGCTGGAGGCTATTTATATTTAAGTGTGTGGGAAAATGGCGAGGGGTGGGGGTGCTCATTGGCGAGGCGACCAAAATGGTGGTGGTTGAAATTAGCGCCTCAGTTGGAAGTTTCTCATTGTCAAAATATACTCGATGTGAAATTTGTACTCTGTTCTCGGGTTTCCAAATGTTATACGTACACATCCTATTTTGTTCGTCAACAAATTCAAAACGCACTATATTTTCAAGTTGTGAGACCTACTAGGGGTAAACTACCAGTTTTATCTATTTTATTTTTAATTTTATTAAAATTAATATTTTAAGTTAACTAAAATGAATATCTTATTTAAGTCATTATAAGTAGTAGTAGTACACTAAATTCAAAAAATTTCAATTATCAATACATAATAAGTTTTGAAGATATTCCTCGAGATATGACCTAAATAAAATACCCATTTCTTAGAACAATATATTGAAACCAGATAATATAAAAATGATTACATATACGGATACCTTGAGATATCGACTATTAATCGCGAAATCAAAACAATCACAAAGAAGTATGAAGAGAGCTCGAAGACTTTCGTGAAACGAATACACTCATCTCCATGCAATATTCGGGTGTTCCGCAGGACAGTATTATAGACCCATTGTTATATCTATTGTATACAGCTGACCTACTGACCTCAAGAAATACTACTGCACAAGAAACCTACACCTTTTTCTTGACATAGTCGAATGGTGATTGTATCAAAGCAAATGAGACAAAATCTACCCATGTGACATTCACCCCTTGTAGAAGAACTTGTCCCTCAGTTAATGAGTAATTATGAACTTCCGAAAGCAGACAACGCTAAATATCTCGGAATGTATTTTGATCGACGTTTGACATGGAAAAACATATAGTGTCAAAACGCAAACAGCTTGGATTTAAACTAAACCAAATGTATTGGCTGATAGGGCGTAAATCTAAATTATCATTACATAACAAAACTTTGCTGTATAAGTCAATACTTAGGCTCATTTGGATATATAGTATTGAATTTTGGGGTACTATAGCAAATCTAACATAGCTATCTTCCAACATAGTCAAAGTAACATAGTGATCGTCGATGCCCCATCTTACACGTTTCCTACAAACTAATTCACCACGATATTCCCTTAGAACCCATAAGGAATGTGACTCGAAGTGTTAATGGCAAGTACTCTGAAAGACGATTTGTGTATTCAATGCAATCGCCAAACAGTTAAATGTATTAAACTACCATACGGACTGATTAATAGACACATAGAGTGAGATTTAATAATCTCCAGAATAATATAGAATAGTCTTTAGAATAAGTTAGAATAGTATCTAGAATATGATTCAAAATATAAGTTTGTACTGCAGATCACTTACTGAAGAGATCTACTATTCTAGAATATATATATATATATATATATATATATATATATATATATATATATATATATATATATATATATATATGCAATTGTCTAAAATAAATAAAATAATTATCAGCCACTATTACCAATTTGTCTGACTCGAGTATGAATAAACAAAAATAAAAAAATAAACCGTTACCAGTTACCATATTTGCTGCGCGAGATTGGTAAGATAAACATAATTTGTCACCTCTCGGTGTTTACATAGGTGAGACCATTAAATGTTCAAATTAATTTTACAAATATTAAAGTCTAGTATGAACGTTATGCAAAATGAGAGTGGCTTGTTAACGTATTAGTATATGAATATATTTTAGGATATGTTAAACATCACCAGAGACTGTAAATATCTCAATGTAACGTATATATAAATTTACCTCTTATATTTTCTGTATGTAACAATGTGTTTAAAGATTAAATTACCAAAACTTCGTAGAATACTGTGCAGTTTATAGTAGACTATTAAATTGGTACAACATATATAACAAACTTATCTAGATGGTTGCAAAAAATTACATAGTCAACTTTTTATAATTCATTAATACAAATAAGTAACATCAATGACTATTGGTGAGTCAATAGATTTTCCAATTTTATAATAATATAAGCACAGCTGAAAAAAATATTTATTATAAATTTTCAAAACCTCCAAAATAAGTAAGACTGCAACCAGAATGTTTCGAAACAATACCAGGTTATTATAGTAAAATATTCTTCTGTCGTCTAATAATCAAGCCAGCTAAACAACAAAACAGAGGCAATATAAATTCTAGAATACCCAGGTCGTATCAGCTCACGGTATGAACACAACAAAATAGATACAATTAGGTAATAAAAAATCCCTTTTTGCTTCTGATTCAGAACCACATATCTGTTCATGTGTCTCCTAACCTCCTTGTTAGGGTATTATTTCCATTATTTTATAATTTTATTCTATTAACATTAACCTTTATACTACACAAGTTACGTTCTGCCCTCACAATAGTACTGTAGATTTTTAATTCTTTGAAAATGCCGATGTTTGTGAATCAAAACTTGCATTTGCTACACGCTTTATTTATCTTGTTCCATCAAAAAAGTTCAAGGCAATGAACGCTTTGGTAGACCGAAAACGTTTGATGATACGGAATTTCAGGAGTTCTTGAATGAAGACTCATTACAAATTTAAAAACAAAAGCAAAAAGTTGAATATTATAGCCTAATCTCTATTGGTGAACGACTATAAGGGATGGGAAAGATTCAGAGGATGGAAACATGGATGCCACATGAACTGAATGAAAAGCAGTTAGGAAATAATGGTATATTACACCACAAGGGCCGAAAGTTTTCGGCCCTACTCGTCATCGGGAATCAAGAGGAGCAGGACCGAGATCTCAATTTTTGGCCCGTGTGGTGTATACGATTTTTTTTCATACCTAGTCGACGGTACGTTATTAATTTAACTTTAAATTCTGATGAGCATGTTTTTGATGCCTGCCTCCGACATCAATAAACTTCTTTGGCAATATATCTGTATTATCAATCGCGCTTCTGTATCGTATAACATCTTCCTCGTCCGTGGATTCATTAGATGATAACGTATTACTATTTTTTTCTGGACAATTTCTGGAATCGCGTGACGACAAAACAACACTGATGATTGTTTTTAAGGTTAGAGGTAGCAACGTTAATGACAGTGGTAAACAATTCGTTGTAACGGCAGAATAAGTAGTCCATAGTTACGCGTATAAATACGTATACGAAATTCTTTTCTCCCGCCGTGATATATTATAAATTGTAAATTGTAAATTAAAATTATTATATATTGTAAAATTATAAACAACTCCAAATTAATTTAACCTCGGTCACCACACAGACCTGTCAAAGATTTGTTGACGTCTTTCCCAGTGTTTTTTTCTTCAAGTGTCATGTACATATTTTAAATTTCTACATTTTTTCAATAGTTCATAACAGTTTTTCACAGAATCAAAACAAAGGGCGTCAAACAATCAGTTCACGGATCGAACAAAAAACGATTTCGAGGAAACAACAGCTACCAACAGACAGGCGCAAAATTAGCAGGATGTCGTACTAAATACAATAGCAGGATGTGATGGCGCGGAATAGCTCTTCTTATACGAGCGTGGTGTGAAACAATACGCACACGAAAGAGGAAAGGAACCGACGTACACACAGACCTGGTGGATGTGTCACGACACCAAATAAAAACGAAAGCTATCAAGAAAGATACGACAGAAGGTGTTTCGAGCAGAGTCCCGTCTTTTTTACCAGCTGACAGTACACCTGTCGACTGTATAAGGAACTCGTAACGACGATATGACAATGGTTGTTTCTTGTGGTCACCAGGTGGTATGAAGTAGGCTGTTTTAGGGAGAGAATTATAAGAATAACGAATGAATTAAAACTATCGCATGTTTTGGTTCTATGGTGGTCGTTAGGTTAACGGTACCGATTACGAAAAAATATCTAATTATTTGAGTGGAATGATTAGTTTGGTAATTTACCTGGTTTTATTAAAGTCACCGTTTGCCTGGTTTCAGTTCCAGCAATAATATTTTCATAGAATCACTTTATTTGAACAATATTTGAATCTGAGTTACCCATAATTATTATTGGCTATCCTGCTTTACTGGAAACTGTTAAAAATAGTGCTGTTAATATATATTACTTTGATATATTTTCTGTCCAGCTTCTTGACCTTCTTTTTTCAGTTTTGTCACCGTTATTGTAGAGAACACCATTCATCTGAAGATCCAAAAGTGATTTAAATTTCTTAAAGTTCTGTACTAGGAAGGAAAGGAAGTAATATTCAAATATTGTTGTATTGTAAAAAAAAACCTTAATACACCTGCATTGTTGAAGAAACCTGCATTGTCATCTGAATGGCACGTAAGTAGAAGCTTGTACAGATAATTTCAAATTTTACTAGTATTGCGAATTAATTTTTATGACAGTACACATGCGTTGTGAGTACACATGTTAACATTTCTTGGGGTATTTTAGATTGATGACTTTCACAGCAATATTAGACAGTGGTTGTTGCATAACTTACAACAACTCAGTTTGGAAATGTTTTAAAATATATCGATACTAAACCATGTTTAAAGGAAAGTTTCATTCTAACCGCCAAATTCGTCTGACATTTATGTGAAAAAAGAGTTCTCTCTGGCGTATTGTCACTGATGCACAAAACATAGAAATATAGACTGCGAACTTAAATGGACACACCCGAAACCATGTGTTGCGCGATTAAATCATTGCAGGCTCTTTTTTCCAAGTAAACATTCCACCAGCAATGGCTGTATCAAGAAGGCGAGAAGAATTCCACTGTGTTTGGTTTTGATGAAAAAGTTACCCTATGTAGTTATGTGCAAAAAAAAAGAAGGTAGTAATTATTCTATCATCAATGCATCATTAAGCTAAAATTAGTGATAGTGCAAAGAAAAAACCCGAAATTATTGAGTTTTATAACTGCTCTAAAGCTGGAGTAGACACGATGAATAAAATGCTTGGTAGATATACTACAAAAAAATAAACTCAAATGAGGCCTCTAGCATTTTTTTACAATATTCTCGATATTGCCTGCCTTGCATCATATATTCTATATTATGAGAATAATAAAATGATTGTTAAAAAATGGTATGAACGACGATTATTTTATCGGCAATTGGGCAGAGAGCTATGTACCCCATTCGTTGAAAGTCGTTCGAATAATGCACAAATTATGAGGCATTTCTCAATGAAAGTGGCGATTGAATCTCTTCTTGGTCGAGCTATTAATCCGAATGCGCATCAGCGAATATCATCTGTATCATTGACACCTCAGACGCAGTTCGATTCAACTGAGAGGAAAAATATTACTGGTGAATGCTATGAATGTCTCCAAAGTGAATTTAAAAAACGTCGAAAAACTAGAAAAATTCGGTATGTGAAAGCCCTATTTGTGACAAACACTGTACTACAACCACCACATGTGAAGGATGTACGAAATAATATAATGTACTTCAATTTTTATATGGCACTGTATCATAATAAATAAAATAATGTAAATAAATAAATAGTAAAAGAATGGAAAACGATATTAATAAAATAACATAAAACGGAGTTATGTATTTCTTACTTACTATTTTTGTTATTGTTTATAATAAGAATTATTATTTAATTATATTGTCTATTATCAATTTAAAAGTCAAATTAACTAAATACTTTAATAAGTCTCTTAAGTGTGTATAAACCCGTCGTTCATATACATGTACATGGGTACCTGGATATTGAACGGGCGGGGTACCAAGTTTGATAGTTAATAACTTTTTTATTAATTAATTGATTGTTAAAAAATTTGACGAAAATGGGTGTCAAATTACTTAAATTTTGGGGATACAGACGGCCATAAACATTTTTAAGGAGAAGTTAATATTTTACCTGTGGATTGAAATGGATACCCGGGGGCCCGGTCATTGACCGGACGGTTAACGGAAGTAAATTAAAAGTTTGAATGCTGAATATTGTAAGACATTTTCCACAACTGGTCTTGAAACAGACGGATATGTGCCTTAAATCTCATGCTGATTAGAACCAAACAGTATAACACCAAAAATACTAAGAAATAAGTGTTAGAATTGAAAAATTGCAATATATGATTTTTATGATTCTTCTATTTTATTATCTAAATATTATTTAATATTATTGTGAACCTATTTTAATTTTTTTACGTGAAGCTATTTTTAGGATTTTTTTTATTGGTAATAAAATCTACTAAATCAAATATAACGAAAATTCTCATTCATAATGTCTGATAATATAATCTTTGCGATCCTTTTTATAACAGTTAATTATGTACACTGTATTAAGAAAAATAATAATTAGCTGTTGCTTGTTAGGATAAATAAGTAGGATAAATTAATAAATATGATAATGTCCAATTACATACCTATAAAAATATACAAAAGAGAAAAGGAGGTTTCGTGATCAAAATTTCAACATGTAACTGAAATATTCAGTAAATTGAAATATTGCAGTAATAACAGACGCAAAGCAGTTCTTGCAAATTTTAAGTACAAAAATGATAAAAAAATAAAAAATAAACAAAAGAATGTTTGTATTAATTATTTTCTAGTAAGAACTATATAATATTATAGCAAGAACTATATAATTTATAAGTTACTGCAATGAAATAACATATTTATTGATAATATGGAATTTATTTTGTCCCCTTCGAACGAAATGTTGTTTTTCATACGCTTTCTTAATCTCAGTATTTACGTTTTATAATTTTTTTGATACAATAGTAAAATTTACGTTCAAAATCTCAATTTGGATTGAGTTGAAGGAATTATAAGAGTATTTTAAAGGTATTAATATTATTGACGAAAATTATGAAACC
Organism: Rhynchophorus ferrugineus; assembly: GCF_030347505.1. NCBI lineage: Eukaryota > Metazoa > Arthropoda > Insecta > Coleoptera > Curculionidae > Rhynchophorus > Rhynchophorus ferrugineus. The sequence goes on along the minus strand of NW_027472585.1, from coordinate 39,070,767 downwards.
ATATACCATCAATTCATCATAAATTAATGATTCGATTAGTCACGTAAGACCGTATGAATGGAATACCGGGCAAAGAGCAAGCACTATTTAACTTAGCCGTCGAATATCAAACATTACCGAATGGATGGTGTAGACCCACGTTAGTGCATTCATATTCATCACATTCAGCTAATGGGAAAGCCATTAGAGTTAAAATAACACCTATTACGGATCCCGCATTAGTGATACCGTCCTAATGACACTGCACGTACTGTTTACAATTTAGATTATTTGTCGAGAAATAATTAGCAAATTGTGTGGAGATTTTATCAAAGCCGGTTTATGGATAAAATTGTTTAGATACTTGTAAAACCTTTCATTTTATTTCCAGTGTATACGTATGTTTAAAATAGACAGATAACTATTACATTGGATAAAATTGATAGACGCCGATTATCTGGAACGCTTCCTAAAATATCAAAAACAATTTTTTAATAGCGTATTTTATAGCAAAAAAACTGCCAGTCACTGCTTACTTCTTATTATGTCCTCTTCGAACTACTTTCCTTTTTTTTATTAATTACATGTTACATTAAATATGTTTAGTACAATCTTAATTTATAAATTAATTTATTACCACTGTTCTCTTATACTTACATTAATACACAAGCAAGGCGAGTACCAGATCAATACGTCAGTCATATTCCAAATTAGAATAAAACTAATATATATAAGTTAAAGTTCGCACTTATACCAGTATCTGTCCATTATCTAGATTGCTTCGACGTTGCTGTTATTTAGCAAACTTATATCATGTTTTAAGGCGAAATCTTGTATAACTTCGTGTGTCCATTTGATTTAGAGGTTATCGTTCGTTGGTTACGTAGCGATAAGCATTGGTAATTAGTTGTAGAGCTTTGTTTTTTGTGCGTTAGGAAACTAGTTTGTTGAATGTTTTATTGCAACCCCATATTTGCACTCCATAGGTCCAAATTGGCTTTATGAATGACTGATAAACCAATCTCTTTGATTTCGAACGTATGTCTAGTTCTTTTGAAGGTGGTTCTGTATAAGAAATTGCAGTATAATCACCGATTCGATTTAAGATAAATATCACCCAATTTCTCTCTTTCAAGTCTGGATATTCAACCATCAAGATATGTAATCTATAGTGGTAGTTATGCTTATTCATAATGCTTATTCAGCCAAGCTTTCAGCTAATAATGCTTATAAATATTTTGTTTTTTTTTAATATTCAGAATGAAGTTTTGATTTTCAACATTTGCATATAATTCCAGCTATAGAGAAAACAAAAATTTTCCTGATTTTCAACATGGTTACAACTTTTAAGATATTCAACAGAGTATAAAAATAAAGGTTTTACACAATTCGATAGGAATTCCATAGTTGTAATTCATTTTGTTGAAATTGGAATTTGAAAGACGAGCAAAAGTTTGGCCACATAGTACAATATTTATATATAACTTATAAACAATCACAGGAAGTACCCTTCTACTAAGTAATTCAAATATGGAACTAGTTATTATTAAAAACAATCATTTACCGAAATATTTAGATTATACCCTTGTATTTTCAAAGGAAGTTTCACTTCTAAAATACAAGTTCGATCAAAAACTACAAGCTTCATTGTGTTGTTTCTTCGGAACCCCTTTCTGCCCTTTCAAATTGCCAATGAGAATTATTATTTCAGAACTGTGACTTTTTTACAAAACAATTTACTCTACTATTCTGTAAACGCCTTATTCTTTTTATTTAACTCCATCAGACCTCTGGTTATTTCTGAAGATTAATAAGTCAATTGAAGAGATTGAAATACTGTTGAAGAAACCTGGGAAAAGTAATACGTATATAGAATTTAAGAACTGCTTCAAAGAGTGGTCATGACTATGGCATCGGTGCAACGCCATAAGGATTACGGTGGAGAATAACAAAATAAATTAAAAAAAGAATAACCCATATTTTGTATAAGGTCTTACTATTTTTTTATCGATACAACATTGTTAAAGGAACCAAAGCTACAATATTGTACTAAATCAATAGATACACTTAAAACAATTGTATATTTAATACGTCGGAGGACATATAAACAATATTTTATGTTTCAAAATAAGTTTAGAAAATAGTTTAACAAACGCATCAACTGACTCTTAAGTCTTGCAGACAGAAGTACGAAAAAAAAGCTAAATATATAGAGTATAACTATTATTTCATCCGTAACGACTATTACTATGATAACGATTAATGTGTTATTATTTAACGATTAATATGTTAGATTAATTTATTAAAGTTTAGTGTTGTGCGAAAAGTTTAAGAAAATTTGCTTATTACTTTGCGAGTTTTGCCAACTCAAATATACAGTAGTTGAGTTTTTATATACATAGATGAAAAATAATGATTGCACATTGATTACTTTGTTCACCCGACTAAACAATGATGAACACTCTGGTTTTGAAGACAATCTTCTGTAATCAATTTCGAAGTCCTCGTACTAAGGAAGGAACTTAACAAAACTAAAAGGTTAGGTTTAAATTTCGACGGTCAATGACGTTGCCATCAATACAAATGTCGACCATTTGTATGTGTAACACCAGTTCCGCTATTCTCCTCCAGGAATTGGCCCGGGTTTGTCTTTTACTAACCATTTGTCTCCGATGTGCTCCTAATTCAAGATGCAGCTCAAATCGAAAGCGGCCGCTGTTTGGCCGGTCCTCTCGCTTGGTTGATGTCCCGCTTTTATTACGTGAATATCTAATCGAGGAATTGCTCCACCGACCGAATTACTAAACTAAATTACTGCCGATATTTCGAACTGATGTTTTTCTAATCGATATTTCAGAAACTAAATAAGAAAGTATTGATCCTTAAAACATGATATCAGTTTATTGAAACCGATTGCATAAATATTGTAAAATTTTTAATATTATATATTTATATTCATAAAATCGTATATATTTATAAAGTCAGAATTGCATCATATCGAATAACGGAGAACCGAATAATTCAAAGACTGGTATAATAAAAGAATCTAAAAAAAAAGTATTGAAATCTGAATGGCATATTGATATGTTCGTGACTTCCTGAATGAGTTCGTGATAATTCTTCTCAATATATCACTTGACGGATGCCCGATTCCCCAAGCAAAATCAGCTAAATACCTTACCAGCTAAATATCCGCCCAAAACACACTTACTTTAACTTACCTATCTTAAATTACGATTAATTACTAATGCTTAACACTACGTAACAACCGAGGAGCTGCACTTTGACCTCGAAATCAAATAGACACACGAAGTGATTCAAGAACTTGCCATAAAACATGAAATAAGTTTGCTAACTCACAGCAGCGTTGAAGCAATACAGCTACCGGACAGCGGGCAGGAAATTCAAAGATTGAAGCTGAACTTATTTTCAGATCTGAAAAAAGATTATTGTCTCTGGGGACTAAATCTAAGTAATATGCTGGATGGGTTAGCAGTTTGTAGCCCAATTTATGGATTTTGACGATTACAACTACAAACGTGTGTACTCGTGCATTGTCTTTATGCACCAACACTTCTTTCTTTGCCATATTGTGGTCGTTTTTTGCTTTAATTCAATATAAATTACTGCACTCGCTCAGTTAAAATGCCTACAGCTTCAACTATCTCATGTATTTTCATTCTTCGATCATCCAATATCAGTTGTGCTGATGGGACTACAACGGAAGTAGTAAACTAATTCTTAACCATTAATATTGATGATGTATAGGGTTGTCTACTGTTAATGGCGCTCAAACACAAACTAAATGACATAGATTGTTCAAAATCCCGCAGTAGTCTATTAGTAGATGCCAGTTCATCAACTATGGCATAACAGTAGTGATGCATTTAAAGTTATTGCCATGAAGTTCAAAAAGTGATTGATTTACTAAACTGTCCTTGTATGTAATATCAAGGATACAACTTGTGAAAATGCTGAATTGTAAAATATTAGAAACGGTGTAGGTGTAGATTGCTTCTGCTTGGTTTAGTTTATACAAATGGACGACAGTAAGTGCTATTAATTAGTAACTCATATGATTGTATTGCAATAAATGAATTGATTTAGTTCCTTAATACTCTAAAGGTCATGATTGGTCTCATAATGCTTTTTCAGTGAGTCTCAGTCAGCCATCCTGACATTCAATAGACTTTGAAAAACGTGGTATAGAGAACATAATTAATGGATTTCTGATATGTGTAACATTTTTTCTAAATCTGCACAATTTGTTAAAGTTATCAGAGTTACCAGCCTCTATTTCGTATTTCAAACCACCTTCTAAAGTTGAATATTACTAGAGGAGTATCTTTATCAGTTAGCCAATTTATTTTTTTGATAGAAAATGAAATTGGGTCATTTTTGCAAGTGGAATTATTGAGGATACTTGTATTTTTTTATGCAACACATTTTTTAAGCTTTAATTGTTTCAATATTTTTATGCATTTTCTTTATATTATTTTCGATTTTATTTTCTCCTATTTCATACTGTTTCTTTCATCAAGCGATATCATTATATATTCAAATCATAATCGACAAATTTCAATCTTTTTATGCATAAACCTAGTTTGAAATATGAAACCGCAAAAATAACGATTCCAGTGATTAAAATTTTTTATTATTATGATGAAATAGTTGTTAAAATAAGTATATATTTTTGAAGATTTGGCTAATAGAGGGTTTTATAAAGAATTCAAAATTCAGAAGATGTTTATTAACTTCCGAGTTTCTTTAGTGGAAATCTATAATATTGAACTAATAAAATAAGAAGAAAGTAGTATTGTAAAAGATTTAATGTAGCTGCTAATGAAACTAAACTCTCTATATTAGTTTTAGATCAATAACTTAAAAAGGCATAAAGAATGTAATGACTATAAAACAAAGACTCTTACGGTTATGTGTTATACATTAGCATATTTTAAAACCTATTTACAGAATTACTGAAAAAATATTACCTTGCAACTATGGTGGATCAGCTCACCACACACAAATCATTACATTAAAATTAAAATAATTAAAACATCAAATTAGCACTATATATTTTAATAATAATAATTGAATGGAAATCGAAAATATTTCAAATTCTTTATTATTCGTCGGATATAAGGGTACACTAATTACATAAGCCAACTCGTTACTCGATAAGCTTTAATGCTGTTTCCCGAGCCTTAATAATCTACCTTAGCAGGAGCTGTTGGTGTGGAAAATTAACTGCAGCTGATATAAATCAGCGACCTAATTATTTATATCATACAGGATGGTAAATCCGCTTTGCAGCTGCGGAGGAAATATTTAGCCGAACTGGTTCGTATATTTCACGTTCTAAATGTGTGTAGACAGTTGCTAATTGAGAGCGTATTGTTTTGGAAATACCAGGATCGATATTAAGGATGTTGTAAATCTTGAGCTTTGTTCAATAGAAGTACGCAAAACTAATTTAAAACGTAAATCTTTAATATATATTTGTACATATATTAGGTTACTTCAGGAAATTGAAATGAAAAAATCGATTTGGAGTTACGTAACTAATTTTATTTTATAGTATATCTCCCCTTAGATTGAATAGACTTAAGTGATGGAGAATAACTATAGATGTAGTAATGTTCTGGAAGTAACTTTTTGATTGCGAAAACTATTTTCTAAGAAAAACTGATGTGAGCATAACCAAACTCATTCACTAATTTAATAATGTTCTTTGAAGTGTGTAAGCAGAAGTATCTTTATTGAATTGTATCCAATTTGTTGAAAACTTAACAATAATACAGGTCAACCACAAAAAGACTGATTACCATGTATTATGGTATGCTGAAAATAATGTTGAAAAAATTTCAGTGCCTCAAAATTCTTAATTTAGAGTGTTTTTAATATCCAATATTATACAGTACAATGACGTCTATTCATAAGTTCATTAAAAAGAATCCTTCAAGAAGTTCTACTCAGAACAGCGGTTTTTATGCTTTCATTCCTGTACGTCTTTCCATATATCTCTAAGAATCCCCCAAAAACAATGGCTGTCAAGTAAGCTTCCAGAAGCAAAGGTGAAGGATGGTGTTTTTGCCCGACCAAACCTAAGACAGCCCCTGAGGCAATCATAAAACTCCAACTGTAAATATTTCGTTAAACGTTTGCTGAAGGCATTTCAAACTTTAGGTTGCTAATTTTAAGTTTGTCCATCGAATAAGTCTAAATGTAAATAGTCTTCATCCCCACCTCAGAGAGGTGAGTGAAGTGATCATAATCCTTCATTGCTTCAGTGAAAAATCATCTGATCTTAGGATACAACAAATATCAGTAGAAATTTACTTCACAGTTTGCGTAATCGGGTTTTCCTTACCCATCACAGCTGATCGCTGAACAACTTACTAACATCCAAAGATTGTGTTGCGTTTGCTGACATTGTTTTGGTGTTTATAGACCTCAACTGAACGTGACCAGTATTCATTCAATGTTTACTGTTTAATGTTTGAATATTAGTTGATATTGTGTTTCTTCAGAGACCTATCAATGCAATATATTGGCCAGTTCTGTAAATGGTAAATTTTATATTTCTTGATTGCTGGTTGATTTTAAAGAATATACTATTTCTGCACTGCTAGACAGAAAAATATATATGGATATTATTAGGAAAGTAAATTCCAAACAGCAAACCGAGCATTGAGGACACCGAACTTTCTTACAGTTAATTCGAACTACGTTTAATACTTGAGGTCAACTTGAACACGTTCAAATAATTCTCAAATTTGAAACATATATCTGAAAATTACAGATATAATAATACTGAGTAAATGTTAAAAAGTGTAACTGTTTCTCATTTGAATATTATTCAAAAATTATCACTATAGAAATTAAAGATATTATGATAACTTATGTCGATAAAAGGAAACGATCCAGTTTGTATATTGATGAATAGAAATATAAATAATATTCTTTCGATAGACGTATATAGACAGAAGGAAAGAGTTGTAAAAATATAAATGTTAATATCAATAGATTAGTCGAAAATGTAATAGTAAAATTGTTGAATAAATTTTATTATAAAAACTACTATGAAGATTAAAATGTTTCCTATTACAACATTAAGATGATTGAATAAATTTAGCATTTAATGAATCAGCATAGTTGCTTGCAACTATTGTTGAACTGTGAATTGTGCAGGAGTACAAACGATTTGACGTTATGCCATGAAAATTATGAATGAACGAACTGATACATATCATATTCGAAGTAATTACCTCTTTAGCGTCATAAACAGTAGCTTTTATCAAAGAAGACACGCACTAATTCAACACATTACCGTGTATTTTTTCTGTTTTTCCCATCAGCAACAGCACGTTTCTTTCGAAATAAATTGCCCTTCTTCGGGAAATAATATCTATCTAAAACTATAAAATGAGACGTTGCCACAATTAAGAATAAAATGGGTTAGACAATGGAAATAGTTCGCACGAATTCATTTACCTCTTCGTGGGAAAACCGACACGCGGTACCTGCCGTGAACTTATTTCCACTATAAAGATGAATGAAAGAAAACAGAATAGAAATTTTATCTCGTGTAATTGCTCGCCATTTTTACGATATATATTAAACGTCGTGCTGTGTTGCGTTAATGGGTATTTATACGCGCGAATAAAGGCTTTTTACTTTCAACTACTTAACTTTCAAGACAGTAGGTATTTATCAAAGTATTGGCCATTTAGTTCTATATGTCTTGCCCATCTTTCAAGCAACTTATGGATGCCATCCCAAAACAAACTATTTGTTCTTTAAGCAGAAAATTTCTCGACTTTCATTTAATTCCGCTAATGGTTTTTGAGTTTGGATTGGATCCTCAACCAACAACTCTTGCAATTTCTCATCTTCAAACTTTTTCAGTCTACCGGAACGTTCCTTGTCTTGCATATCGAAATCACTACTTTTGAACTATCGAAACCATGCCTCATATGTTTTTAAGGCTATAGCAAACTCTAGATGACGTTCAGCGGGTTTTTTTATTTGATTAAATTAGAAAAGTAATGCGTGCCGCAAATTCATGTTGTCAGGGCCTAAACTTTGCTTGAAAAATCTATGACTGTATTACTTTAGCAAAATATAACGTATTTAGATTTGAAGCATAACATTGCATATTTATCTTTTATTACTATTAAAGGATTATTCTTGTATTTTAACTATTTTTACTTTAATACGGGATTTCATGGAAAAAAAATTGTGACCATGAATATTTTGCTTTGGATTAAAGGCAGATTACACTCTTGGACTCATCTGTGATCTTTAGACCCAGACTAATCCATCACCAGTAACAGTGTGCCACAGACTGCCCTTTTGGCAGTATGTAGTAATGAAACTACGACGTTTACACGATTGTAAATGGTATTTGATGCCAATAAATTCGTATAATAACAGTTTTCTTTCATTTCCCTCGTTTCCAAAAACAAAACAAACTAGTGAAATATTAAATTCAGATCATTATTCAAACCAGAAAATAGATAATTTACATCATAAACCTACTGCTGAATATTGGCCATTAGAGAGAGAACACAAAACCCGATACCATAGAATATTGTGTTACAACAATTATTGATACAAATAAGGGCCGGGCAGAATCATGTATTAATTTATTTTCTGATTATTTGCCAGTAATAATAACAGTTTTTCAAATATTGCCATCAAAGTTAAGCCACCGTCTCTTTGTAATCATATAATTAACCTGTCACTACTTAAAGAAAATATAGACGGAATAAAATATTTAAATTTACTATTAAAAAATGAAATTAAACATTACAAAATACACACAGAAAGCAGCATGGTATGGTGTTATAATAGTGAAACATTTACATGAAAAAATATACACAAATCTTGGAAGTAGCAATTCAAAAAAGCTATGAAAGAATTGGCAACAAGTAAACCCCGCAGAAAATAAAAGAAAGTTCAAGTAATTAAAGTGCTGAAAGAGGTAATCCAAAATCAACCAAATCGAGGAATTTAAGAATACTTGAAAAATCTGATGCCAACTAAGGTTAAAGAAATATTCATACAGATTATTTGGAAAAAACTAAATCAGTCATATCAGGCACCATACTGATTTTTTAGTGTCATCATTATAGTCAAGCGTCAGTGTTAGTAAAACTTACAGTTGTCACACCTTAAATGTAGTATCAGCTGTAACTGATGTAGGTTTCATAAAATGGCGTCATACTTAGGTCACTCGCATCTATTTCCTATTATACTCAAAAACGACTTCTTACTAGAGAAATAAAATACACTGTTACGCATGGAGGACTTCCTGGATCGTTCGATCGGTAACTGCCGTTCGATTCTCCCAACCGTTTTTAAATCCAACCCTGTTCAACTTTTCCCATTATTACTCAGGGTGCCCCAGTTTATACGATCTCATAAGTTAAAGCCATTGAACTGACTATAGGGACAATGTGGCTCTGGCTATACGGCCATGTGGCTTTTTGTCTTCCTGGGAAATTCTTTAAGAAAATATAAATATATTTAATATATTATACGCACTATAGTGTATTTTTATTTCGTTTTATAGTTGAGTATGGAAATTGTTTTTTTAAACACCTCGGGACGTTGTTGCTTCTATATCTTAATTATTTGGGTCTGTTTTATGTACTAGTTAGTAGTACTCGTCAATATATTATAAAAAGCGTGGACTATATAAAAAACAAGATTGAAAAAGTAACTTTTTCGATGACTTTAACCACTTCATAACTATATTTGCTCAGGGATATATTGATAGCTGAAATCCTGTTTTTCCTTATTAAGTCTTTATTAGATTTAAACATTTTTAAGTTAACTCAAAATACTTTTCAAATACTTTAAAGATTATATTTGTAATTATTTACAAAAATTAGAAATGTTTATTACACAGGATAGGAAAATAATATAAAAGCCATGTACTCGTAATATAGTACATATTTTTGCATGTTTATTTTTATATTCTCAGTTGACATGGGAAGTTTTGTAGGTTATATTTTTTGTAGGTGTGTCAAGAGTTTTTCCTGAGTCGGTTAATGCAAGCTATTAGTGAAATGTGTCATCTTTTAGATGTTGTTTCTAGAGAGATTTAATCTTTTATTGGGAAGCATCTGAATGTCATCAAATATCATCTCTGGCCAATACAATTGCCAGACCATAACATCATTAGTTATGAAGAACTGTAGAGCAGAGTGAGGTATAGATTAACATCTTCAACATCATTGAAGCAATTGGCGGAAGTTTGCGTACTAGAACGCATTCTATTAGAAACTATTTAGGATACTCTATGAGATGGTAAAAAGCTGGTCAATACCTTAATTAATAAATAGTTTTATATATCAGATGGTCATATTACTGTGTCCATATCCTCTACAGCATGTATATAGATAGAAAAGCAATTGCTATGGTTCCAAATAGGAATCTTAAAGGAGCTCTCAGAAAATTGCATCAAATTAATAACATTCATATCTAATGCCATGCTAAGACCTAATTATTTTTCTAGCACTTGGCAACTGGCCCAAATCATTATGATACTTAAACCGAGGAAAAAATCAGAAGACGTCTGCTTCTATAGACCTATAAGCCTGTCACCTGTGATCTCTAAACTTTTCCAAAAACTATACATTAAGAGACTTAAAGTAATCGCACAAGAGAGAAATATTATTCCAGATTATCAATTTGGTTTTTGGCAGATTAGCCAACCAAATTAACAAAATCTTGAACGTTAAAAAATATTGCTCCGTTGCATTTGTCGATATATCTCAGGCCTCCGACAAGGTGTGGCACATTGGACTGTATGTTAAATTGAAAAAGATTTTGCCCCATACGCACTTTCAACTGCTCAAATCATACCTCACAGACAGATATTTTATTGCTAAAGAGGGCGACGAATACAATGACTCACACCAAATATATTCGGGTGTTTCAGGAAATACTACTGTTGCAACATATGCTGACGATACAGGGGTTTTATCATAATACGAGGATCCAATATCAGGAACAATAAACCTCCAACTTCATCTTAATAAAGTTGAATTGTGGTTGAAAACGTGGCATATCAAAGCAAATGAGACAGAATTTACCCATATGACATTCATCTTTTGCAGAAGAATATGTCCCTCAGTAAATTTGAAAAATCATGATATTCCGCAGGCAGACATCGTGAAATATCTGGGAATGCATTTTGATTTGATATGGAAAAAACATATAGTGTCAAAACACAAACAACTTGGGATTAAATTAAACCAAATGTATTGGCTGATAGGGCGTAAATCTAAATTATCATTAGGTAACAAAATTTTGCTGCATAAGTCAATACTTAGTCCTATTTGGACCGATGATATTGAACAGTGGGGTACATCGAGCAAATCTAATATAGTTATCCTTCAAGAGTTCCAGAATAGTCTAGTGTGTTGTGAGTCATCGTTGATGCCCCATATTACGTGTCCAACAAAGTACTCTGAAAGACTATTAGTGCATCCCAATGCACTCGACAAACAGTTAAATCTGTACGATGACCGTGTAGTGCATAGGGTCAAACGCAAACTACCATACGAAGTGATTAACAGACACATAGAGTGAAATATAATAATCTCTAGAATAAGTTAGAAGAGTCTTTAGAATAACTTAGTATAGGCTTTCAATTAAGTTAGAATAGTATTGAGCTCAGGCAGATTGTTGACGTTCAAAGAGATTAATAAACATAAATTGCGAGGTCTTCAAATAAATAAAGGAAAAGGTTCAAGACTTTATATGATTACAAATTATTTCCGGTATATAGTAAATCTTATTTAATTTTAGCCTTTTAAAATTGTCGCTAAACAAGTATTCATTAAACAGTTTTCTTATTGTTGAATATGAAAAATTCAGTTTCGGCACAATGCTCTTGTCATATCTTGATAACGGAGAATCATTTAGCCGGCTTAATGATTCTCCAACCGAAATTAATGAAAATTTTTTGCATCATTAATTTTTGGCTGATTTTAATTTCAAATATCATTCTGTCAGTTCAAGAATCAATATGCGGCAATTCCTCTTATTTTTTATTGGCGACGAACATTAATTTCGAATTGGGATGAAGATTTTAATTATGAACCGGCTACATTATTAGAATTGTTCGTTTTGCATTCATTTACTTCGGAATTCCATCGTTGACATTAACTAGCGTTATTTATTCTTTTTGGCGTAAAAATGAAAATGCCAGATAAAGTGCATAATTTTTTTATTTGTGGTTATTGATGGTATTTAATAAATTGGATATCACTGTAGTGGAAGATATAGATTAATTTCTACTCTTCGAATTGCTTTTAAATTAGTTTTGGTAGTTATCTATAGACTATTCAAAACTATAGTGACGCACGTCATCAATATGTGCCTGTCGCAAGTTGTAAATTCGTTTTACATTCAGGCAATAATTTCCTTCTCATTTCATTCCATTTAAAAAGAGTTATAGTGCTGTTTGACAAGTCCGAACATGTAACCGAATGAACCTGCGAAAATCGTCTGTTTGTCAAACGTCTGCAAAATTCTTCAAAAGATCGACGCGGTTTTATTAATAGAAACATAATTTAATACAATTATTTCAGAGAAAATCGTTAGTCTGGAAAGTATCCGTAAAAAGCCAAAAGATATGCAGCTCTTTGATAGATGTAGAATATCCCTTCATTAACTGTTGGGTATTATAGAATTTAAGTCGTATAAAAATAATGCACGAAGGGTTTTAATGGAACTTCCAGACATTTATTTTAAAACATTACAATTTCATAATAATATAAAAATATATAACAAAATCAGGAGGAATTGTATTATAAATTTGAAAATTCAGATGAGAACTGGGTTTTTCAGAATGGTACTTTGGGTCACTCATGGCAAGATAATAATAAATAAAGTGTAAAAACAAAAAAAGATGATGGAAAAAGATAAACGTTGGAATAAATATCGATTAGGTTTTGTTAGTTATAATATTTATTAATGATTCATTGCAGACATATAGTTCTTCATGCTGGAAACAGGAATGGTTTTATTCATGGTACAGAATTAGTATTTCTCTAAGTCCAAGGGTGACTACCATGAAGAAATGAACCATATCTTGTCTTTGCAGTAGTTTGAAAATCAGCTTTTAAAGAATTTGGGGGAACCATCAGTTATTGTTCTTAATCTTCACTTAATTATCGGTTTTGTTTTATACTTTTTGTGACACAGGTGACAGCGGAATGCCGCGCGGGTTTTTGAAGGAAGTCGCAGAGCACAATCGGGTGGCTCAGGTAAATAATAGCGATAAGGATAGCGTAAGACGGTAGATTATTCCACTGGTCCAACTTACTTGGCTGACACTTCCATTACATTTTTTTTTATCATTTATTACAACAAGAATTCGTAAATGCTACGTGGGATCTGCTTTTTGGTAAGAAATAGAAAATATTTTAGTATTTTAGTGAGATTACATAATAATTTTTGGAAGCTTCAGCATCTTTTTGGGGAATTCTGCAGCATTTCTGCGCTTATACATCAGCCGCCATTGGGATAGATGAAGGTGATACAAAGTTCACTGGTTGTAAAAGTATGAAATGTAGATAGAAAGAGATATCTTAAAGTTCAAATGATGTAGTACGCGGGCTAACAGAAAGTAAGTGAGAACGAAAGGAGGAATTTTCTGGCAGTGGTGAGAGGGGTTAGGTCGCTATATCTGTTATGGTGTTTGGAGCCAAGGAAGTATTAAAAACGCCGAGGTTATTTATCGGTTTTAATATCCTCGCTCTTTATTTCATGACTGTGTGCGTTCAGTTTTTCGGATACAGAGTCGCGGGTGAAGGCCTTACTGGTTGTCCTCTAATGTTGTCGATAAATTTCCAAGGGCCGACCTTTTTCGAGGGCGTTTTTGTTGCGTTTTGATTGATAAGGAGAGGGCAGGTGCGTGCAAAAGGTTTCCCGGGAAAAATTAGGTTCGATTCATAATTCATTCTCGCTCTTATCCTACGGAGAAACAAAGAACGGAATCTATTATTATGCATGAAGAATACAAACTCCATGCATCCCCAGATATTTTTTATGTATATTTTATTTATATTGAATGAGCGTCCGAGTATATTTGAATTTTCTTTAGACAGTTTCTTTGGAAGCCGGAGAAACGAAACAAAACTTCAATAAAAAATATTTTGATTATTAAGAAGGTATTTTGATAGTAGTTTTTATTCATGGCTGCTTGAGATATTTGCTATAATTTCATGTATTTTCTGACTAGGGTTTGATATAAACACTTTATGCATCGTGACCAACTCTCATATACGGTCTGTCTAAATTAGCAGTGAACTCACATCACCAAGGTATATAATAACAGGTTAATTGAAAAGTCCCCAGCCTGACACATATATGGCGGTACTAAAATTAAATCCATATGTTTTTTAGTTAGCCCTAACACTCAAATTTCACAGCTGTCTGATCATTAGTTTGTGAATTATAGCATTTTGAGCGAAGAAACTTTTGTTATTGTGACAAAACTGGATAAAAAGGAAATTCGCGTGTTGATAAAATATTGCTTTTTTGAAGAGAAAAAATACGGTTGAAGCAAAAACTTGGCTTTATGCCGAGTCTCCGGACACTGCCACAGGAAATTCAACGATCAAGGATTAGTATGCCAACTTTAGACTTGGTAAAATGAGCACTGAAGACTGTGAACGCAGTGGACGCCCAAAAGAGATTATTACAGATGAAAATATTTAAAAAATCCACAAAATGATTTTGAATGACCGTAAATTGAAATTTAATGAAGCAGCAGACGCTTTAAAGATATCAACTGAATGTGTACATCATATCGTTCACGAATATTTGGGTATGAGCAAGCTCTGTGCAAAGTCGGTGCCGCGCGAGCTCACTTTCGAGCAAAAACAACGACGAGTTCATATGCGGAGCACTGTTTGAAGGTGATCAAGCGTAATAAACCCGAGTTTTTGCGTCGATATGTGACAATGGATGAAATTCACTCATTTCACTCCGAAATCCAATCGACAGTCATCCGTGTGAACTGCACACGATGAACCCGCTCCGAACAGTCGGCAAGCAATGTTATGGCGTCTGTATTTTGGGATGCGCATGGAATAATTTTCATTGACTACCTTGAAAAAGATAGGACCATTAACAGCGACTATTACATAGCAATTATGTTGAATAAAAAAATAATTTTGCCAAAATATGTATTTTACTATCGTAGGCCGGGGACTTTTCAATTAACCTATTATATGGCCTATTGCAGTTTGTAAATTCATTTTAATACTAGACGATATTCATCTTCTGATTTTATTCCAGCTAAAAAGAGATACAATGCTTTCTGATACGTTCGAACATGTTACCGAATCAGCCTGCAAAACTGGACTGGTCCTAAAGTTTAACGTGGGGTCCGGACCATGGTTCTCGGCTTAAGCCTACCGACTAGCAAGTGACCAACTTAGAAATCATCCCAAAAGACATCCGATCTTAACCAGCCTGGTTACTGGCGTGACTAGGATCATTGTCCTTGTCGGATTTTGCACTCTCGCCTAGGACAATAACAAATATTAATTTACGACCAGGCCCCAGCAAAATTCGAACCCGCGACTATCGCAACAATAGCTGGACAAACAATTTGACTGTGTTGCAGCTGCGCTGAATATTAATATGGCCACTATAACTAAAATTTTCCAAATTAAAGAGAAACAATATAATTTTGGATTCACCGAAAAGAAGGTATATGATGGTATATAAAATTATCAAATGTATAAAAACGGTGAGTCATTTTGTTAATATAAAAACAATTTAATACAATTGTTTCAGAGATAATTGTTAGTATGGAAATTATATAAAAAAACTTAGGAATATGCAGCTCTCTTAGGGATGTTATAAGTCATCCCTTGTGTACAGGGATAGTTTCAAAATATGATATCAGGCCACCGTTGACAGGATGTTAATAAAAAGAATGTAGAGAAAATATAAGTTAAGAGTTGGAAAAAGGTAAAAATTGAAATAACATTTGATTAGATTTTGTAAATTATTATATTCTTTAATAAATCATTGCAGATATATTACCCTTTATGCAAGAAACAAAATGATCCCAACAAATAGTTGGCAAAGACTGTAGTTAAAAATGGGCAATACATAAAATAAGTATATAAAATAACGTGTTAAAGAATGAAGCATTTCAAATTGTCACTTGGTAAATATAAATTAAATGTTTAATCGTATTTTCTGTAATTTGCATTTTTAGAAATAGATCAGATGGCTGAATAATCTAGCCACAGAGTGTAACGTCTTCCTCCCTATCTCTGCATTTTAATATTAATAATAAGTAATAATTTTTGTAGTAATAACTTAGAGCGGACAATGATAATAATTAACAATGACACAAGATTATATAACAAAAATATAACCGCAACTCTGAAATCGAATTCTGAATTATTCGGTCAGTTAGTCATCCGTATCCCAATATTAAAAACACTGAATGTATGAGAAATACTCAAAAGTATATATTTTGATAATAAATCGGTTCATTTGTTGGATAAATGTTTAAATTTCTGAAAATTGCATTACATTTAGTAATGCAAAACAGTATAGGTTATACATTAATATTATTGCTACTTTCGGCTATTCTCATATGGTTGGAACTATTAAAGAGTTACTTCAAGTATAGGTAAAAACGATTAAGAATAGTATGATCATGTAAAGGTACATTTTATATGGTTTTAGATAGATCAAATTAAAATGTATCGTATATATTGAAAGGTATATACAGCTGTAAAAGTAAAACCCAACATATATTAATATTTCATCCTAACACAGTTTAATTAAATTCAAAAAATAACAAGAATTGTCTGTCCTATTTGTTTACAAAATACACAGATTTTCGAAAAAAAAAGAATTACCTAATTGAAACATGTATTACTTCATTTATTATTCTATATTTATGTTTATAACATAAAAGTATTAATAATAATAATAATAATAATAATAATAAAGTGTTATAAAGTTCAGTGATGTAGTAATTTAAACTAATCGAAACTTGTTGATTATTGAAACTTACTGGAAATTATATTTAAATAAATGCTATTTAAAAAAGTTTACTGAGTTTTAGTTCTTGAAATAGTTGTATTAATTTTTTATAATTATATATTGTTTATTTTAATTAATGTTATATATCAAACATATTTCTGATCTTATATTGAAAATACCGTGCAAACAAATTGAAATGATATATCATTTTAAAATTATTCCTTTTACTCTGTTATTAGAGAAACATGATTTTACCAATTATACCAACTGGACTAAACTAAAATTTTTACACTCATCTGTATTCGCCGTATAACCTCGCTAACTATCAATAGAGTTAAAAAGAGTTGCGAACGAAATGAGCTTATTATCCAGTCCAATTTCGGGCGCCGATATAGTCGCAAATCCAAGTAACTCCCGAAAACTTTATAAAAGCATTTCGTAACTCGGCTGTCCGCGGGGCCCAGGTAAATCTGATACGCGTCTTTATCTCCAAAGCACGTGTCCAGAGCAGATCCTTTAGGAAACAACCTCTTTGTGGAAACACAAAACTTCCTTAAAGCCATTTTATGTTATATACTTTACCCTAACCTTTCTTTCGCTTCGTTTTTTCGCCGCCTCCCCACCGAAAATACGTCAGTTAGAAGGAAAGCTTCCGTCCTCCAGTCGATCCTGAGCCGAAAAAGTTTGTTAAAGAACACAATAAGCTTAACAGCCACTTCAACGGCCAGGGTTGGCTCCTGATTTTTTTATGAGCTACAAAATTATAGTGATTATCGGTATTAGTACAAAAAAAAGAAGATCAGAAGATTAATAAAAAAGTATATATAAAACTTATAAAACATATACAAACTACTTCTTAATATTAGTCACTACCGAACATTCAAGGAATGTAGCCTTATATTTTTTGCTAAACTAAATTTACGATTTTATTAACATAATAAAATGAATAGTTAAAAATGAGTTAAGTTCAATAATTTATTAGGACTAGTGACTGTCAGTGCTCGAAATTGGACCACACTTTATTAAATTGGTCATATTTATATACTAAAACTGAGAATATATGAATAAAACAATTTTCAAATTTCTATTTCATTTTAGCAGGTATATTAAAACAATAAAGAACACAAATGGGTTGTATTATTATTATTTCATAAGATATTAAGATATAAGACAAAATATTATTATTTCATAAGATAAACTTAACAAAAGGCTAAGCATCAACAGAATCATTGATCTGTGGCTAAAATTAATATTAAAGAAAATCGTATCTGATGCTGTGAATATGCTCACTAATAAAGTCATAAATCAAACAAAATAACAATATTAATATTATGTACCCAAGTTAGGCAATTATTTCCGTTGAAAAGTTGAAAGGCAGCGAACTGACGATGTTTTTATACGAAAGGGTCAACCCCCATAGCCAGAGTTCTTTCTATGGCGTCCTGCAGATGACTGATTTCAACCTTCGGGTGATAAATTAACGTAAATCACCCTACACCATCCACCCCCTATTTGTCCAATTCCGCCCCATTAAACTTCTAACTTTTGCTTGCTTTTTATTATAAATGTTTCATTTCCTGCGACTGGTAAGACGGTGGGCCGCTCTTTTCGAGACCATTATTATTGAAATATGCAGCGGAGAAACAGAGGATGCTATAAAAATTCGGAAATATGCCCTTCCATCAGCCGATATCCATGGATATTCGTAAATATTTATTTCCTATTTTTTCGTTCGTTGTGATCTGTTGTATTTTTGTTTCTATTTTTTTAGTATCGTATTTTTATATATTTACGGTTATTAATACATTTAGGAAATGAATTCTTATTTTCTTGCCTTTTCCTTGTACATATTAACAAACATTGGATGCAGTAAAATCAAAAAATACTTCATGTAAGCAAAAATAAAAATATGGATGGAACTTTATTTCATAATTAGTAGTAATATATAGTATCATGATATTTGATGCGCAGATATTTATGTTCTTACTCTTCCTAGCATATTTCTGCCTAAAGCTGCCACATTCCAAGATGATAATCCCCCAATTCACAGCTTCCCCTCAGTCTTGGTTTGATGAGTATCGGAATATCATCAAATATCTTTCCTCGTCAGCACCATCGCCAGACCTCAATATAATTGAAGAAAATTCTAAACTAAATAAAATAATGAAACAAAAATTTTATCTAACATAATTTATTTTAACATTGTAGTAAATTTAAACGTGTTAAACATTTGATAACAATACCAGATTTCCAGTTTGGTTTTCGGAATCACTATTCAACAATCGGAAGAGTCAACAAGAGTAACTGCGGCTATTAAAAGAGCGTTTGAAGAAAAGAAATACTGCCCTGCAATATTAATGGATGTCTCACAAGCTTTTGATCAGGTTTGGCATTTGGGATTAATCTGTAAGATGAGCAAATTGTTACCGCATAAGTATTGTCAATTGCTGAAGTCATATTTATTCGAAATAAAATTTAGAGTATCGCACGAAATGGCGTTCTCGACATTTAAAACAATTTCGGCTGGAGTTCCACAAGGTAACATCTTAGGACCTCTCCGGTATTTGCTCTACACTGTTGACATTCCAATAACAAAAGAAACACTATTTGGAACCTTTGCTGATGACACAATTATTATGGCAAAAGATATATCTCTGCCTAGGGCAATAGAAAAAGTTCAAGTGGCAGTCAACAAAATCTACAAATGGACGAAAGATTGGAAAATTCAATTTAATAGCTCCAAATCTGTCCGCGTTAATTTTGCAATGAGGCGAGATAATAAAAACATAATTATATCACTCAATGGATGCCCGATTCTTCAAGCAGAATCAGTTAAATACCTTGGAATCCATCTTGACGGTAGATTACATTGGAAACATCACGTTAGACAGGAAACAAAACACATTAGAACCAAAATTTTTATTTTTTTTATAACATCTTTATTAGATACGCTTAGTATAATCTTAATTATTATTATTATTACAATTAATTTATTACTACTTTTCCTATGTGCTTGGATTAATTAACAAGCAAGACGAGTGCGAGAAAATACATCAGTATCTATTCCTCAATTACAAAATTATAATTATTTATTAATTATTAACTTATAGCTATAATTTACACTAATAATACACACTAAATGTTCACACAAGTTCGTATGGTTTTGTTCGTTTCAATCTCCTGACATCCTGAGCGCTGTCCAGCAGTTGTATTGCTTCCACGTTAGTATGATTTAGTAATCTTCCTTCGTGTTTCAAGGCGAAATCCTGCACAACTTCGCAAATCCATTTGATTTCCAGGTCATCGTGCAGTTCTTCATTGGTTACAACAAGGATCTTTGATTGATTACCAATAGCTATCGCTATGTAACCAACGAAGAACTGCACGATGACCTGGAAATCAAATGGATTTGCAAAGTTATTCAAGATTTGAAACACGAAAGAAGATTACTAAATCATACTAACGTGGAAGCAATACAACCGCTGGACAGCGCGCAGGATGTTAGGAGATTGAAGCGAAGAAAATCATACAAACTTATATAAAGTGTATACATTTAGTGTAAACTATAGCTATAAGTTAATAATTAATAAATAATTATAATTTTATAATTGAAGAATCGACATATTGATGTATTTCCTTGCACTCGTCTTGCTTATTAATTAATGCAAGTCCATAGGAAAAGTAGTAATAAATTAATTGTAAATTAGGATAAGTACTATACATATCTAATAAAGATGTTATAAAAAAAATTAATTAATTAAGTTCGCTAGAAAATGGTTTTGTGTGAAAATCTGGTAACCCCTTATTCGTTTTGTCTAATGCATTATTTGGTGCTCTAATTTAACTAATCCATAATTATTATATTTCCAATTACAATTTTTTTGTTTTTTTTTAATTTTCAGTATACTTTAGAACACCCCTTATAATATAATACTATCTGTCAATGACTATATTCTTACAAATCAGTGACATATTTACATGAACTCGCTGGCGTTTACACCTTGATAAATACGAACCTTTTAAGTTATTTGAGAAAACTGTCTCGTGCCCTGATAAGAAAAATACCTCCAAATATAATAAAATGACAAAATGCCTGGCGACGTCAATATTCTTGTTCGCATCAAGATTCCCTCTCCCTCTCCTACCCCTTATATCAGTGCGCCACTAAAAATCTACAACCCATAAAAAAGTATTGGATCTTGAAAATATCCAATATCTGGCCCATATTTCGTTGGAGTGAGTACTGTTCATAAATGGATAGTTAAATTTTTACTGTCGATTTCTCCCCTTCAAAGACATATTTTGTCGGGTGGTGCCGTTTTAATATTATTGGCGGAAGATGTGGAATGAACTGTGTAATGTTTAAAGGATTTAGCTTTGCTCGATGAACAGGCAGGTGCAATTTTTTTCAATCTAACATGGTTTTTATTGGGTACTAAATACGATTTCTTCGTTCACACTGTTTCAGTGTCAGGTTTTTCAAGTATAGTAGGGAGTTAATGTGTTGAAAAATGTTAGAACATGTTGTGAATGTAAAACGCAGAATTTGAGTTTTATAACTTTTTATATTGGGAAACTGTTTCTTGTTAAGTTGTTATTCATGTAAATTTTATCCTTTTCCTTGTAATATTTGGTTTGTTCTTTATATAATCAAAGAATATTGTCAGAAATAAAGCAAGAATACTCTTCCAGATATTTACGAAGAATTGCATTTACAATTGCAGTGTATTCTGTAGTTTAAATGCTGAAAAATTCATTATAATTACAAGCTTTATAGTTTATTACAGCAAATATACAAAAATAATCTATCAATTCACACATTTATTCCTTTGTTGATTTTTCCTTTTCTCTGTCCCCTCTGTACTTCTCGATTTAATTGGACAGTTAAAACTGTAAGGTGATGTTATCGTACCCGTATTAATGCTCAAAATTTTATGTTAATATTATTTACTTTTGTTATTTGGTTTTAAAAAATCTGCCACCGAAGCCCATCAAAGCTTTATAGCGACTTATGGTGATGCTGCTCTGTTATGTCCTATAACTCAGTTTGGTTTAGACGGGTAAGAAATATACTAAATTGCAGGGCTTATTGAACAAAAACCTAGCACTAAAACTTTCAGACAGGTTAGCACTTGGGGAGTCCGCTGTTTCCAGATGTTTCCATGGGGCGAAAAATTTCTAAACGAAGGAACAATGACTACATCACAAATTTATTGAAAATGCTATTTTAAACAGTTTTAATTTTGCTTGCCAGGAGAAAAAGAAGGGTTTTTTGTGGTTCATTGTGACTGATGATGAAAAGTTGTCCCTTTACTGCAGTTCCATGTACAATAACTCATGGCTGAACCCATGAGGAGAGACATCTATACTGACACGAAGAGAAATAATTATGCCCATATAGTAATGCTGTCTATATGGTGAAACCAAGTATTTTGCGTGCTACTGAAACTGAATGAAACTATTATTGCACATGTCTACCAACGTCAATTAGAGAAATTGATCAAAGAGCATTGTTGCTAAAATGATCAGCAATAACCAATAAAGGGCGCAAAGTCCATCCAGAGTCATTAGATGGAAGTGGCAGTTCAAATATGAAATTCTATCACATTCAGCATACTCAACAGACACAGCGTCTTCAGATTACCGCTTGTTCAGATCGATGCAGCATGTCTTGACAGGAACACAGCTCCAATAACTATCAAATCGGCATTTTTAATCTGTCACGGTACCGATAGTTTGTCAGAAAGATAAGAAAACGTGTAAGAAAATGATTTACCTAATATCTTTTTAGAGTGATATATTTTTTGATCAATATTGCGTTTATAGCATTTGATTGATAAAATACTGCCCATAATTTAGCTTCCTAGATTAGATATTTTAAAATTTAATTTTATCCGCAAATTTTCTAAGCTTATGAGTTTAATGTGATTTGGTTTTGCTATAATTCTATTTAGGTCTTTTTTTAAAATTGTGTTTGGCAATTCTAGAAAAATGTCTTGAAATACTTTAAAACTAATTTCATTGAAATACTTTAAATCCAACCCAAGAAAACCTACGGACGAAGACATAATATTCTAATAAAATGATCTTAGAATTTTTATTTATTAACTAATAATATTGATACAAAAAGCATATTTTTCTAATATTGTACGCAGCACTGTATATCGTCATTTATTTTTTTTTTAAACTAAGGGGTTGCATATTTACCAATCTTTGTATATTCTACATTAAAAATATTTGAATTAGCTGGCTAAACCCGACAGCGATTGTTGTTTTCAAGGCTCGTAAATATTTCAACTCAAAATGATCTTAATTAAAATGGTCCCACGCTGCTCTATATTTAACTCTTGTTTAATTTATTTCGCTTCAACCTAAACGGATACTTTACCAGAAGATGTAGTCTATACAATTAATAAATCTCCAGTTACATTGGAAATTCGAGTTCAATAAAAATAACCTGTATAAATCACTGTTGTTTTGTTCGTTACTCTATTATGTATATCTTTGTGTCCTTTTCGTTAGACTTTTGAATGCGTCTCGGTGATTTGTGTTCTATTAGGCAATCATTATAAACAGCTCAATTGAAAAGTCCCCAGTCTACCATAGTAAAACACATTTTTTTGGGCAAAATTATTTTTTTTTTAGTCAGCATAATTCCCTTTAGGGGTAATACACTGATTATAGCGACCCTCCAACTTTTCGATACCATTTTTGTAGTACGATTTGTCCTTTGCTACAAAATAGTCGGTTTCGGCGATCACCTCTTCATCCGAGGAAGGAGGAAGCAATTCGAAACCCAATTCATGAATTTTATCATCGTTTTCACGGACTTTTGACACGGTGCATTATCTTGGTGAAGCAGCACTTTTTTTCATCAAATGCGCCTGTTTTTCTGCAATTTAGTCCTTCAAACGGTCCAATAACGCTATGTAATAGTCGCTGTTAATGGTCCTTCCTTTTCCAAAATAGTCAATTAAAATTATATCATGCGCATCCCATAATACAGACGCCATAGCCTTGCCAGCCGACTGTTGCGTTTTTCCACGCTCTGGAGCGGGTTCATCATGTGCAGTCCACTCGGATGACCATTGAATGGATTTCAGAGTGAAATGATGGAGCCTTTTTTCATCCATTGTTATATATCGATGCAAAACTCGGACTTATTACGCTTGATTATCTTCAAACGCTGCCCCGAATCATCAATTTGTTGTTTTTGATCAAAAGTGATCTCGCGCGGCACCCGCTTTACACAGAACTTTCTCATACCCAAATATTCGTGAATAATATGTACACCTTTGTTTGATATCTTTAGAGTGCCGACTATTTCATTCTATTTCAATTTACGTTCATTCAAAATCATTTTGTGGATTTTTTAATGTTTTCGTCAGTAACAAGTTCTTTTGAGCGTTCACTGCGTTCATCGTTTTCGGTGCTCATTTCACCATGTCTAAACTTAGCATACCAATTCTTTGGTGGTTGAGTTTCCAGTGCAGGGCAGTGTAAAGTGTTTGCTTCAACTGTATTTTTCCCTTCAAAAAGCAATATTTTTTCAACACGCGAAATTTCTTTTTATCCATTTTTTTCACAATCACAAAAGTTGCTTCACTCAAAATGCTATAATTCACAAACTAATGATCCGACAGCTGTCAAATTTATACACGTATCTTTTGAGGGCTAACTAAAAAACAAATGGATTTAATTCTAGTAGCTCCATCTATGTGTCAGACCGAGGACTTTTAATTGGCCTGTTATAAAACATTGAAATGAATTAATATATGGCTATGAATTCGATGATTTGTTTCGTCCATTATGTTTTCATACTGTATCATATATAGCTAACTGCAACCGACCAAGAATTAATATGTAGACGACGTGACGGCCCTCGTAGTGCTGTTGTAGTCGCTGGTTCGAATCCTGCTGAGATAGGGTTGTAAATTATATCGTGTTTATTTATTGTCCATAAGGGAAGACTGAAAAATCTACGAAGGAAAATTATCCCAGCCATGCCAGTAATCAAGCTAGACTGGACCTGATGTCTTCTAGAATGATCTCTAAGTTACTCGCAAGTCGGTAGGCTTAATACCGAGTACCGTGGTTCGGAGTCCATGTTAACCTGTAGATCTAGCTCATATAAACCCTAGTTGAAATATCACAAAGAAAAAAGTTGGTAATGATAAATGATATATATTTTGGTAATGCCCAACTAACTTTTTAGAAATTCAAGCTCTTTTCAAACTACAGTAGTATTGCTATAGTTGCAAGAAAAATATATGTGTTTAGTGATCTAAGTGAATAGAATAAATACTCTTTAGAAATATTTTAAACATTTATATCCACCAAATGTTATCAATTGAAGCAATATTTATTTGGAAATTTTATGAATATTCTCCTGTAAAGTTTTATAGTCTCTATAAATTTTTCAAAGTGTATTATCTACTCCCTTGCACATGAATTGATCTTCAGTCCATAATTGATGGATATTTCAATAGATACTTCTCAGCAACATTTTAACCATGCCGCAATTGAGTCATTACTTTGCTATTGTTGCATGTGTTTTGAACACTCTAAGTAATATTTCGAAATTAATATATAAATACTGAAAAGTTGTTCAAATATTTAGAGAAACACCCAGTGTAATTACAAATATAAATGAATAGCTATTTATCTATTGGCAATTAAACTATTGCGAACGGAAATACAGACTTCCCCAATAAATATCGTAGCTGATTTTCTCAACCTCCCATTATTTATTGGCCTGATCAAAACAATTATAAAACTACAGCGGTGAAGCGATGCAATTTCACATATCCTTAAGCGGGCTGTAATTTTACGGTTCTCACCGACTGGCACATTAATAAGGGGCTTGTTAGGAATGTGATCTCGAAATTGATTTTTGAACTGCCATGTTAATTGCTACATTCCTCCATATGGCGGAGAACGTATATTTCATATTGCTAACGCGACTCGATTTCTTACTGTTGTAATATTACTGATAAATTCCAAATATTTATTATGAATGCCAATGTGATCTAAAAAATAATACGGCTATTCAGTTATTTATTTTTCTAGTTCAATTTCTAGTTTCTGCAATTCCCTCATCTGATTCTAACTTGGTTCCAATGGGACCACCTCAGAAGTGTACTCTTTCGAATAAAAAAAGAAAGATAAAATGATGATATATATATATATATATATATATATATATATATATATATATATATATATATATATATATACATATATATATATATATATATATATAGATATATATTCTAATAAAATGTGCGTAATAACCGTTAAAATAACTAAATAAAAATCAGTTTGAAGTCGATGCCGAGACCTCAGATAATACAAAAATAATAGTATAATTTTATGTCATAAACAAAAAAAAACAAAACAAATCTGATTTAATATATATGTTTGTGCATGGTACCGACTTCAAACGGATTTTTATTTAGTTATTACAATTATTATTACGTACATATTTTATTTGAAAACGTTTTTCTTGTCAAATCTAAGCCTCCAATCTTAACCTCTGGTGTAATAATGTTTAGATATTAACACTGTTATGTTTCTATTAAATGCATATCCCAAGTTCAAATGCTTTCTTTTGAGTCTTTGTTCTCTTCTGGTCTTAATCAAGAGTTATATTACTTCGGTATTGACATGAAAATGTGGTCTATCCTTATGTTTCCATGCACTTCAAGCGATTTTCTGAGTAACAGTCGGTATCTGAAGGTCTCGGTGTAATTAATAAGTCCTATAGTATCTGGTTGCATCTACAATACTTCTCAGGAATTTGTTCTGGAAACTTATCTGAACGTTTCAATATTTGCTTGTATTTATTTATTTCTATATCTTCTATACATATTCCTTCCAGCCAAGTTTTGCATCAAGAGAACTGCCATAGTGATGTTTCAGTATTTGTTGTAAAAAATTTTAATTAAACCTCTTCGTGTCCCAAAAACAAATATATTATTAATAGTGAATTGTTAACAAAGTATAAAAGTTAATAAGCTTTTGTATATGTTTTACCATCCCGAAAAAAATAAACCGACCCCTGCGTATCTGACAGGAACAGAAAAACACGGATTTCTATATGACAGATCCAACTAGTTCATTTCTTGCTCCGACTGGAAAACAAACAGGCGGAAATTTCCAAATTAAATGGACAATTAAGATCGTAAATGGGATTTAACGCCGAAAAGGAAGTTGCCTGACGGCCCAGAATGTGACAGAACTATAATATATATAGGAAACGACAGCGTCGCCATCGGTGAAGCTTTTATATAATGTCCTAAATAATCTTTCATCTCGAAAATTAATTTAAATAGTAGGATATAAATAAGTAGCATTTTATTCACGAATATATGTTTGTGTATGGCAGAACGTTTCGATCAAAGTAAATAGAAATATCATTTCCCAGTGATAACCTAAAATTACATTCATACTCTAACATATAACTATACAATAGGCCATATACCACTAGACAATATTAACAGGCACGATGACTGTAATAAAATTTTTTTAATCAAGTTTGATTGCTAAGATTCTGTTAGAAATAATTGTAGAAAATTTTAAAAATTCGTCATGATAAGTCAGCAACTATCAAAACGAAACAATGACGTCACCGATTCCTAACCATCATTTCCGCAATCCAACATTTGAACCTTTTAGAGTTCGTTGATTTTAGTTAGATTAACACATGGACTGAAAAGTCTCAGACATAAAATGGAAAATGCGTTTTTCGTTCAAAATTGGCTTTATTCATCAGCGTAATAACCATTCAGAGTCACACAATTACTCAAGCGTCGCTCTAACATTTCAATACCACTTTTGATGAACGATTTACCTCTTGCCCAATATAGGCCTCAGATTCAGCGATAACCTCTTCATTCGACAGAAAAATCTTACAGGAGAGCATTTTTTTACGAAATTGTTAGGAACTCATATACACAATAAACAAAACAAATTATAACAGATATAATTAAAGTTACTTAATGTAGTAATTAATTACATTATAATGATATTATTTCTGTGAATAAATTACCGATATTCAAACTATACTGGCTGGTTCTCGCCTAGCAATATTTTTCTGTCTTGGAAATAAAATACACAACTTTTTAGCCATGTAACAGGTGGGCCACAAGTCCCGCTACCATTTTGATTACACGCCATCTTGGTTATATGACGTTTAGCTCAGTTTCGCTCTAACCGTTGTGTTATGTAGACGTCCAAATTTTATTATAGATAAATATACGCCACAAGAACGAGCAGAAATAGTGACAATATTTTTTGAAAATAATCGTTTCATTATTGCAAGTCAGCTGAAAGTGCGCCAAAAATATTCTAATCGTCCAGAGCCTCACAAAACCACAATTTATTGTTTACATGCGAATTTTAGACAGTACAGTACGACAGCAGACAAGCCTCGTTCTGGAAGACACCGGATGTCTCTTAACGCTGAAAATGTGACTCTGGTGCGCGATAATAGTCCAGAGTCTCCAGAAACATCAAATCGGAGACGTGGTTCCCTGTTACATATTTCTGCATGCAAATTAAGGCGAATTTAGAGATGTCCTGATCAACGAGTTGAGTATTGTAATGCAATCCTAAGGCTGTTTAGTGAAATTGAAGATTTTTTGTTTAAATTGATAGTGAACGATGAAGCCCAATTCATTCCCAGTGGCCACGTCAATAAACAGAATAGTCGGTTTTGGGTACACAGAATCCTCAATTAATTCATGAAACAACATTGCATCCACTAAAAACAACTGTATGGTGTGGTATTCATGCTGGAAACATCGTTGGTCCCTATTTTGTTTTGAAAATGGCTTTAAAATGAAGTTACTGGTTCTCTTGAACGGTACCAGGGCATGTCTCAAAATTTTCTTGTGCCTGAAATGAAAGAGCAAGGACTAAGCTCGTTCAACAATTTTATAATTGAATAACGCTTTTCCACGAAGAGTAATTTCGCGTTGTAGCAAAGCCAACCAGATCTCCGGATTTAACAGTATCAAACTTTTTCTTAAGGGGTTTAAAAAATAAAACGTTTATGTGAATAAGCCCCAAACGATCCAATATCTAGGACAGTATTCGTCACGAAATTGAAGAAATTCAACCTCAGATGTTGCAGCATGTCATGAAAAATCCTTTAAGAGCCAAAATTTGCATAGCGAATCGCGGTCACCATTTAGCTGATATAATATTTCAATCATAACGAACAAAAAAAACGTAATGACCAAATACTATTTTCATGAAAACCAAACTTACTTATCTTTCCTTTGAGCAAAATTATAGGCATTCAAAATGATTATCTAATTAAATTAGAGGTCCTGATAACATCGATACACGATAGAATGTCTAATTATTATACAAAATTGTTAAAATAATGTAAAAATAAATAAAGACCTATATCCATACAATACCGTCGAGGGCGACAAAGACCACGACGTCACGCGTGAATTTGTGCCCTTTTAAAATTTCATTATTTAAAACGTCAATTTTTCTTCAAAATGACTTTTTGCAGAAATAACTTTTATTTCGGGTAAAGTAAATACGTAGAAGAGTTATAAAGTAGTTATCTAGCCCATTCAGTCTCTTTGTTGTTGATATAATTTAGTTTGTTATTGTTCTTTACATCCCTCTGCGACAATAACAATTTTATTAAACTGACTGATGCGTAAAATAAAAGAAATATGTGTCCTAAAACCTCCCGTTTATATGAAGACATATTTCGGTTTTATTGTTTTAATACCAGATATTCGTGGGAAGATTAACGGCAAACGCCACATCTGAGCTATGAAGATTTACGGCGAAAATAACAAACAGCCTTTGGTGGGGCGAAAGCACTAAATAATTTCTTCATTATAAAAGGCATTATGAAATTTTCTGACCTAAAACGCGCTTGCTTCGCGATTCTAGATTACAGCCAGTAACAAACGACACTGCTGAGTCGATATAATGGCGCCCATACATTGTCAGTTATTACTATCCCGAGAATTTTGCATTAGTAATAGTGAACGGGAAATGTACGTTTGTCGGCCATAAATAAATAAAATAAGCAACGGAGTTTATAGAAGTACATTGGTGTTGCAAAGGAACAATTGTTATTGGGGCGATGGGTATTGTAAGCTAGAACAGACCTTTTCTTTTCTCGATTTATCATGTACACGATTTATGACGGCTTCGCATAATCTCTAAAGGAATAAAATATTTCTAACAAAAAATTGAACCGACTTCAAAAAGAAATAACGAACTCGCTAAAAAGTAAAAAGCAACCAAACTTTGATTTTTAACACAAAAAAACACGTTTTAAAATAAAATCGATACATATTAGTCGTTGTAATAACCAAAAATAATAAAAATAAACGAAAACCTTATTTAACCTATCTACTACACGTATTTTAAATTCTACTATATACACACAATTTAGCTTAATACATATCTAAACCTTTTTATTAACTGACTTCGAAATAGGAGGAGGTTCTATGTTCGGCTGTATATATTTTTTAATGTATATTCGCCGATTTCGTCGTAAATTGTGTACCGATTTTCAAAACTAATTCTTTTTTTATTCGAAAGGGTGCACTTCCGAGAGGTGGCCTAATTGGTAGCAAGTCAGGATATGTCGGGGGAAGGGGGGAAAATCACGAGAAACAAATTTCAAACGCACGTTCAAAGTTTTCAACATATTTTTTTGTCTAGAAGAATCAGATATCTGTGTATAATGTTATTGCTAAGCTGATGTGATCGGAAGTCGCTCAGTGCAAAAGTCTTCAATTTGCTAGACACACTAACTACAGTATATAAGACCTCGTAGAAATATTATAGGCAACTGCTTCTCTTAGTTCGAACATTAGGTTAGGACCCCCGGGGCCTTATTTTCAATCATTGTTTCTTTATTCCTATTTTTCCTCATATATGCTGCATCTGAATAGAATAGAGCAGCCGAGCTCAAACAATACAAAAATAATAATATAATTTTGTTACATATATAAAGATTTAATTACCAAACAAACAAATCTAACTTAATATAACTGTCTGGTTTGGGCACCAACTTCAAAATGATCAGTTGGTAGTAGTAAAAATAATATTGTAAATAGATGAATAGGTTTAGGTGGATATTAACATAAATTGTGAGTATATAGTATAATATAAAATATGTGTAGTAGAGAGTATAATCAGGTCTTTGTTTATTTTTGTTTATTTATTACAACGATTATTATATACATACTTTATTTTAAAATGTTTTTTTGTACTAAAAATCTAAGTTTGATTATTTTTTTGTTATTAGTTAGTTACTTATTTATTTAATGAATTCGTGGCAATATTTTGTCAAGATTATATTATCTATTCAAAATACTTTTTAATAACAATTTTAAAGTCTTCTTTGAGAAGACTTTAGATCTTTCTCCTTACCAGTGAGGGTATATCTGGACTAGACCTACAGTTTAACGAGTGCTTCGGCCCACGGTCCTCGGCATTAAGCCTACCGACTGGCGAGTGACCAACTTAGAAATCATCCCAGAAGGCACCCAGCTTTTCCTAGCTTGGTTACTGGCGTGACTGCGATCATTTCCTTTGTCGGATTTTGCACTCTAGGATAATCACAAGTATTAAACAATCACAAACATAAATGTACAACTATGCTCAAGCAGGATTCGAATCCGTGATTATCGCAATATCAGGTGGACCCTCCGGTCACCTTTACCACTGCGCGTTCACTTATAAGTAACTTTTGCCAAAAATCATGTTTTTCATGACAAAAGACATAATTTATGTCCAAATCTATCGCCTTGTATAAGTTGTGTACATCATAGCACATTATTAGCAGCATTAACCTAATGAGATTTGGTTTCAAGTTTATGATCCTAGCTAAAAAGAGAAGATTAAGGAGCATTATAAATCCAATAGTGTATTATCTACAGGTGTCGGTCGACGAGAAAAATACATCGATTTATTTTTGAAATAAGAGTCATATTTTGAAAATTCATTTAAAATTAAATACCAAAATATACTAAACTTTTAGAATGAAGTACCGATTTTGCAATATCTTTTATAATGCTTAAGGAATATCTTTACAATTTTTTAAAACATATCTTAAAATATTGCCTGAACAAAATATCCATATATCGATATATCGGTCAAAAAATATCGGGCAAAAATATCGAAATTTTTTGGAAAAAATATTGATACGTATTATACGGCATCACTAGTATTTGCAGCAGTTTTTTTTGGAAGGCAAAATAAATTATGTTTTTAGTACAATTATTTTATCTGTGAACTTCTAAAATGAGTGAATGAGATTATTATTATAATTTACATGATTCCCTGAGTGAAATTATTAGTGAAAAATAGATTATTACTGATACAGTTCAATAAACCATGACACGAATCAGCAAAACACTATATATAAAGACTAGCATATAGATAGGTACTGTAAAATTGAACAGTTATTAATTAACACTCATCAAACTACCAATTAAAATAGGTTTAAATAAGAACTCATCAGCATCTTGCCAACTCCTCTTCAGCTTCCCCTTAATGATCGCTAATTCTAATGCAAAAGCGTTAAATTATTCATTTTATCATAAATTATACAAAAGCCGACAGCTTCTGCGGCTAACGGGAAAAAAAGAAAGAAAAAGAAACCGAATTCGTATAATACCTGTACTTCATTATTTAAATTATATGATAATTTTTTTCCTTTTTAAAAATCTCACTTTGCCGAACGGACGGGAGCCGCTTTCGGAATATTCCGAGGAAAAGGTTTTAATTAAAGATTTTTTTATATCGCTCCTCGATATGGTTTTGTGGAAAATAATTAAAACGAAAGATATTCAGGTTGGAAAGGGCGTCAATTGCAGTTGTGGCTTAATCTGGAAACGCGTCTACCATTTAAAAGAAGAACTTCAGCAGATTTCGCAAAAGCTGATTATCTAAGAAGTCTATCTAGTCTATCTTATTGAAATTTAATACTACAAATTATTAATCACTGTGAGACTGGGAAACAATTCAGTAACTAGATCTAATAACGTAAACGTATTTGTGATGTTTGTTGGTCGAATGAATGGGGGAAGAATTTTCCCTGAATTCTTTGCGAAGATTGCAAAAAGGGCGAAATAGATCTTTTAGATAGAAGGCAAATGGAGCAGTTTCAACAATAGCTTTATTCAAGATCAAACAAATTGAACCGAAAGATTTACAGTAATGAAATAGACTTTTTTCGAAAAACATTTTTTTTTTCGAGTATCAAATGAGAAGTAGGCGCATTCCTCAAGAGTGGACTATGGATTGATTATTATACCTTATTATAAACAATATATTTGCAAAGTGTTCTCTTAAATCGTCAATAATAAATATTCAGCACATAGAAATAATAGGTCTTGATAAATTGCTTGCCAGATATTCAATGATGTAACGGTGTGTGATTAAGTCTAATATGAGCTACAAATAAATAAATTTCAGTAAACGAAATGAGCTTAAATCAAGCAATAAGGAACAGCCGTCAGATAATAAAAGTGGGGCACAAACGTCAAAAGTCCCGCTACCATTTTGATTACCAATAAGTTTTCTTACTGAAAAGATAAGTAAGTTTTGTTTCCATAAAAGTTTATTTAGTCTTTACGTATTTATTTCGTTATGATTGAAAAATTATATTCTCTAAATGGTCACCGCGATAGGCTATGCAACTATCGGCTACTTTTAGGGCATTTTTCATGACATTCTGCAACATTTGAGGATGAATTTCTTCAATTTCGTGGCGAATATTGTCTTTAAGATGTTGAATCGTTTGGGGTTTATTCACATAAACTTTTGATTTTAAAAACCCCATAAGAAAATGTCTGGTGCATACTAAATCACCACTTAGTCGGTATATCGATATATCGATATTTTTCGATATTTTTTTCAATATCTTTTTCATTAATTTTTTAGAACGTCAACAGTCCGCCCGTAGGTAATAAGTATTATTATATAATTTCCGTTATATAACATAAACTATCCAGACATGTAGAAGATCACTTCAGTAAGTGATCTGCTGTACAACAACCTAAATCTTATTCTAGATACTATTCTAACTTCTTCTAACTGATTTAAAAGCCTATACTAACTTATTCTAAAGACTATTCTAACTTATTCTAGAGATTATTAAATCTCATTCAATGTGTCTATTAATCAGTTCGTATTGTAGTTTACATTTAAACCTACGCAATTCACTGTCATCGTCCACATTTAACTGTTTAAATATATTGATATATTTTTTGTAAAATCTCGATATATCGAAATAAAAAATATAAAAAAATTAAAAAAAACTATTAAAAATATAATTATCCACATTGATTTCTTAAACACAAATATATCGTGGACACAGGTATTCTCTTAAGTCTAGGTATTCCCAGGTCTTCTCATTCCATTGCAACATCGATCCGATTCTCCTATTGAAAAAACTCTATATATTTTGGGGCTGGAAATGTGCCTTAAGAAGTTTAGTCGAGCGGAAAATTTAATATGGTTTCTTTCGTAATGAAAATATCTTATACAATTTCCATTTATATTCCGAAAGCCCTTTATTGCACTGGCAACAGAGAATATGTATCATTTTGGGGTGGAAGCCGCCCCTACCCCTTGTCATTTTCATAGTAACCGTATAAAATAAATTAATTCAAGAAATGTTTCTTTCTGTCCCTAAATGGCAATTTAGACCTCTAACCCCGGGGGGGATTGTGCGAGCCCATGGGCATTACACGGGTGTGGTAGGATGGTTAGAGTCGACCCACACAATTTCCAACTATATACCGGCGGCTTTAACCGAAAAATCTTAAAGTTAAATTGGGGCAAATTTGAATAAGAAGGGCGCTAATGAAAAGCAAAAAGCTAGGAAATGTCATTCCTCTTTTTCCGTCTTTTCTTATCGGCAGCTTTAACTGTCGCTAAAATCCTTTTCAGTTAAAAATGTATAGGCTCCGCCATAATTCGTCTTTTATGTCTCTGTCGTTCTGGAATCGTTCAGGTAAATGCTTCTTAAATGGAAATATTTGCGGTTTGATAAATGAGAACTGTGCTCCAGAAGGAGTTATATTGGCTTGAACAAAACCAATATCGATTTCCATAAAAATACAAATGGTAATATTTTAGTCAAACTCCAAAAACAACAGAATTTTCGAATATCCCGAAATTACAATTAAAAGAATCTAAAATTAACTTCACCAAGTAATAAAGCAAAACATTGAAACAAATTTGGCTAACACAGATATAGATATGTAAAAATTATTATGATACATTTTACAGAGATTGTTTCTCTTTCAAGTAATATATTGTGATAATCCGAATTTTTCACGTTCAAGTAAACACTGTTTTTTTCTTTCGCGCTTCCTTCTGAGCTGTAGAATTTTTTAATTGATGTTCTCCTACGTACCGTTTTAGGGTTTTTGGGCTGACGCTGAATACCAATGAATTTTAATTAAAATTTGTACTAAAGTTCATCTCGGTCTTAATATGCCGCTTAAAATACATATTTCTCGAAACAAAGAACGTAAAATGTAGAGTAGATCAGTGGCGTAACAATACATTTATATATATATATATATATATATATATATATATATATATATATATATATATATATATATATATATATATATATGTATATATATATATATAATCATAACATACTACATTACTATGGGATTTTTAGCTCTAGCTGCTAAATATGTAAATACAATTTCCCAATATATTCGAATCCCTGTTTCCTAAGATGTGGATCCAAAAAGAGGTTTCTCAAATATGTCTGTTTTTCGGAATGTCTTCTATTAAAATTTTAATTTTTTGAAAACTAATATATCTATGAACTTTTATTTATATATGTTTGTTTCGACTCATAATATTTTGTTAGTTCACATTTAATAATTCTCATTATAACTTAGTACAAATGATAATCTACCGTTTTTTATCAAAAATTGTGAATATGTTGTGACGAAATAATAACAAAGAAATTGTAACGAGTCTTATTTTTGGTATCTTAATAAATTATGAGATATTACTTTGATGGTTTCTACATTTTCACTCACATGCAGTAATAAGAAATAACAATACGATGATAAATAAAGTGAGATATCATATAGCCTTTTTTAACCAACTTTATGAATTATGTTGTTGCCTCAAAGGCATGAATTACCACCTTAGCAGCTTCCCATGATGGCTTCGATTTGTTGGATGTTCTGCGTTCACGTTCCGCATTTTTATAAATTTTCTATTTTAAAATCGCTATACTTAAGTTTAAAAAAAAAACACGAAAGCTTGTCTTACTTAATTCAACTGTATCATATATTTTTATCATACAGCCAATCCTCAAACCCCACAACTAGGTGAAGAGGCAATTGTTATATTTTAGATAACGTAGTTAACTTACCAATCAGGAACAATAAGGATAAATGTACTCTAATCATTTTAATGATTACAAAATGAACAAAACAAATGAAAAATTTTAATAAATTATTTTAAGATTTCATTATTGATAAAATATTGTTTTTATGTTGCTCTTGCATGCGTAAAAATGGGTACCAAAAATATTTAATTATACTAAAAATAAATAAAATATATCTTATAATGTTCTATAATAATATTAAGAAGAGAAAACTTTAAAATTTAATATTAAATTCACTGTACTCATATTTTATGTAATGGAAGATCTCATTAAAATACTCTGAGAAGTTAAAAAGATATACTCTTAGGTCTTACTATATTATCCTATAACATATGGCATGAGCGCCTTTTTCATAAACTACAGAAAATTGAGAATTTTTGACCCAAACAAGAGGAAACCTCTTCTACAACAAAAAATTAGGTGTACTATTTTACCTACTATACATATATTATACTGTGGTACTTGCTGTCGGAGACAATAGCAAAGAAGTGACACGAAAATTACAACAGGCAAGTTTTAATATAAATAATTAATACACTCAAACTTCGAAAATTAACGAAAGTATATATGTGCCTCTATATACACACACTTACATAATTAGTGCCTTCAGGCACAAACAAAAATAAATATTACTATCATTCCATATAGCAGCAATGCTGAGTATCTCGGAATGAATCTTGATGAAATATTTCGCTGGAAGAAACATACTAAAGAAGAAAGGATAAGATCTGGACTTCAAATACAGGAAAATGTATTGGTTAATTGGAACAAAAGAAATAAAATATACCGACTGTCTCTCAAGGATTCAAGAATATCCCAAGGAGACATGAGGATAGCCTCTATTCTCATGTCAATAGCAAAGTAATACAACTCTTGCCTAACACTGTAACAGGACACAGACTCAAACGAATGAAACTATTTGATCTTGTGTGATATAGACAATATTATTAGCAATTAAGCTAAATTGTAGGTTAATAATTGTAGGCAACGATTAGTAACAATGTAATGTAATAAAAAATTATATTTTATGCAAGAAAATTTGTACGATATTTTTATTAGCAACTTACGTTACCTACGCCACTGGAAGGACCCTGTTTGAAGCCGTGAAAATATCTTACGACCCCTGCCTCGACACGGCTACGATACTATGGAGCAAATTAGTAGTCAAAGTATTAGCTTAGCAAAAGAACATGTGAGATCGGCAGACATTACGTATAATGAAAATTTCGCAGGGCACCAAAGAGAATCATTTCTTAATGCCTTTATTGTTTCGTAGCGTTGCCATATTCAAATATCATCCACTTCTCCGGAGCCTGTGACAACATCCACATCTAAGGTATCCAGATCCTTAATTAGATCAGGCAGCAGTCTCGCGAACCGTCATATACAGTGACGCGATGGAAAGTTAATTCGGCTCTGATTGTATTCTAAGACACGCGAAATTGAAAAGAAAATATATTCAAAACAATCACTAATTGCGAAACTTCGAACTAATTTCGTTTTCGGTCTAGGTCGGTTGTTGTCGCTGAATACCCCGAACGCCGTCGAACAGATGTCGGGCTTCGCTATATTAACTTTTTTAAATGAAATATATAAAGTTGATGATTAACAATTGTTGCAATACTCAATTATTAATTCAAGCTCTATTCCACTTGGAATAACGATAAATTAAAAGAAAAAATAATTATTGAAAGGTTTTCTGTAGTTTTTCTCAGTTTGTACACTTCTGGTTTTTTGTCAAGACAGCAGAGCATTGTTTATTCGCAGCTCTTTTTATAAGCTGACTAAAACCGAACAGATGAATATTTTAAGGACTGTTTTAGAAATTAAACTCAAAAACTGGTTGAAAAACAAGAAAAAAAAATTGAAAGTTTGAATGTTTGAAGACGCATTCACAATAGAACCAAAAACAGTTGATTAGCAAACAATGAACCAATTTCCTACGATAATAAATTCATTGAGGTGTAGTAAAAGAGCTTCAGTCAATCGAGTGCTGGTAGAAATTATCAAGACCTAAGGCAATATATTATAACAATCTATTTCGAGAAAGCCTTGCAGAATCGTACGATATAATTTTTTTTCATCATTTGTATTACTCCAAAATACTTGTATGTTGTATTTATTATAATCTATTGTTATTTAGTTTGATATTGATTTTGTTTGGAATACGGCTCACTTTAGTCACTGAATCTTCAGCTTCTCTAAGATCTCTACATATGTAAACAAAATTTTACAATGAATACTAAATAAAATATTTCTCTTTCGGACGTTTATCCTGCAAATCCTTTTGTATGGCCTCGAAACTTAAACCCTGACATAGTCTGTAAGATTCAGGTATTTCAAAAGCTGTGCATGCTTAAGGGAATTCGTACATGTTTCTTTCCCAGGTTTTATTAGAAAAAAAATTATTTATTTAAGATTCGACAACCATTGCAAGTTGAAGCAGGAACAAAATCACGAACGCAGATTACAATGATTTAGTCATGTCTGCTTAATTTGAAAAACTACTGTTGAAAATGATAAAACCTATTGTGGAGCAAAAATATCCTAAACATCATTTCGGGTTCGATAATGAACTTTCGACGATTGATCATGTAAAAAGGTATGTTTAACTATATAATTAGATGTTGCACAAGCCTTTGATAAGGTATGGCATGACGGCCTTGTTCGTAAGCTACAGAAAATGTTACCCAAACAATACACTGAGCAGACAAACAGAATGTTTAGAGTCAAAAACGTGAAAGTCTACTGAACAATAAAAGAAGCTATAAAAAAAAGCTATATAAAAAAGAAAAAGAAATAACTGTAGTTAAAATATAGGAAAATATAAATATAGGTGAATGAGAAGAAATTCACAATTATTAATACATAGTAAATTGTATTATATAAGCACCTATTAAAAGCTACATGGACCTGCGGAATACAATTATGGAGATGTTCCGCGAAAAATAATATAAATGCAATGCAAGCTTTCCGGAAAAAAATCTTGAGAATTATTGTAGATGCATCGAGATTCTATAAAAGTCACTACTCTCATCGAGACTTTCAGATACCGACTGTCATCGAGAAGATCAAGAGGATTGCAAGGGACATGAGAACTCTTGTATAACACCAGAACAGGACAGAAAGAGACAAACCATTTTATCTAGTGTAGTGTAGTGAAGTGCATGTAAAGACAAAGTGTGTGTTGGTTAGAAATGGCTAGTAACAATGTAATAAACAATTTTTTTAAATGTCTGCCGAATGAAGGGTGATGATCCTCACAGGCCTCTTTGACTGAGTCCGATCTTATCAAAAATCCTTCTCGAGTTGTTAAGTAGAATATATGGTAATAATATTCTTTGTGTGACCTCTTTTTATAAAAATGAAGAGATATGGCCAGTCATGTAGTCGCCATCTATACGCACTTTCAACTACTGAAATCATATCTCATATACATTTTATTCTAAAACAGGGTCACGAATACACTGCCCTACACCCAATATATTCAGGTGTTCCTCAGGGCAGTGTTCTTGGCTCATTGTTATATCTTTCCTATAGAGCTGACTTACCGACCTCAAGAAACACTACTGTTGCAACTTTTGCTAAAGATACTGCGGTTTAAGCACACGAGGATACAATATCAACTACAAGAAACCTCCAACTTTATCTTAATAAAGTAGAATTGTGGTTGAAAACGTGGCGTATCAAAGTAAATAAGACAAAGTCTACCCACGTGATATTCACCCTTTGTAGAACAACTTTTCCCTCAGTAAAATTTGAATAATTATGAACTTCCTCAAGCAGACAACGTTAAATATCTAGGAATGCATTTTGATCGACATATGGCATGGGAAAACATATAGTGATAAAACGCAAACAAGCTTAGGCTTAAACTAAAGCAAATGTATTGGCTCATAGCACGTACATCTAAATTATTATTAGACTACAAGGTTTTGCTGTTTAAGTCAATATATTGGACCTATGGTATTGAACTGTGGGGTACTACCAGCACATATAACATAGATCCTCCAAAGGTTCCAGAATAAAGTGGTTGGTTGATCGCCGCACCGCATCTCTGGAACACCAAATTCAGCGTAATTTTTTTCTTCGACCGCCCACAGCTCAACAATCAAAACTGAAAATAAATTATCGAGCGGTCGGTTGCGCGATCGAGTTCTCCATAGTGTTTATAGTGTTTACCCGAACAATTTTAATTGATTTCGAAGGAAATCAATCGAGGGCACGGTGACGGGCGGACCTACCCATCCGAATAAACCCAATTTTGCGTGAAAAGCGTTCATTTGTTCGTTCCCTAAATTTAGTCCGAGCGTCTGGTCCTGACAGTTATGGCGACGCCATCCTTTTTATTGGACGAAACGAAGCTGGAAAATGTATTTTTGAGAAATATACGCGTTTTGTTGTTTGCTTATGAAAACCTCGGCCCCGGAGGAGCGGGAGGCACGTGGTGGGATGGGATGTTGAGACGGTCGGCGTTGAACGCGCCAGAAATTCGACGGTGGACTTTAATTTCACGTCTGGATTCGTGGGACTACGCCCGTTCAAAAAAAAATTGCCGGAAAGCCGCCCGAGTGTTTTATCTCGCCAGATTTACTTTTCGGCTTTGCGTTTCGGAGCGGTTTTAGTTTACGTAACGGTGTTTGGCCGGTCCCCCCTTTTTTATCCCCTTCTGACGGCCGTCTCTCCCGTGTATCGTTTCGTGTATGTCATCGTGGCGGGCGCGAGTTTCGAAGAAAGGTCGGTATTTTTTATTGGGGTCCGATTCTCGCAGGAATATCCGATATTTATGGCCGTTTATTAACTTTTCGTTTGGGTTCTAAAGTGCGAATTTATTACCGCCACCACCTATTTTTTATGACCTTAGGATCAATTGTTAGACAGAGTTCGGTTTACACGTTAGATCTGTTTATATTCCTCTATTACAATTTCAGGGATTCG
The DNA here is from genome assembly GCF_030347505.1 of Rhynchophorus ferrugineus. NCBI lineage: Eukaryota > Metazoa > Arthropoda > Insecta > Coleoptera > Curculionidae > Rhynchophorus > Rhynchophorus ferrugineus. The sequence continues at coordinate 39,029,384 of NW_027472585.1, read as the reverse complement.
GATGATTATCAAAACTTATGTTAATAAGCTTAGTAGATTGCTGCTTTTTCTAATACAGTCGCTGGAGGAAATAATATGAACGCCTCACATATACACAATATTAATTTATTAGGGAGGTATTCAGCCACTACTAATCTTTAAAATAGTTGCAATTATTCGCGGAATAGATTCGTAAAGTGTCTGATGTTGTTTACTGTACGAAAACCGCAAAAAAGCATGGAAATTATTCATCATGAGATATTAAAATCTAATCAAACAATTAATTCTACTGATATGTACATATTTAGTGGGTGGTAAGAAATAGTAAAAATTAACATCCATAGTATAGCCCTTAGATCTCAAATAAACTTTACCCCACTATTATTTCCATTTGGTCAGATTCAGCAGAACTCTTAAAATTGTAAAATTAGTTTCAGAAAACAACAGATGTGTAGCTACCTTGAAGCATGTCGAATTTTACATCGTGGGATAACGGTCTACAAAATACCTAGAAATATAATCCCAGATGTTGAACACGGGCGGGGTGCCAGCAGCGCTAGAACTAGCACTAGAACCCGATAACGAATAGCTGGCGGCAACCCCGAGACGTTTATCTGGGATGTTATTGAAGGGTATTTCCATTCATTGAGTGCTCAACCATCGTTTGGTTTAGACGTGCCACCATCGACTGCCCAAGCCTCGTCTCCAGGTAACACCGCTGCCATCAATTTTATCGAATTGTATTTTTCACATTTTTTTCTGTAGCCAATAAATAACGGTCATATAATGTAAACACCACTGTTTCATTTCGTTTTACCTCCATTCACCGAGCCACATCATTTACCCTAAAGATGAAATTATTTTTTTATAAGAATAGTGGCACAATATACCTCTTGGGAGAAATAGACTTTATCTGTAATACTACATTACAATATATAGATCTAGACAAAATATAGATCGTAGGTATTGAAGAATCCCCAGAACTACCAATTTAGAGACGTGGTTCCCAGTTACACATTCCGCATGCAGTTTAAGGCGAATTTTGAAAACTGATTTGAAAATGTTCCCGTACAAAACTCAATTACTCATTACTCAATTCAAATATTACTACCAAGAGATCCTGATCAACGAGTTGAGTACAGTAATGTAATCCTAAGACTGTCTGGTGAAATTGAAGAATTTTCGTCTAAATTGATACTGAGCGATGAAGCCCATTTTCTTCTCAGTGGCCACGTCAATAAACAGAACAGTCGGTTTTGGGGAACACAGTATCCTCAATTAATATATGAAACATCATTGCATCCACTAAAAGCAACTCTATGGTATGGTATTCATGCTGGAAACATAATTGGTCCCTATTATTTTGAAAATGAACAAATTGTTGCAGTTACTGCCGAACGGTACCAAGACATGATTCAAAATTTTCTTTTGTTTCAAGTGGAAGAACAATGACTAGAGGACATGTGGTTTCAGCAAGATGGGGATACAGCGCACAAATCTCGTTCAAAAATTCAATTACTGAATGACGTTTTTCCATGAAAACTAATTTCGTGAAGTGGCGATTTAGCATGGCCAGCCATATCTCAGAATTTAATAGCACCAGCCTTTTTCTTATAGGGGTTCTTTTAAATCAAAACTTTATTTGAATAAACTCCAAACGATTCAACATCTTAAAGACAATATTCGTCACGAAATTGAAGACATTCAGCCGAAAAGTTGCATCGTGGTTACCATTGAGCCGATATAATTTTTCGATCATAACGAAAAAGAATATAAAGACCAAATAAACTTTTTATGAAAACCAAACTTACATATATTTTCATTCATTCAATCTATCAATATTTTCAAAAATTAATAAGCAAGAAAACAAAAACCGGTGCCATCACTTGTGACCAATGTGCACTAAAGCACGTCAGTAATAGCTAAATAAGAAAATACAGCTTGGAACAGCTAAGTCTTCTAGACGATCGTCCTAATTCGATGCAATTATTTGACTTTTACTAAAAACACGCATATTTAAATTCATATTTGTGATTCTCACTAAGCAAAAGTGTAAACTTTGACGAATCACAAATTTTCTAGTCAGAACAGTAATTAGATTGACCAAAAACTTATAATATTATGATAAATTTAGTAATGAGTTTTTAATTATGCAAATATGTTTCGCCTAAATTAATTTCTTGCTGTAATCTGTACCACTTTGTCTTTATTTTAAATAAAGGACTGCTACTAACTCCATTAATTGATATTGCTAACTACATTAACTAAAAATAATAGAAATGCTAAAGAACAAGAGCAATTGGAAAAGCGCTTAAATAATTCTGAAATGTCCAGATAAAAAACTAGAGAAATTAGAGAATATCTAAAACTATATCTAGTGAAAATGAGAGGACAAATAAGTCTCGAAATAATAGTGGCTTAAAATTTTATCGTAAATTAATAGGAAAGAAAATTACCAAAATAATAGAGAGGGAAAAGGATTAGAGAAGAAGAGCGAAACTGAGAAATAGAATAAAGAAGGTAGAGAGGAACAATAAGAAAATACGTCCACAGAATTAGTCCTACCACGTCACCAACACCACCGAACGTATTACAAAATTCAGCTTGTCGAAATCTAAAATTCGTTTTATACTCGGAGTAGATTTTTCCTTCTTATATTACTTAAAGTTAGACTCCTTGTCTCCTACAAGATGTTGTCTGGTGCGTCCAAACATAACCGAATCAGATCATAAAATTAGATTTGTGTTAATACTCGTCAACACTTGTCAAACTTTTGAAAAATTCGTTAAAACATTAGTGATAATAATTAAGGTTCTAAGCCTATTAAACCAGAAGTTAATGTTGATGTGACACTACTGCTGACGTCATACGCCTTGATGACTTTATAGAATAGACTATAAAAGTATCGATTTCTTTGTTAATATTCAATGCAATGCAAACCAAAAGAATCATACGACGTTATTCAAATATCAAATAATCCAACGAAAATAAAGTTTTGTAATAAATTTAAGACCTACAATTCAACCCGAACATTTTCAAATATTTTATTTCAATTTATTTTTTTTCCGCTTCTACATTTGTCCCACTGATATATCAGCACGACCATTTTCGGAGAAGATAAAATCAAGCTCGTCTGCTATCGACCGAATCGCCATTGGCAGACCTTAAAAAACGGGGATAAGAACAAACTATGGGCGCGCGGGTCACCCACTACATCTTTCTCCTATCGATTTTTAATAACCAAATTACCGAAATCTGATCTGTCCCCCCTCGAGACGAATTGAAACGAAAAGGCGACACAAATAATTCCAGATCGGCCGTGCAATTATTCGACGAGAAAAGGGTCAGGCGAAAGCGGCGAACTTCCCTTTCGAAGGCAAAAAAATAGACGATCGTTCCCGTCGTCCTTCTATGTCGTTTCTTCGGCTGCGGCGGGATATTTTTTTTATTAAAATTTTTTGTCAAGATGTTTATGAAAATAGGTTTTTCGGTCTCGGGGAGAATAGATTTTCGCAAAGTTTGCGACGCATGAAAAGTTCGCCTATTGAAATTCGAGTTTTTGCCGTTGCTGGAATAGGTGGGACACCGTATCTCGGATAGAGGCTTCAATAGAAACGGAATGAGGTTAATTAATGTGTGGTTTTTGTGTGGTGTATTTTTACTGTCCGCTGTCCTGGTATCTTCTCTGGCATCGATCAATGGACATCTTGGATGTGTTATTATGTAATATTGTTTATTTTCCTAGTGAAGCAGTCGTCAGAACCTCAATTTATAAGGTTACCAGAAGAGGAGTAAAAAATACATTTTATTTTAGGCCTAATTTAAAATATGTTTTAAATGTTAATGAAGAGTTTGCCTATTGAAATTCCAGTTTTTGCCGTTGCTGGAATAGGTGGGACTCCGTATCTCGGATAGAGGCTTCAATAGAAACGGAATGGGGTTAATTAATGTGTGGTTTTTGTGTGGTGTATTTTTACTGTCCGCTGTCCTGGTATCTTCTCTGGCATCGATCAATGGACGTCTTGGATGTATTATTATGTAATGTTGTATTATCTTCCTAGTCAAGCAGTCGTCAGAACCTCAATTTATGAGGTTACTAGAAGAGGAGTAAAAATACATTTAATTTAGGTCTAATTTAAAATATGTTTTAAATGTTAATGCAGAGTTTGCCTATTGAAATTCGAGTTTTTGCCGTTGTTGGAATGGGTGGGACTCCGTATCTCGGATAGAGGCTTCAAGAGAAACGGAATGGGGTTAATTAATGTGTGGTTTTTGTGCGGTGTGTTTTTACTGTACGCTGTCCTGGTATCTTCTCTGGCATCGATCAATGGACTTCTTGGATGTATTATTATGTAATGTTGTATTATCTTCCTAGTGAAGCAGTCGTCAGAACCTCAATTTATGAGGTTATCAGAAGAGGAGTAAAAAATACATTTTATTTTAGGCCTAATTTAAAATATGTTTTAAATGTTAATGAAGAGTTTGCCTATTGAAATTCGAGTTTTTGCCGTTGTTGGAATGGGTGGGACTCCGTATCTCGGATAGAGGCTTCAAGAGAAACGGAATGGGGTTAATTAATGTGTGGTTTTTGTGTGGTGTGTTTTTACTGTACGCTGTCCTGGTATCTTCTCTGGCATCGATCAATGGACATCTTGGATGTATTATTATGTAATGTTGTATTATCTTCCTAGTGAAGCAGTCGTCAGAACCTCAATTTATGAGGTTACCAGGAGAGGAGTAAAAAATACATTTTATTTTAGGCCTAATTTAAAATATGTTTTAAAGGTTAATGAAGAGTTTGCCTATTGAAATTCGAGTTTTTGCCGCTGTTGGAATAGGTGGGACTCCGTATTTCGGATAGAGGCTTCAAGAGAAACGGAATGGGGTTAATTAATGTGTGGTTTTTGTGTGGTGTGTTTTTACTGTACGCTGTCCTGCTATCTTCTATTTCTCTATCAAAGGACGTCTTAATTGTGTTTTTGTGTAATATTGTATTTTCTTTCTAGTGAAGTACCCGTTAATATCTCAATTTATGGGGTTAATAACTTAAATTAAATACCGGTACCATTTGTTGGCACATTTCTTGATGCTCAAAATTTCACTTGAATTAGCAATTCCTCAAAATAATTCCTTTCCAAAATTCATGTGGATTGTTTTCAATGATTATATGATAAGTTTTGATGAACCAACCAATCAACCGCCGGATCAGAACTCCGCAAATAATTTTTTCACTGTTAGATATTTAATTTTCTCTACTGTTAAAAATGCTCTGACACGTTAATTTTAAAGGGATTTTAAACAAAAATATATTGACCGATCGAAATAAAAGTTGATTATGTTTTAATGAAAAATATGGTATTAAGGGCTACCTAATAGCAACATTTTCGAGTCTCTTTTTTATTATGTTTTATTGGTATTTGTTAAATAAATTAGTATAGTTAAAGCAGTTATCTTTTTTAAGTTTTACGGTTGTCCGCCTTGTTAATTTTTCTTCTTTATTCCGTTATAATCCTTAGGCTTATTTCATTGTAATAAATTTTTATTTTAAGCATTTTGCTTAATAATAAGAACTAACTTTTATCAACCTTTCTACCTAATGATTGTGATGAACGAAATATCAAATATTATGCAAGACATATTAGTTGTATTTTTCTCTGTATAGAAATAAAAGATATAATACAATTTTTTGTAGTAATCCTAACTCAATAACTTAATCAACGACTATAAATCAATTTCTCGCAACGCATTAACATCTTAGAAAAATCTGCTAAAACGTCGTCTGGCCTAAGATCTATTAGATTCTCGAACTATAAGTGAATGTGTCTTTGACAGTGTGTTTTTTTGCAGCCAGAGCGGCTAGACGGGTTTTTCTGCCAATATCATACTCAGGTTTCATCTCATAATATGACATAGAAACAATTTCCATTTCGTGTAATACTCTACTCCGCCAAAAAAATATTATAACCAGTACGAGAATGAAATATCTGCGTTTTATTAAATTTTGTTATAGGATTACTTTACAGCTTGTTTTGACCTCAATTATTTGAGGAGGGTAAAGTTGGCTATGTAATGTGTGTAAAAATGTATATGAATAAATGGTTTTATATAACATTATGTTATTACTTATTTACATGTTTACGACAGATGGGAAAATATAGTTGTATGAGTATATGGTTTTGTGTTTGCTGATAATTTTATTTATTTTGAATTCTCTATTCCGTGATTCAACACAATAAGTTAATATTAAAGTATCCAAATTAAAACAGGTTTTATCTGTAAAATTTTTTAGTTATATTTTAAAGTCTCCTTTTTACTAAATACAGTTTATCAAGACTTGACAATATGAAAAAGCTCAAAAGAATGGTCAAAGAAGTAAGATAGTTGCTTATCAATTTACTACAGACAGTTATTAAACAAATAAAGTGTTAAATTATTTATATAAGAGTGGATATCAAAAATGTTTCCGTATTTGAGTTCCATCTAGCATATCACCATAATATACGATAATTGTGACTTAAAATAAATTCGAACGGGTTATTTAACTTGATTTAATAATCTGGGATCTCTCTGAAGCATATTGTTTACTACTGCCACATAGTGGGAACTTTTGAAACTAATGTAGGACCCATAAGATCGAAGAAATCTGAAAAAAGAGTGGGAGAAAGAATTCAACTATTTGTCAAAACAACCAATTAAAAATTATTTCTGTCACAGCCTGTTTATTTAAATTATTTAAACTAATACATATTTCTTCTTCATAGTCTAGATGCTTCCATATTGACGTAGCTCTGTGAATTATTTAATTTCTAGGCCGCTATGGAAGTCACAAACGCGTATATAGCAAGAGACATTCATAACATAATTCATAATTCCGCGTTATGGCATGATCCTCTTATTTATGTAATATGTGTTTGTGTCGGTTTTATACATTTAATTTAATTACTAATTTTTTAGTACAGATGGCAACTTTACCAATAGCAGATTGGAGCTCTCGCGTTGAGCTTGCTAAATTATAGCTAGTTGCAGGACTGCCAGTTGAGATTGTGCTCAATAATGTTGTAGGGAAGTCACTAACTTAAGCAGGTAGAGCACTAGCCCCAATATACTTACATCTGGTACGTGAGCCATTATCAATTTGAGGTCATATGAGTATGTTCCTCTCTGTTTAACACGAAAGTATCGATTAATCAAATAAGATTAGGAAAGAGGATTTTAAGAACAGGTAGAAATTCTTAGGGATATGCTACTTTATTTTATATAACATAGTAGGCTTTTATGCGACACTCTGTTACAGGCTGTGTAGCATTGAGAAAGACAGTAAGGCACACGCCTTTATTTCCGATAGAGAGAGAGGAGAGATAGAGAAAGAGCACAAATGCTTCTAAAAAATTTGAAAATGCTAGTGGTTAGTTATGTTCAACATCGCATAATCGCATAATCATCAAAGTTAGCTTACTGTTTTTATTTTTGTTTCTTGAAGAATAATATGATTATTTATAATTCATATCATACATTTTCATAATTAGTTGAAGTTCCCATATATATTATAGATAAAATAAGAGTTTTAAAGAGTCTCATATATAAATTTTATGGTTCCAGGCTCATGTGTAGAAAATATATCACTTAATCACAGATTGTACTAACTTGAGGAAAAGGTTAACTTACTGAATTTCCAATTAGTTATCTTGCAAAAGCCTGTGCACCGTCAATAAAGACAATCTTAGACGCTTATTTTAGAGCCACAAAACCTAGATAAATTAATGACGATACTTTTGTAGGGTGAAAATACATAGGAAGTAATGCAAATCAATCGTTGAGTAAGAATAGAGAAAAAAAAACGTTATTTTACGTAAAACCAACTTGTTTTTTTCACCGACACATTTCCGGAATGATGATACACGAAGTAAAATTTGTTTCTCGTCAGTTCTACCGATATAATGGCACACATATGAGCGGCGTTAGTTTAAAATTGCATTCCGCGAAACACTCTCGACGAAACAAAGAACTAAAAGGAATTGTTTACCATTTCCGATTTAGTGTCTAGTCGCGACGGTACCGAACAGAATAGAAACAATTCCCCTGTCGATATTGTAAAATGCGAAATTGATTTCCAAGCGACTAGGGGCCCTCCTCCGAACACGGGAACGCTTTTTGAAACACTATATTTTCCTCTCGTAATGTCGAAATAAATTGGTCCGCATTACGATGAACGACCGCACTTATTACGACCACGTCGTTCCTCTGTTTAATTAAAGAAAACGACTCGGCTGATTATTATCTGTTTCGTTTTTATCATTTTCCTTTCGGGATATACCGAAATAAAATATGGAAAATGTTTGGGATCGTTTTTAATTAGATGGAATAAGGAGAGCGGCGGCCGAGGGATAACAAGAATTGAATGTAAAATGTTTCCTTTCTGCTAAGGCGGTGACCCAGAAACGAAATTATGATATTGGAAGAGCTCTTGAATAATATCCGAAACTTTGTATTTTTAATGATAAGCCGAAGTTTAAATTGCAATATTAACGTTACATGAAGATGAAGCCGACTGTCAGAGGTAATGGCTCAATTAACGAACAACAAAGCTAATGATTCAAAAATTTATACAACAGTTTCTTCATAATTTATATTTTATTTCTTGAGATATATTTAAAAAATAGCACAAATTGCTTTAAAACATTATACACGTTCAAGATGATAATCAAAATTATATAAAAACATTTAAAAACACTAGCAGATAAGTGGCTAAGAGCATCTTATAGCAGATTCAAAAAGGGAAAAAATATACAAACTCATATTATTAGTATAAGACAAATAGTCGAAAGAATTTAACCATGCAAAAACAGATATATCTAGCTTTATTCATTTGGAAAAAGCATTTATCAGAGTAGGAGGAGAATCACTATGGGTTTTGTTAGAACAAGGATGTGTAAGTAATAAAATAATAAGAGCAATTCAACAATTATACAAGATAAATAACAATGTCGCCACTGCAGAAGAGTTGGAATTAAAGTCTTCAAAATTCAAACCTCAAGAATGGCTGATAGAAGAAGCGATTAAAAAATTAAGCTCAACCCTGGTTATAATATTAATAGATGAAATATTTTTAAAAAGTCACATAGACAAAACAGGACTACATATAAGATATAAAACTACAGAAAAATATTAAATTAATATCGATAAGAGCTCTTGCATATGATGCAATTATAAAAACTAATAGGCCAGAAAATGTACAAAAATTGTTAAACAAATGAAATATGATATAAGAGTGCAAAAATAGAACAAGTAAATGCAACAAATATCCGGGTATAGAAATTAATTGAAACCCGGAGATGTAAATGAATGCCAATATTGGAAAAAATATGAATTAGAACTCTGCTATAAACAACAATTTCATTAATAAGGCGAAACATTAACTATCAAGCAAAATTACTATGGAAATATAAAATGTTTCCTTAGTGCTAAGGCGTTGAGTTTGAAAGGAAATTATGATATTGAAAGAGCTCTTGAATAATATCCGAAACTTTGTATTTTTAATGATAAGCCGAAGTTTAAATTGCAATATTAACGTTACATGAAGATGAAGCCGACAGTCAGAGGTAATGGCTCAATTAACGAACAACAAAGCTAATGATTCAAAAATTTATACAACAATTTCTTCGTAATTTATATTTTATTTCTTGAGATATATTTAAAAAATAGCACAAATTGATTTAAAACATTATACACGTTCAAGATGATAATCATAATTATATAAAAACATTTTAAAACACTAGCAGATAAGTTGCTAAGAGCATCTTATAGCAGATTCAAAAAGGGAAGAAATATACAAACTTATATTAATAGTATAAGACAAATAGTCGAAAGAATTCAATCACGCAAAAACAGATATATTTAGAGGAGAATCACTATGGGTTTTGTTAGAACAAGGAGGTGTAAGTAATAAAATAATAAGAGCAATTCATGAATTATACAAGATAAATAACGATGTCGCCACTGCAGAAGAGTTGGAATTAAAGTCTTCAAAATTCAAAACCCAAGAATGGCTGATAGTCGAATTCGAATAGTCAGCGATGGACAGGATCAGAAGTGCCGAATACAAAGGAAGGAAACAAGGGTTTCAGTTTGTGGGGACTCTTACAGCGCATGGATAAATTAAAAATCATCGTGGTCCGGTACACTGAAAGTGCTGCGCTGGCGCGTGCGTCCCCACTATTAGAAATATTTGAATATTCTCAGTGTTATTTGGGACTTCATGGGTGACTTTGTGTCTTAATTATAACCAAACTTTCAATATCGGCATAGCATTAGTCTTCAAGACGTAACATATCCTCCATTATTTTTTAATTAAATGGCAATGTTCATAAGTTTTACAGGTGTATATGTATAGTAAAAATGACCTTTAAAAACAGTAAGATGACATTAATTTACAAAACATGTTATAGGAGATAAAAAGACCATAATATTAAATTTTTAATTATAAATTATGGAAAATATAATAAAATGGAAAAAAAATGGAAAAATTTTAAAATCTAAATTATAGAAATAAAAGAAAAGAAGAAAGAAGTATTTTCTTTTATTTATTTTTATTATCGTAGTCTACCTAAAATTCATTCGTAAGATAATAACCACATCAACAGTTGTATATTAAGCTTTTTGACTTCTTGTTCCCAGAGAAATTCTTTACGCAATATTTTTTCTTTATCGTCTTGTGCCTTTCAAGTTTCAAAGCCTTTTCAAATTCTTAAAATAAAGATTAGATTGTTCAACATCTGTATAATCGATCCGACAATGTATGGATACTAAAATTATTAAGTTAAGGGCACACAGAAAAAATATAAAAGTTAATGTCAGAAAGTCTTGTTTAATATATTATTTCTCTAAAATAAAATACATCCATAAAGCAAATAGCCTAGCTGTAAATTTGGTAACATCGACTTTTGGCGTTTCGGCTTGGGATGAGTAAATTGTACTGACGAATAAACGAATAGTTCCGAAAGTAGCCGAATCTCCGGACCACGATCATTTTTAATGTATACTTACAACACATGAGGAATATAATAAAGGAACCTGAGACGAATGTATCAGGAAAATACTTCAGAAGAGAGGAAAAATCTTGACCGAAGTAAGAAGACTGAGAAAATATAGAAAAAATTGGAAGGCATTTATAGGTGGTGAAGGAGAAATTTCAATTTTTTCAAAAATTTTAAATTTCAAAGAAATTTTCGATATTGCTTTATTACAATGATAATATAAATATAACCATAGATTCATTAAAGATTTTTGAAATAGCTATTTCAAATGGAATAATACACCCTGACACTGGAGAATGACCGGGTTATCATAATGGACCCGCCTAATGGTCCCTTTCAAGTCAATAAACTGTAAACCCCGATCGGTCGTCGTCGTACTACAGAGCGTTTCAAAATTAATGTGATTTAAGGGCCACGGCCGACAGAGAATACGTCTATGAAATCGGAATCACCTGAAACACCACATTACCGGTCTAAGGCAGTGTGTTTGAACCGTAAGGCCACGGGGTACGGGTCTATATTGAGTTGCGTTTAATAATGCCCGATATGAATTTGAACGCCGCTAGATGCTCCTCTGCATATTGGGATGACAAGCGTATCTGATTACCGGACGTATTAGCTGGTTAATTGTGACGGTTTGACGGTTTGGTACTCCGAATGTGAATTATTGTTTTTGGATAATTAAATGTATATTAACAGGGCGTTGGCCGAGATGCTGAAATTGATTATTCCACTGATATAGAAATAACAGGTCAATTGAAAAGTCTCCGGCCTACCATAGTAAAAAACTTTTTTTGACAAAATTCGTTTTTTCATTAATAAACATAATTCCCTTCAAGAGTGATACGCTGATTATAGCGACCCTCCAACTTTTCGATACCATTTTTGTAGTACGAAATATCTTTTGCTTCAAAATAGGTCTCAGTTTCGACGATCACCTCCTCATCCGAGGAAAATTTCTTCCCAGTGAGCATTTTTTTGAGATCGGAGAACAGGAAATAGTCGCTGGTGACCACATCTGGAGAATACGGTGGATAAAGAAGCAATTCGAAGCCCAATTCAGGGATTTTTGCTAACGTTTTCATTGACTTGTAACACGGTACATTGTCTTGGTAAAGCAGCACTTTCTTTTTCTTCAAATACGGCCGTTTCTCGGCGATTTCCTTCTTCAAAATGTCCAATAACGGTATGTAATAGTCGCTGTTGATGGCCCTTCGTTTTTCAAGGCAGTCAATGAAAATTATTCCATGCGCATCACCAAATACAGACGCCATAAACTTGTCAGACGACTGTTGCGTTTTTTTATCCATTTTTTTTTTCACAATAATAAAAGTTGGTTCACTCAAAATGCTATAACTCACTACTAGTGATCAGACAGCTGTCAAATTTATACACGCATCTGTTGAGAGTAAGGGCTAACTAAAACACAGTATGGATTTAATTCTAGTAGCGCCATCTATGTCCCTGGGCGAGGACCTTTAAATTGACCTGTTATACGTATTACATGTATTATAACATTAAGTTAAATTATATGTCATAACGATTTTGTTTCATAAGTATGTTGTTATATATCGAAGCTAAAATAAACTGAAATTGGTAAAGTGTAGACGTTAAATGCGGCAACATTGCACCGTTCTGACGTCATAAATGGAGATGACGTATGTTCACTGCTACTTTGGGTAGATTGCCTATTCTTGCAATAGCTTGCACATAAAATTAGAACGAAATAAATGTTGGTGTATCTATTTTATGGGCGTAAAAAAGAAAGTGTACGAGCGTTATCTAACACCACCTACTTGATTTTGGACTTGATTGAATATTCCATTACCAACGCGCGCACCTAACCACTCGATCGGATTTACGACCCGTACACAACACGAACGGAACAAAATAAATCACCATCGTCATAAAATAACAACAGCCCGCCACGCCCCATTTCCCTCTCGGCATCGTCTCTCGTCGATAACCAAAAGACAAACGTCCCGAACGCCTCCACCGCCACCAGTCACCCTTGATCTTTCTCGCCCTCTGATTAATGAGATTTGGTCGAACGGTCACACGTAGTGTGGAAAACAACCCTTGCTAATTACGAGTAGTGTCCGGCAGTGAAACGTCTTTTATAATTATTGAAAGTGGGTCGGGGATGGAGAAAGGCCAGATGAGATATTGGCAAGACGGAGCTGACGAAGGAAAATGGCGTTTCGTGGGTCGGTGGGGGACCCTCGGACCCGAAGGCGTACTTTCGGAGGTTCTATTAAATCTGTTACTGGAAAATGTACTTGTTGCTGCTATCGTGACTTTTATTGTTATTATTATTTTTAACCCGGACCGTCAGCACTGTTTTATTATGTAGTCATGAAGACGTTGATACAAATCAAGGAGACAGGCCATACTGTCTCGTTTCATTTTATTTTACTAAATAAACAGATACCTTTTTTCATCATTCCTCTAGACAAGGAAATAACTTTAAGTCGTTTGAGAATTTTTTGTATGATTGTGAAATTTTTAGAACTATATAGGAAAGATATCGGAAATAATATATTTTCTGATATATGTTTGAGCGCTATCGGTCGGTTTATGTCATATAACAAGTCAATTGAAAAGTCCCCTGAGTGACACATAAATGTCGCTAGTAGAATTAAATTCATATGTTTTTGAGTTAGCGCTAACCCTCAAAAGATGCATATATAAATTTGATAGCGGTCGGATCATTAGTTTATCAACTATAGCATTTTGAGTAAAGCAACTTTTGCTATTGTGAAAAAATGGATAAAAAGGAATTTCGCGTGCTGATAAAATATTGCTTTTTAAAGGGAAAAAAGAGAGTTGAAGAAAAAACATGGCTTCGGGTTTTCGAACATCGCCCCATGAATATCAACCATCAAGGATTGTTTTGCTTTTAAGTTTAGACGTGGTGAAATGAACACCGAAGAGGGTGAACGCGGTAGACGCCCAAAAGAGGTTGTTACCGACGAAGACATTAAAAAAATCCACAAGATGATTTTGATTTGACCATAAATTGAAATTGAATGAAATAGCAGACACTTTAAAGATATCACCTGAAAGTGCACATCAAATCATTCACGAATATTTGGGTATGAGTAAGCTGTGTGCAAAGTTAGTGCCGCGCGAGCTCACTTTTGACCGAAAACAACGACGAGTTGATTCGGAGCAATGTTTGAAAATGATCAAGCGTAATAAACTCGAGTTTTTTGCGTCGATATGTGACAATGGATGAAACATGGCCCCATCATTTCATTCAAACGTCCAATCGACAGTCATCCGAGTGGACTGCACACAATGAACCCGCTCCAAAGCGTGGGAAAACTCAACAGTCAGCTGGCAAGGTTATGGCGTCTGTATTTCGGGATGCACATGGAATAATTTTCATTGACTATCTTGAAAAAGGAAGGGCCATCAACAGCGACTATTACATAGCATTATTGGACCATTTGAAGAACGAAATCGCCGAAAAACGACCGCATTTGAAGAAAAAGTGCTGCTTCGCCAAGACAATGCACCCTATCAAAAATCCATGAATTGGGCTTCGAATTTCTTCCTCATCCACCGTATTATCCCGATCTGACAACCGGCCACTATTTCCTCATCTCAGATCTCAAAAGAATGCTCGCTGGGAAGAAATTTTCGTCGAATGAAGAGGTGATCAAGGAAACTGACGCCCATCTTGACGCAAAGGGCAAGTCGTACTACAAAAATGGTATCGAAAAGTTGGACGGTCGCTATAATTACCCTCGAAGGGAATTATATTGAATAAAAAAATCTGTTTTACTATGATAGGCCGGGGACTTTTCAATTGACCTGTTACAAGTAAATCATACTCCTCCACAGCCAGACCAAAAGAAGAATTTACAACAGAACAGGTTGGAACTTTCAAAATTACTTGAGAACTTGAAAAATAACTTCAAACAAATGCCCAAATAACAAAAAAAGGATATTCACAATTTATCATACTTCAATATGCTATGCTTTCTCTATTATCCAGTCCATGAAAAACTTCTAAATGATACAACTTAGTTATTCAGCATTATATCATCAGGATATTAACTCCTTTACGTTACATTGTGTGTGTATTCGATATACATAATTGAACATATCAAAGGCCAGTACTTAATAGGTACTTAAGGGATGTTAGTAAATTTGTTATACACCTGTTATTAGATAACCCGACAACTATATCCATTTTATTAAGCTTGTCCACGGCATGTTCGCAATTGCCTCGTTTGTCGAGTCGAAAGGGTCATTAGACGATTATATTACGGTAGTTCATTTTCCGATAGAGCTGCATCTCCCACTAATTTGCGCAACGATAAGCATCAAAAACGACGGTGAAGTAATTACGTTAGTTCTAGGACTTTGTTCCTGATTTCTCAAACAAAACCAGAGCCAGTTTGTCTCGAATATACATTCGGATTTATAAATTCCGCTGCAAAATTCACGTCTTAATGGAGCTTAGTTTTTGTGTATATATACCAACGTTCGTAATGGGAGAATATTATTTCTTAGTCCAAATTTCCTGGCAGATCAGTGTAAGCGTGCAAAATAATTAATGAAGGAAAAATAACAATTAACTTTGAAAACTAGTATTTATTATCATAATATTATGATTTCATTTATTAGAAACAATAATTTTTATTTTAAATAGCATTATACTACTTTGACTGTATTTCCGGGATCATAGTCACGCTAAAACATTCAAAACCAGGTAAATTGTCTTACTGATGTCTTCTTGCAAATTATAACAAGTGTGTAAAATAATTTGATCCAAATCATGTAAATTCTGTAAATATATTTTAATAGAACGTTTATATATATGGTCCTTGGAATTCACGTTAATTATTCAAATATGTAAATTAATTTAAATATGGAGTTTTTATACAAATAGAACGCCTAAATATAATATTAATTATATTTTTATTATTTCGTTTTATTCAGTTTTTTTTAAATTTGTCCAATGTTTATTTACCTCTTTATATATAATCTCAACACAAATTAAATCACACCAAATTTTTATTATAAATATTATAAAGTAAATGAGTTGGATATACGCAAGTGCCCGATCCGAAATAGCTTTTGAAAATAACGTGTCGTCTTAAACACTCGAATTTTTACAACACAAGAATCGTACATTAAATATATATTGATAAAATCTGCATATTTATTAATTATTTGCTGAAAATATTTAAATAGTTTGAGATTAAACTATATACTCACCGTATAATTTTTTATTAGCGTTGGGAACTATCGACTGAAAATAGTCGAAACAGTCGAAACAGTGGATAGTCAAAAAACTAGACACTTAAAATAGTAATTATTATCTTCAGTCAAATGCACGGTTCGACTGTTTTTCCAATAGAGATGTCAGACGAAAATGTACCAACTCTTTTCTGTATAAACTGTGAGACAAGAAAGGACGGAGATAATTGCTTGGAGCAGTTTAAGTGCTTATGTTTTTCAACGATAGTATAAGCGAGAGGGAGATGTATATATTCCTTCATGTACTAACTTTGAAAAAGAAAAGAACAGAAATAATTACTGGATTACCATCCAATGTATAATTTCATTTTAAAAGAAATAGAATTACTTTTATATTTGAATGTTTTGTGTTTCTGAAAAAAGAAAGCAATAATAAATATAGATAATAGAATAAAACTTAAACAAAACCTAAAAACTAAAGATGTACAATAACCATAAAAAATATATAAAAACTAAACATATACCTAATCATAGAAAAAACTAATCCATGACATAACTAAAAATGATCGCACAATAACTAACTACCAGAGCCTTTGATATAATTTTTTAATCACTATTCAAAAATATAATCATGTTTAGCTTTTTTCCCGTGAGTCGACTTCTTTGATTGTTAATAGTTTTGCCAGATTTTACTGATTTTGAGGGGATAGATTTTGCGCGTATAGCAAAATATTTTTAATGTAACAGATATATTTCAAGTAATATCATTTTATAAGCTTGTCAAAATGGGTTTTCTAAGCGCCGAATAATTTCCAAATACTGCTAAATTTTAAAAGTTGTTGTAGTACCTGGTGTAATAATTTCTTTCATTCTAGTTAGATTAGTTTTATCAAAATGTCTTCAAATTATAATGAAATATATCTCTTTTGTGATAATTTCTTGTAACACCTCAGAATTATTTGTTATACCAAATACTTTTATTGATGACATCTAATTGCAGATAGCAGAAGTTGAGGATACTCTTTCAAAATCTTCTCAAATCGTTTCGCTGAATATCAGTATCATTGTCCTAAAAACTTATAAAATAGTAAAAATAGATTGTTAAAAAATTTATCAGATTTACCTGCTGATAAAATAAATCTTAACTAAAAAGTATCCTGATTAACACAATTTTCTTGTATTTGTTAAAAGCCAAGAAAATAAATTGTTGAACATCAAGGAGGAGTTTTCCTACCAGAAAATGTATTAATTAGAAATATTTAGTAAAAATATCACCTCATTACCCTTTCGAATCGATGCAATTTTTGGAATCTTTCGAATCTAAATACAATTTTCAAGATTTTGGGAAAGAAATATTGACAATCAAAAGACAAAAAATCGGTCCAAAGAAATATTACCCATTATTTCCATAAAAATAGTCAAAAGTAATTTACTATTTATCATTCCCAATTTTCATCTTTTTACCCTATTACATTAATAACCTTAAAAAATAGTGTTTTGAAATTCTGTTATATTAATATACAAGATATTGTTATTTACCAGCAAACTATCAAAAATAATCATAAAATTATATACAATACATATCACTACATAGTATAAAACAAAGTCGCCTTTTCTGTCCCTATATCCCTATGTGCGCTTAAATCTTTAAAACTACGCAACGGATTTTGATGCGGTTTTTTTCAAGAGATAGAGTGATTCAAGAGGAAGGTTTATATGTATAATACATGCATAATATACTAAGGCAACATTGCTAATTTTAGAGGTTTCTAACGTGATGTCGTAAATTAAACTACTTTTTTAGGCTTATTTAGCAATTAGCAAAAACGCTGCTTAACCCTACGAGTTAGATCAAATTAATGTACTACAGTATTGTACACCATAAAAAGGTCTACAAAAAAGTCCGCGATGGTATATGTTTATCTTTTAGGGATAACCCACATTAACCATTTTTATTGTTTACTTTTTACGTGAGAAAATGGCTTATTTACGAAGCTATTTTAAGCAATACGGCATTAATCCTTATCGAATTAAGTACCTTAAATACAGTGTGCAATTAATATAGATCAATATGGTTCCTTACAGCATGTAAATTAAACAAATATTTTCGGAGATATTACAAATTTAAAATTTGCGTTTAAAAATGTGTAATGTAATAAAAATTGTATGAATTTAGATATTCCAAAGATAGCAGGAAATCTTCATAGTAAGTATAGGGGAAGAGGAATTGTTTTACTCCAAATTTAATGCGTGCAGGCCAAGGGCAGTAATGAATGAACCAAAAATACTGGATCGATTTTAATCATGTTTTTATTGAGTGACATAGGCATATATATTTTATGCCCGTGCAAAGTCGGAGCGGGCCGCTATGTTTTTATATACAACGTTCATATTTTTTCTGTAGTGTATTTAATTTAGTATAAGCATTGCACCCGTGCGAAGCCGGGACGGGTCGCTAGTGAATCTATATAGGCCTAAATTCGGCAAATTTTTGTCAAGGTCGCGGCTAGGACGACAGAGCAACAATGTTAAAAATCAGTCGAATGAAACTAGTAGAACCGAAAACAGTAACTAAAAGTATACGACTGAAACAGTCGACAATAAAAATTAGTGAAATACTAAACAGTCTATAGTTAATTTCAGCCGAAAGTTCCCAACGCTAGTTTTTATATATCGTCAACTCGCCAATTTTCATAGATATGTTCTTCGTCCACAAACCACGCTCATAAAACACTACATTTTACTGTCTTTTTATGACAATAGATCGGAAACTAAAGAGATCCGATAGGAATTGAAAACGAAAAGGTCATTAATTAAAAGCGAACATACCCCCCGAGCTGATAACTTCGGTTCTTTGCCGATAGTACGGTCGACTTTATTTTCGCATTTGGAGTGGAAAATGCGGAATTTCAAAAGGAGATTCGCTCACTGGAGCGGTGAGCTCGCCTTCGCTAGGAATCAATTCCCAATTTCGCGTTATCGACCAGGGAATTGTATCTGGTCCATAGAGCCCACCGTCAGACTAAAATACGAACTGGTAAACAATCCCTTTTCCTCGTTTATATTGCAGAAAGTGTCTGGGTCTATGCAATTTAAAATAGGGCTATTTCTGCGTCGACTGCTACGTGATACGGCGAAAGACAAACACGAAGTGTGACTCTTTTGTTTATATCCTGTATATTTACCGAGCATAAAGTGGAAATTACTATATGATACAACGTGGGGCAAAAGTCCCGCTATCATTTTGATTGCCTATAGCTTTGCTCAGAGAAAAAATAAGTAAGTTTGGTTTTCAAACAACGTTTAATTGGTCTCTACATTTTTCTTTAGTTATGATTGAATATTTATATCGGCTAGGTGGTGACCACGATTCGGTATACAACTTTCCGATGTTTCAAGGCATTTTTCATGACATCCTGCAATATCTAAGTCTGAATAAGTCTTTAGTTTCCTGACGAATATTGTCTTTGAGGTAATGAGGTGATATTTAGTAAAAATATCACCTCATTACCCTTTCGAATCGATGCAATTTTTGGAATCTTTCGAATCTAAATACAATTTTCAAGATTTTGGGAAAGAAGTATTGACAATCAAAAGACAAAAAAAGATAGTGTTAGATCGAAAGGAAAAAGTCGGTCCAAAGAAATATTACCTATTATTTCCATAAAAATAGTCAAAAGTAATTTACTATTTATCATTCCCAATTTTCATCTTTTTACCCTATTACATTAATAACCTTGAAATATAGTGTTTTGAAATTCTGTTATATTAATATACATGATATTGTTATTTACCAGCAAACTATCAAAAATAATCATAAAATTATATACAATACATATCACTACATAGTATAAAACAAAGTCGCCTTTTCTGTCCCTATATCCCTATGTGCGCTTAAATCTTTAAAACTACGCAACGGATTTTGATGCGGTTTTTTTCAATAAATAGAGTGATTCAAGAGGAAGGTTTATATGTATAATACATGCATAATATACTAAGGCAACATTGCTAATTTTAGAGGTTTCTAACGTGATGTCGTAAATTAACCTATGTTTTAGGCTTATTTAGGAATTAGCAAAAACGCTGCTTAACCCTACGAGTTAGATCAAATTAATGTACTACAGTATTGTACACCATAAAAAGGTCTACAAAAAAGTCCGCGATGGTATATGTTTATCTTTTAGGGATAACCCACATGAACCATTTTTATTGTTTACTTTTTACGTGAGAAAATGGCTTATTTACGAAGCTATTTTAAGCAATACGGCATTAATCCTTATCGAATTAAGTACCTTAAATACAGTGTGCAATTAATATAGATCAATATGGTTCCTTACAGCATGTAAATTAAACAAATATTTTCGGAGATATTACAAATTTAAAATTTGCGTTTAAAAATGTGTAATGTAATAAAAATTGTATGAATTTAGATATTCCAAAGATAGCAGGAAATCTTCATAGTAATTATAGGGGAAGAGGAATTGTTTTACTCCAAATTTAATGCGTGCAGGCCAAGGGCAGTAATGAATGAACCAAAAATACTGGATCGATTTTAATCATGTTTTCATTGAGTGACATAGGCATATATATTTTATGCCCGTGCAAAGTCGGAGCGGGCCGCTATGTTTTTATATACAACGTTCATATTTTTTCTGTAGTGTATTTAATTTAGTATCAGCATTGCACCCGTGCGAAGCCGGGGCGGGTCGCTAGTGAATCTATATAGGCCTAAATTCGGCAAATTTTTGTCAAGGTCGCGGCTAGGACGACAGAGCAACAATGTTAAAAATCAGTCGAATGAAACTAGTAGAACCGAAAACAGTAACTAAAAGTATACGACTGAAACAGTCGACAATAAAAATTAGTGAAATACTAAACAGTCTATAGTTAATTTCAGTCAAAAATTCCCAACGCTAGTGTTTATATATCGTCAACTCGCCAATTTTCATAGATATGTTGTTCGTCCACAAACCACGCTCATAAAATACTACATTTTACTGTCATTTTATGACAATAGATCGGAAGCTAAAGAGATCCGATAGGAATTGAAAACGAAAAGGTCATTAATTAAAAGCGAACATACCCCCCGAGCTGATAACTTCGGTTCTTTGCCGATAGTACGGTCGACTTTATTTTCGCATTTGGAGTGGAAAATGCGGAATTTCAAAAGGAGATTCGCTCACCAGAGCGGTGAGCTCGCCTTCGCTAGGAATCAATTCCCAATTTCGCGTTATCGACCAGGGAATTGTATCTGGTCCATAGAGCCCACCGTCAGACTAAAATACGAACTGGTAAACAATCCCTTTTCCTCGTTTATATTGCAGAAAGTGTCTGGGTCTATGCAATTTAAAATAGGGCTATTTCTGCGTCGACTGCTACGTGATACGGCGAAAGACAAACACGAAGTGTGACTCTTTTGTTTATATCCTGTATATTTACCGAGCATAAAGTGGAAATTACTATATGATACAACGTGGGGCATAAGTCCCGCTATCATTTTGATTGACTATAGCTTTGCTCAGAGAAAAGATAAGTAAATTTGGTTTTCATACAACGTTTAATTGGTCTCTACATTTTTCTTTAGTTATGATTGAATATTTATATCGGCTAAGTGGTGACCACAATTCGGTATACAACTTTCCGATGTTTCAAGGCATTTTTCATGACATCCTGCAATATCTAAGTCTGAATTTCTTTAGTTTCCTGACGAATATTGTCTTTGAGATGTTGAATCACTTGGGGCTTATTCACATAAACTTTTGATTTTAAAAAACCCCATAAGAAAAACTCTGGTGCTGTTAGATCCGGAGATCTGGATGGCAATGTTAAATCGCCACTTCGCGAAATTAGTCGTCGTGGAAAAATGTCATTCAATAATTGAATTGTTGAACGAGCTGTGTGTGCTGTGGCCCCATCTTGCTGAAACCACATGTCCTCTAGTCTTTGCTTTTCCATTTCAGGCAAAAGATAATTTTGAATCATGCCGTGGTACCGTTCAGTAGAAACAGTACCACTGTAACTGCAACACCCTGGTCATTTTCAAAAAAAAAGGATCAATGATGTTTCAAGCATGAATACCACACCATATAGTTGTTTATAGTGGACGCAATGATGTTTCATGAATTAATTGAGGATTCTGTGCTCCAGAAAACCGACTGTTCAGTTTATTGACGTGGCCACTGAGAAGAAAATGGGCCTTATCGCTCATTATTAACTTAGCCGACAAATGTTCCATTTCACCAGAGAGCCTCAGGATTACATTACTGTACTCAACTTGTTGATCAGTATCTCTTAGTAGCCATTTTTGGACTAATTCAATTTTATACGGGAACATTTTGAAATCAGTTTTCAAAAGTCGCCTTAAACTGCATGGATAAATGTGTAAATGGGAACCACGTCTCCGAATTGATGTTTTTGGAGACTCTGCAATACTATCGCGGACCAGAGCGACATGTTCAGCGTTACGAGACGTCTGTTGCCTTCCAAACGAGGCCTGTCCATGTAAACAAAAAACGGTGTGGATTTGTCCTTCTCGTTTTACTAATTAAGGAGAAAAATAATACTAGCTTCTTTGTTGATATGGCAAATGCATTAAGGAGAATGCAGTGATTAAATATAATTTTGTGAAGAAAAATGTACACAGATAGTAACACAGAAGAATCTAAGAAGAAATACGGTGGTATCAAAATGACTTTACAAGGAAATATTGCACCGAAGGGAACAAGAACTAAACGTAAATATGTTTTCTAATGAAAACAAAATATATTACTTGGATATACAATTCTTAAGTCCTTCGTTAATACATTCATTAGGTATCTTATAATGTTAGGAACATTATATTTGATAATATTATCTTTATTTTATTATTTTCTTTATATTAAAATGTTGCTATATTCTCAAACCCAAAATTAACTAAAACTCAGAGTTGATGCGGCAAGATTGCGACGCTTTAACGTCATGAATTTAGAGGACGTGACTTCATTGCGTCGTCTTGCATGTACATTGTTGCAAGTAACAAACAATAGTAATATAATAGGAAGAAAATAATAAGAAGATGCAATAAATAGCGATAACATAGGGAATAAAAAATATTAAGCTATAGTGCTTATAATCAAATACTATTTTCAGTCGCTAGTTTTTTTACTATCTACTAGTTTGATTGTTGCATCTATCAACTGTTTCGACTGTCCTCAACGCTAGTTTAAACCAATGTATGTTTTCATACTAAATACGTAAGATTTTTGAGATTTTAAAAATTCTACACCGAGCACCTAGAACTATTAAGAAAACTAAATAGAGTTCTTATTTTATAGGGCCCGGCGAGAAATAATAAAACCCCATCGTAAAATAAGAAGTTAGCTGGACCATCGATTCCGCAGACGTGCCAGAAGATAGAAGGCTTTAAATTGATCATTTAACGGGGCCAAGTGGAAGGCGTCCGACGCGGTATGTTCCCCGACACGTTTTCCAACTCCGAAATAAATTCAATCAATCACCCCCCACCCGACCTCGCGCGTCTCGCGCGATTCTTAAACTATGCCAGAACCACGGGGAGGGGGGGGGGGTTACAGGCTGGGGGGTGCAGAGCCGTACTGTTTTATCCCATGTGTAATTTGTCATCGCAGACGTCATTTTTTGACGGTGTCGTTTATTGGAAAATAACAGGCTTCCGCAATTTGTACACCTATGGACTAAGTGCAATACTTCACAAAATAAAGGTAAATGTGATCCGTTTTATCTGCAACTTAGTCTTATATTATCAAGCCTACAAAATAATACTAAAGGATTTACAACAGATGGTATTACCACTGTAACCAACTTCATGTTGAAGCTTTACTGACACACGAACAAAACATCGTTTCAGTGCGTTAAAAATGTCTAAATTTGTACCGAGTAACTCGCATTTGCATGACAATGATACGTCTTCGATTTAAACATGTGGATACTGGTTTCCACGTTTTAAAAGTGATGATTTTAATACCGAAGACAAAAAGCGTTCAGGATAGGCAAAAACATTTGAGTTCCTAATTTTAATAGTTCATGGCTAGAGACCTTTTTTGAAAGGAGAACTCTGGTTGTGTCTCTGAAAAATTCATTTCTAGTCAAACTATTCATGTCACTTGTGATGACCTGACGATTCTTGTGAAGATAAAATTTGTGAGATTGAACAAGAAAAGGTTTAATTTAGGATTGGACACCTTAACATTTATTTTTATTATGTTTATTTATTAAAGATTTGACGAAGAATGTAGGTTAGATATTGTCTTGAAAAACAGAGTTTGATTTTTCACAAAGTATGTGAGAAATGGTAAAACATTGGAACATTTTTATTAATGTATACATACTTATTTTTTAAATTATCATCTTCAAGCTTTCTCGAATACGATCCTATTTAAAATGAACCTTTTCAACCACCAATGAGCATTCATCGTAATAGGCTTTTACCGGCAAACCAGTGAATCAGCACTCACCCATCGAACTGCTCGCTGGGTTTAATACATATAATAATACTATTAAATCCAGAACGCAATTCATAGGGTCCAGGATATTCCAGACCTATTGTACCGTAAGTAGTTTTCTATGTTTTTCACAGAATTACATACATTAAATAGATTTTAGTGATGAATTATATAGGTAAGTGTCTTAATTCGTCATTTCTTGTGCTAAACGAAAATAATTTAAATAATAAAGAGATTGTTGAAAGTATATGGCGCCATATACATTTTGTGGTTAATTAAAAACCACTTTTAATAATCGTTGTGTAATTACAGCTCGTAGAAACTTAAGTAACATATTAGCTTTGTTTACTATTAGCCGACAGGAATTCTCTTAATTTAGCCACGCCTAGTACAGCTGGACGTATTGTTAAACACACAGGATATAAAGGAAATCAAATGAATAATAAACGTTATGAATGAATATTAAACAATACCAGATCCTATTATAAACAAGAAATTCTCACACATTTTTATAATTGCGGTAGTTACGACGGAATTGTTTTACAATCATTCTGAATTACCAAACAATCAAATACAACGCCTTATTTGTGTCCTGCTGACGCCCACGCCATTGTACGTGTACGTGTACACATACCTTTAAACGTTGTCGAGGTAGTGAGATTAAAAAAAACCAACATTTCATTAACAAAAGCCGTTCTAGCAGACCGAATAATTTTTCTCGGATACTATAAATATCGACGGCAGTCCTCATTGAATTTCCTTAATTGACAGGAAAAATTTATTAGCATTTAATTGCTAAAATACCAAGAATTCAGCGATCAGATAGAGAGTCGAACTGCCGACAAGCTTTATCGGTTTATTCATTGTATTGTCTGCAGTTAGAGAAGGAAAATATTGTTTTTATTTCAAAATATAAATAATCCCAGTTGATTAATATTATTTGTTTAAAAATAAGCAAGGAACTACAATAAAAAAATAGGGCGCTAATAATTTACAGGCATTTTTAGGTTTTAAATAATATTAATAGTATATTCAGCTGGTCATGATATTTAAATAAAAGCAGGTATCCCAAATGCATTTAATTTATTTAAATCGTGCTTTTAAATCCCAACTAAAATTAAACAGAATTAGAAAAGAATAAAAACAAACTCAATTATTTTAATTTGTTTAGCATTAACTATGAATTGAATATAGTTAATAATACAAAATTAATTACATTTTAGCGCACACAATAGGATTTTATTTCTGAAATTGTTAAATGTTATTAAATTATTTAATTAGTTGTTAAATAAATTATTTCTAATATCATATCTAATATAAAATATCTAGATGTCACAGTTGAATTGCATTGCTATTGCAAATTTGTTAAAAATTGAAGAATCGTACATCAACTTTCAAAATTAAGTCAAATGTCATGAGAGTAATTAAAAATTTATTGCGTACACCATAGTGTCAAGAAAAAAGTACTACGCGGTACTCTATTCTTGAACGGGCATCTGTAATTTTATTTAACATTACAAATAATCCCTAATTAGATTTTATAATGAATTGTATCTAGAAATAATGGTGATACGAGAAAAATTTAGGTGCTTTTCATTATAGAATATTAATGGATGCGCCATCAGGTACCAATCATTCTTCAACTCTTATTGGATTAAATATTAATTAAAACCTTTCAATAATTTTGATAGATACTGAAGACCTGAGTTTTAACGTCTTTCAACGATCGTAGGGTGGAAATTTCACTATGGATACCAAAAACTCTGGCTTAAAGAAGAGAAAAATTATTTGGACAATATACTTTTACATAAGACAGATAATGGGAAAATTTCAAAATTTGTTGTTAAAAAATTAATGGATGGATTAAAATGTGGATACACTGATTATAGCGACTCTCCAACTTCTCGATACCATTTTTGTAGTACGATTTGTCCTTTCCTTCAAAATAGGCCTCAATTTCGGCGATCACCTCTTCATTCGACGAAAATTTCTTTCCAGCGGGCTTCCTTTTGAGATCTGAGAACAGGAAATAGTCGCTGGGGGCCAGATCTGGAGACTACGGTGGATGAGGAAGCAATTCGAAGCCCAATTCATGGATTTTTGCCATTGTTTTCACTGACTTGTGACACGGTGCATTGTGTTGGTGAAGCAGCACTTTCTTTTTCTTCAAATGCGGCCGTTTTTTGTCGATTTCGTCCTTTAAACGGTCTAATAATGCTATATAATAGTCGCTGTTGATGGTCCTTCATTTTTCAGAATGGAAAATTATTCCATGCGCATCCCAAAATTCAGACGCCATAAGCTTGCCAGCCGACTGTAGCATTTTCCCACACTTTGTAGCCGGTTCATCGTGTGCAGGTCACCTGGATGACTGTCGATTGGACTTCGGAGTGAAATAATGGAGCCATGTTTCATCCGTTGTCACATATCGATGCAAAAACTCGAGTTTATTACGCTTGATCATCTTCGAACGCTGCTCCGAATCATCAACTCGTCGTTGTTTTTGGTCAGGAGTGAGGTTCAACTGTATTTTTCCCTTCAAAAATCAATATTTTTTCAACACGCGAAATTCCTTTTTAGCCATTTTTTTATAATAACAAAGTTGCTTCACTCAAAATGCTAAAATTCACAAATTAATTATCCGACAGCTGTCAAATTTATAAACGTATCTTTTGAGGGTTAGGGCTAACTAAAAAACATATGGATTTAATTCCAGTAGCACCATCTATGTGTCAAGCCGGGGACTTTTCAAATGTCCTGTTATATATACCCTACACTTTATAGAAACGGTACTTGGTATACTTGAATAATCAAGGAGTTATGCATTAAGAAAGGGGCCTACTCAAAATTTGTATTATTTTTGTTACATCTATTATATGAAAGTAGTTATGATGAACTAGTAATGGATTATACAAAACAATGTTTTCTAATTAGTAAGTAATTGAGTAATTAATTTAACAATATCACATATGATTGAAATATTAATCTGTCAATATAGTAATACCCCCAGTTTCGGATAAATCAAAGGATATTTGAGGACAAGTTACATTAGTACATGATATAACGTAACAAATTATCGACGAAATGTGTGCAGACACGAAAAACTCTCTCCATCGTTGGCCGAAGAAAAGGAAGAAAAACTTTCGGCAGGAAAATCCACACGGGATGACAAACTGACTACAGATATGAGTTTCTCCGTTCGATATATATAAAGTTTCGGCCATAAGTCCGCGGATACGTTCGAAAAGCCGAACGAAAATTATACCGATGTATCAAAGAATATCGGAATCGAGAGAAATATCCGTTTAATCGTAGCTCGCCAACGGACTCTAAATCAAACTTTCCGGTGGAATTACGAAGTTATGAGTGAATATTTCCAGGCCGCACCTGCCCGCGCTGATCGCTTCTCCATTTGCCTAAAATATGTGCGAATGTGTGTCTTCATGAATAAAAGATGGCATCGGTGGCTCAAGACGTTCCTCATCAATTCATTTCGGAATCGACGTTGCCACCGACACGGACCTATCAGCAGTTTTATTGCGCTTTTGACGCTGATTGTATTTTTTTGATCGCACCTCTTCCTTGTTTATCCCTTTTTATTTTATTCTATTTTTATTTTACTACATTTTATATATATTCTGTAATGTTGGGAACTATCAATATTTTAGTCGCTATTTTTGGTTCGACTAGTTTTATTATTTTTTACCAGTGACTGTTTCAGTCGCCGTTTTCGGTCCGACTGATTTTGTTACTCTTAACTATCGACTGTTTAAATCGTGTAAGTCGGAGTTTACTCTGATACACATATTAATTAAATACAGTTGGAAATATTAATACCCCTATCAGACTAAAAACTAACAAAACAATAACCTTTAGGCAGAATTCATATTTATTCATCAAGTTACTTTCCGTGAACAGTGATATATTCAGTCAAACCCTTTCAAATCAGGGCCCTCAGTTTCTATACATATTTATAGAATTATTGGTATACTTTTAAAATGATTTTCAGTTCCGTCAGATAGTTCCTTATTCGTGCCAAACTTCATTCACTATTACAACAATTATTTTACTAAAACCTGGGACTGAATCTTGGAATTAGTGTATTCTGTTTTAGTCTAGTCTTCTATATGTTGCCCAGGATTTTTTAAGAAATATGTATACACAATTTTTATCAAAAATTGGGTATTTTGCGAAAGACTAATATTTTTCTATATTCAGAGTATTGTTAGTTGCTTTACTACTACTTTTCCCATCTTCGTAATAACATAAAATAAAATAGGATCAATATCTAAAGGATATTCCAGCTTCTAGCATTGTGATGAATTGAATATATGTAGACAAGTAGTAAATCAAAATCATACTGATCTCATACAGTTTTGTTACTTTTTAGTTAGTTATTACGGACTTTATTAAATATTATGTTACGACATAATTTCTTAAATTTTTGTATACATAACTTCTTATTATTTTTGGCAGTTTTTAAAATATTACAAATCTATATAATAGTTGTCAATATCAAATGTCAGTACATTAAAGGTCAATTGACCATATTAGCATATACGAAAGCAACTAATGACGAAAAATATCAAAATGCTTATATTTTTTTAAATGAAATTGCTTATCCAATAGTTCCGGAGATTCCGAACCTCCAAGATTGTGTAATGGAGCTTTATTAAATTTCGAAATACCGCACCGAACGTTTCCTAGCGATCGGTTTGAAAGCTGAAAAATTGGCCGATCTGCTGACGAGGGAAGAGAATGGGAACAGAATCGGTCCAGATGCTTATTACATGTTATCCGCCCGGAAAATGTTGGCTCATTGATAGTCAACAAAGCGAAGTAAGCTGCACAAAACGTTTGAATATGGAGCTTACTACATAATTTGCTCGTAGTACGTTTCGAATGCCAATGCGGTCTGCGCAGCTGCTTTTACCAGGAGCAGCGGGTATTGAATATAGAAAGTTTCTGGTCGAAACGATGGAGATACTTGTCGCTCGGTGGAAACTACGGTTACAATATTACCGTACACTTCATTATTGTTCGATTATTGATAAAACACTATGTGTTAAAAGCCTAACACATTTAATTATTAACGATTAAGGAAATATGTTATATGAATTATGCTTTTTAATATATTCGTAGTATTATTTTAATAAAAATACTTTTTAAAAAACCACAGTATATCACTCAATTTAGCTTCAGGCAAACTCATCAGTCTTTCTCTCAATTATAGAGATGAAAAACTTAATACCTACACACTGGTTTGGTATTATTAATAAGCAGTCAACAATTAACCATATCAAATGCCATACACCATATATATGCATAAACATATCAAATGTCATTGAAAATAGATATAAAGGTAAACAATTATCTTCAGCTATATTCTTAGATGTAGCACAAGCCTTGTTCATAAGCCACAGAAAATGTTCTCGAAGTAACACATTGAATTATTAAAATTTTACAGTCAGAATATTTAGAGTCAAACCAAACGAAGTCTACCTTACAATTAAAGGAGATAGTAGGCTTACCAAGGTATAGGGGCTAATTATTTCCTTCTCTACACATCTGATTTGCCACAAAGAGAAAATGGGGATTGTAAAATGATGATGGCTATATTTACTGATGATACTGTGATTCTCGCTATCGGACACAATAACGATGAAGCCATATAAAAATGACAACAGGCCAAGTGACAATATAAGTAATTGAACTCAAGCCTGGAAATAAAAATGAACAAAAGCTGATGTGTGAACTCCATATATCATCAAAAAGCACAAGCACCAATTACAATAAATAAAACTATCGTTCCATATGACAATAATACTAAGTGCGTCGGAATTATTCTTGATGCAAAATTTCGCTGGAAAGAGCATGTAAAAAGGAACAGCAAAGGACTTAGAATTCAAATATAGAAAAATTTATTCGTAAATTTTAAGAAAATCCAATTATCGATACATAATTAATTGATATAATACAAGCAAGCGATTATGAGAATGCTCGACGAAAAGTAATACAAGTTTTCTAGAACCAGACGTCCTGAGAAGTATTGTAGGTGTACCTGAATACTACAGGACTGGTTACTTACACAGAGACAATTATATAACTACTGTCGCTTAAAAAATTAAGAGAATCGTTAGAGGACATGAGAGACCAAATTATCATGAAATTTTGACACTTGTCTTTTGACCCACATAACATATTAGGGCTAAATTAAGCTTGGCAAGAATTGCAAGTGGTGTTATTGAGGACTTCATCAGTAAGGATTTAACATTGTATTGACTGCGTCTACACGTAATCGGACAATTTTAGGATAATTATAATAACAGACACTGAAGGCTGTTAGTGAAGAGGTTTTATTAATAATTATTCATAGATAACCTAGAACTAAAGTTACTTGTTCATCATTAATATGACCATTACTGTCAACTACTTTTACTCAAATGATAGCCACATAGAGCAAGATCTAAGAAATATCCTGGATGGAGTAAAGCTAGAATTTGTTATTCCCAAATATTTGTTAAACAATTTTCTATGAAAAAAATAATGAAAAAAATCTGCAAGCCGAACAAAAATAATTTTTGTATCAAGCTTCCTGCGTATACTACACAATAGACCACAGTTCTGCTTTGTTGGCTCATCATAGATGATAAATGATTCTCGTATATTATCATTTCACTTCCGCGAATTTATTAGGTGCTTTAGTATGCCCATAATACCAATTAATACAATAAATTAAAAATATTTTACCTTATCTAAAAGCAATAAATACATCATATACTTAATACATCAATAAAACTAAAATAAAAACTTTTCTTCACTAGATCATCAATTTTTTTATTATCTCGTCCACGTTAAATATTAATTTTTAAATAGGAAATATAATGTAATTTAGGAAGGGTCTTTTTTATTAGCATTTTACTACAACATCAAATTAGAATAAAACGAGAAGCTTAAGAATTATGGGTTATTCTACCGAAATTATACTTGAGTAAAACCAATTTCGAAACGGCATTGTGTTGTGTAGCGGATAAAAATGTTTTTTGTATCACTATTGTACCTCGTCGGACCTCGACCGAAAAGGGACAAAAAATAGAAACCTCAATAGTCTCTAAATCAAATATTTTCTTATTACAGTTTCTCTTTCTGGGTATTCTTTTATTAAAAGGATGATAGTGGAAAGGAAGCTGGAAACACTTGCTTCACAATATTAAAAAATATACGGTTGCCAAGGGAAGGAAATACACGGATAAAGTTGGTAGGAATTGTTGGGTAATCTGACGATAACTATTGTCCGAAAGCAATATTAAAAATATCATTATTATACAGCTGAACATGGATTTATATTGCCACCATATATATTGGGTGTCCAAAGCTAGTTTTTTTTCAAAATAACCTTTAAACTATCAATGTTAAATTAAATTATAATTTTTTTTTAATAGACAAAAGCACATGGTACTAAAACTCTCCAGTATTCTAAGTAGTTATTGCTTGTAAATAGAAAAAATCGATTTGTTTTCATATTTTCGAAGATGAATCCTTTCAGAACTTATCTTTAAAATGTCTTTCCAAAATTTAAATTATATTTGAAGATATAGCTGATTTACTCATCAGGCATCTAAACTGTGGCATCTAAACACGAAATTTTAAACGCGTTTTTCTTGAAATTATTTTTCTCTAGACCACTGACATGATATCTTATGTTCTACTTAAACAATTTACGTACCGGATATACAAAAACAATTTATATTTTTTTAATTTCTAGACTAGAATAACTAACCTAAAGTCGTTTTTAGTAATAAAACCTTTTTAAACTAAGTTACTCCTTCCCAGATTCTTATTTCCTTTCCATTTTTAAGTTAATGATGTTTCTACAATAAATAGAAGACTATAAGTACCTTAACAATTTGCTCAACACTCAACGCTATCCTCTCAATGGTTCAAGCTCGCGTCTACTCTTGTCAATGAAGTTACTAATGATTCAAGAATTATCTTAAAATATTCACTTCATAATCATAATCAAAGATTTGGGTTCTTATTTAAAGCACCAGGAAAAACCGTTTAGATTAATTGAAAGAAATGAGATTTTGAGGGAAGAGTGTCAACAGTATTGTTTCCTACCGCGGAATTACTGTCGACTGCTGGAACCATATCTTTTCGAAAGAAAACTTAAAGTATTTTGGCTAGAGTTCCACAGGGTAGGGTCCTGAGACCGTTCAATATCTGCTCTATACTGCTGATATCCCAACAAGGAAAGAAACAGTACTTGGAACATTTTCTGATGACACAGTTATAATGGCAAAAGATGTATCTCTGTCTAAGGCTATAGAATAAGTACACGTAGCGCTCAACAAGATCTACAAATGGAGTAGGGACTGGAAAATACAACCTAATAGCTCAAAATCCATGTTAATTTTGCGTTGCGGCGAATTGACAAAAACTTAATTATATTACTTGACGACGGATGCCCTATTGCTGAAGCAGTTTCAGCTAAAAATGTCGGATTATATCTCGATGGTAGGTTAAACTGGAAACATCATGTGAGATAAAAAGCAGAGCAAATTCGACTGAAAGTCAACCGACTGTACTTGTTAGTTAGAAGATACTCTCAACTTGATTTAAAATCAAAGAGATTGGCTATCATTCCAATCAATCAATCATTCCTAATTCCTTGGACCTATGGAGTGCAAATATGAGTTGCACTAAAACATAAAACCAACCAGTAACCCAACGAACCCAAAATAAAGCTCTACGATTAATTACCAAAATAATACACGAAATGATCCAAGATCTTGCCCTATGACATGAAAGAAGGCCATTCATTGCCAGAATATTCTATTGGATTAAATTTTATAGTTCAATTTTGTATAACATAAATATATTAGCTTTTTTAGCAAATTTATGATTTATAAAACATATACTAAAACTGACCCAGTTTCGGAAATAATAGTAGATGAGAGCACATGTGGGACTCAGCTTGGATCTATCACTCTTGCTACTACCACCAAAATCGCAAACGCCGCTTCTAAATAACTTGTACCAGTAATTCGAGGTTTTAAGAGATTGTCGGTGATAAAAGCACTATAAATTTATCTCTATTTTAGTCTCTATAGAATATAGTGCTATAGATACCTGGTCTTCGTCCGAAAACCATAAAAGCCCACAAAATTATATTAGAAATTTTATACAAAATCTGAACATACTTAAAATTCGAATAAAAAGCTAAGTAAATAGAGATCAAATGATATAATACATTGAAGACACTTGTGATGTAAGTCCTAAATATAATACTGAACACTTTTCGGGGTTATTTAGTTTCTTAACTTGTTCCCACGTTGCTATATTTTCGAAGAATGGGCTTCATTATCATAAACGAGTTCATTTATATACTGTTTCCGCTGTTATTATGAATGAGATAATAAAACGGAAAGAGAAAACACTAAACAGGCTGCATTAATGGCAGAATTTTGTTCGCAACTACTAGAACATTTCAAAATTATTAATCATATCACCGCCTCGTTTTCATTAAATGACATTTTATTCAATCATTACCCGCCGTTGCTGTGGTTTCTATTTCAGAATAAATATCATTTAAAATATCTTTGGCGTTTTTTCAAATAGTTGTGGCTTATAACATAATTAGCATTAATTAAAGAAACACAGTCTTTTATTTTGAGAATAAAGTATTTTTGATTCTGAATAGTAATGGAGAATTCTAAAGGGCGGACGTTTGAAAGGATGTTTTTCCAGCTAATGAGGCTTCATTATTTCTTTGCTCTATAGTTTTAATTTTTCTTGTCAATGCGTTTTTATCCTTAATAAACTAACATAAAGAAAAGTCAGCTTTGCTTTTTTACAGGAATATTCTAGCTATAGTATTTCAAACAATTTAATTTTTTTTTCACAAAATACCTTAAGTAATAATTGTAAATAAAATATAATAAAAAACTTTAAACTATTTAGATGCTGCATATATATTGTCTTATAAATTAGTTTTTGTTTTTCTGTTGTATTGTTGTTTGTTGTATATACAGTTTTGCAAAAAGCGTTGTAATTTTAAAGAATAACACTATTGTGTCTTAGCTCATATTCCAACTCTTTTTTCGCGCAGTTTTAGGCTCAAACTGATCAAATGTAGTATACAGAGATCCTCATTAATGATTTCAACGAGTAAGACTTTCATATAATAATCCTCAAATTTATTTGGCTATCCAAAACACTCTTTCTTCAGTGTAAAAATCAACTCGGTGTCCCGCAAATGTAATTTACTAGATAAAAATTCAGCTACGCAGCTCTTTGACAGATGTAGCATAGGAAATAAAGGATAATAGTGGCAGAATAACCCACGAAGAGATGTAATCGAACTTTAATGCTTTTAACTAGTGGTGGAAACTATCGACTGAAATCGATTATCGACTGTTTAGTAATTGACTACGTTTTACCAGTGACTGTTTCAGTCGACTGTTTTCAGTCGCTATTTTCGGTCCGACTGATTTTATTCTTATTTGCTATCAACTATTTCAGTCGTGAACTTTTAGTTACTATTTTTGGTTCTACTAGTTTCATTCGACTGATTTTTAATGTTCTGGCTCTGTCGTCCTAGCCGCGACCTTGGCAAAAATGTACCCAATATTTGCTTACGTAGATTTATATCTAACATATATTTTTATGATTTTTTTGGTGGGTTGCCTGTAAATAACAATATATTGTATATTAATATAGCAGCATTTTGGAATGATATCTTTCAAAGTTGTTAATGCAAAGATTAAAAATGTGAATGATGAATGATATTATAATTTTGACTGATTTTATGGCAATAATAGGAAATATTTCGATTACTCTCTCAATTTTTGTTAAAAAAAGTTTCCGTTCAATAATAAATAAAACATTTGCTTTATTTACAAAAGCTCTAGTAGTTACTGTTCGACAATTTTTAATTATGTCATGAATTTTTTTTCTCTATGATTATGTGTATGTTTAATTTTTAGTATTTATGGTTATAGTACATCTATAGTGTTTAGCTTTGTATAAGTTCTATTATATTGTCTATATTTATTATAGTATATTATTTAAAAATAGCAAGTGACATAGTAAAATACGATTAAATATTTTTGGAGTATTATTTCATTCCGTAGAAAGATTCCATTCCATTTTATTAGTAATTATTTTTTCCTTTTTCTTTTTTAAAGTTAACACGTGAAGGAATAAGTATATCTCCGTCTCGCTTATACTACCGTTGGAAAATATAAGCAGATATAAAATTAACTGCTCCAAGCAATTATCTCCGTTCTTTCCTCTCTCATAATTTATACAGGAAAGGCTCCGTATATCTTCATCTAACATCACGAATTGAACAAAACAGTCGAACCGTGCATTTGACTGAAAATAGTAATTACTATTTTCAATCGCTAGTTGTTGATTATCGACTTACTGAGAATTACTGCAAAAACTACCAAGAAAGGGAATTATAAAACTCACCAACTTGATCAATACAGCATTTAGATTAAAACATGTCCTAGACATTTGGAAGAGGGCGGAAATTATAATGATCCCAAAACCTGGGAAGTCAGCGAACGAAATAAAAGCCTATAGATCTATATCACTGCTACCAGTAATATCAAAGGTTTTTGAAAAACTCCTGTTGAAAAGCATAAAACCGGTCACAGAGAGAAAAAACCTAATACCAACACACCCGTTTAGGTTTATTAACAAGCACTCAACTACTGACCAGGTCCACAGAATGACACATGTTATTGAAAAAGCCTACGAAAGTAAAAAAGTCTGCTCAGCTATATATTTAGATGTTGCACAAGCTTTCGATAAGGAAAATGCTACCAAAATAACACACCGAACTGATACATTTCTACCAGAATATTTAGAGTCAAACATACAAGAAGCTTACTCTACAATAAAATAATCTAAAGCAGGTGTACCACAAAGAAGTGTACTAGCACCAATGCTTTATCTACTCTACACTTGTGATATACCACGGATCAATTACGGTGGCTACATTTTCTGATGATACTGCGATTATAGCTGTCAGAGACAATAGTGAAGAAGCCTCACGAAAATTACAACAGGCAAGTGACAATATTAATAATTGGACACAAGCTTGGAAAATAAGATTTAATGAAAGTAAATCTGTACATGTGCAGTTCACCTATAAATAGATCGTACAAGCACCCATAACATGAAATAATACTATCATTCCATATAGCAATGCTAAATATCTCGTAATGAATCTCGATGCAAAACTTCGTTGGAAGGAACATAAAAAGAAGAAAAGAAAGAACTGGAATTTAAATATAGGAAAATGTACTGGCTAATTGGAAGAAAATCACAATTATCAATACATAATAAATTGCTATTATATGAGCCAATATTGAAACCTATATGGGCATACGGAGTTCAATTATGGGGATGTTCTGCAAAGGATTACAAGGGGGCAAGAGGAAAGACTCCATTCTCATACGAATATTGAAATATTACAACTGTTGGATACCACCAGAACAGGACTCAAACAGACTCAAAAGAATCAAACCATCTGATCTTGTGTAGTGTTGTGTAGTGAGGTGCATATATTAAACAATTCAGCAGTGACATGTATAAACATTATTTCACCAGAGAATGAGATAGGGCCGATGGGTCCTCCTAGATATATACATAGATTTAAGTTATAATAAAGACAAATTGTAGGTTAGATGGAAGCAACTAGTAACAATATATTAATTAAATAATAAAATACTGTTTTCAGTGGCTAGAGGCTAGTTTTTTGACTACGACTCTTTCGATTGTTTTCAGTCGATAGTTCCCAACGCTAGTTGAAACTCTGTGTGCCGGCTATGGCTTGCTGATGATTATGATGACTAATCTTGATTAAAAAACTGGACGAAAAACGCTGTGGAGTATAGAAGTATCACAAACCAGAACATTTGATACAAATTATTACACCGGGTATACCGCATTGGACCAGGCGTGTAACCAATAAAATAATTTCACAGTTCACCACCGTAATTTGGTTATATGCGAATTTAGACGACGGACTTTTCCGTATCGTTTAACGTACAACGAGCGAAATGCATTCGCCCCGCATTCTAGCCCAAAACGGTACGGGGCTGGGCTGGAAACTTTTAAGGAAATTACTGGAGTGCATTTTTGTTCTGTACAGTGGCGTTTTTGTTCGTCCGTAGATGCGCGCCCCGAATGGTTTGAACGTGGCCTGGATTTGACGGAGGAAATACTTTTAAAAGATTTTAATGAATTCGGGCTTAGCGCTGCGCAAAAACTAGTTCGGGAGAGAGAGAGAAAGAGAGAGAGACAGAGATTAAAATACGGTTTAGCGAGGAATATTCGGTCGGTGCTGAATTAAGTTGCAAGTTAACGGTTCGCGGTATCAATTAGGAAATGTGCCTGGGAAATTAAGCTGGTCCGGTAAATGTATTCGTATGCACGACGTATTTACGTGTAAACATCTCTTTTTCGCTTTTTAATATAGAGAGAATGATCCTAATAGGTACACACCAGTTTAGATTGTCTGGTTCTGTCTGGTGACCAGGTGCATAAAATGTTTATGAAGGTGAATATATATGTCGACTTATATCACCGAACCACTAAACTAGTAAAATCTTATAACAGGTCAATTGAAATTTCCCCGGCCTACCATATTAAAACACATTTTTTTGGCAAAATTAATTTTTTTATTCAACATAATTCCCTTCAAGGGTGATACACTGATTATAGCGAACATCCAAATTTTCGATACTATTTTTGTAGTACGGTTTATCCTTCAAATAGGCTTCAAATAGGCCTCAGTCTCGGAGATCACCTCTTCATTCGAGGAAAACTTCTTCCCAGTGAGCATTCTTTTGAGATCTGAGAACAGGAAATAGTCGCTGGTGACCACATTTGGAGAATAAGGTGAACGAGGAAGCAATTTGCAGCCCAATTCATGGATTTGGCCATCGTTTTTACTGACTTGTGACACTGTGCATTCTCTTGGTGAATCAGCACTTTTTTTTTCTTCAAATGCGACCATGTTTCGGCGATTTCGTCCTTCAAACGGTTTAATAACGCTATGTAATAGTCGCTGTTGAGGGTCTTGCCTTTTTCAAGGTAGTCAATGAAAATTATTCCATGTGCATCCCAAAACACATACGCCATAACTTTGCCAGTCGACTGTTTTTCCATGCTTTGGAGCGGGTTCGTCGTGTGCAGTTTACTCGGATGACTGTCGATTGGACTTCGGAGTGAAATGCCAGGTTTCATCCAATGTCACTTATCGATGCAAAAACTGAAACACTACTCCGATTCATCTAGTCTTTGTTGTTTTTGGTCAAAAGTACATAGAGCTTTCTCGTACCCAAATATTCGTGAATGATTTGATGTACACGTTCATTTAATATCTTTAAAGTCTCCGCTCTTTCATTCAATTTTTAATTTACGGTCATTCGAATTCATTTTTGTGGATTTTTGAAATGTTTTCATGGATAACAACCTCTTTTGGGCGTCCTCTGCATTCACCGTCTTCGGTGCTCATTTCACCACGTCTAAACTTAGCACACCAATCCTTGATGGTTGATTTTCCTGGGCCAGTGGCCGAAATTTGGTATCATGCCAAGTTTTTGCTTGAAATGTATTTTTGCCCTTCAAAAAGCAATATTTTATCAACAAGCGAAATTCCTTTTTATCCATTTTATTCACAATAACAAAAGTTACTTAACTCACAATGCTATAGTTCACAAACTAATGATCCGATCAAATTTATACACGCTTCTTTTGAGGGTTAGGGCTAACTAAAAAACATATGGATTTAATTCTAGTGGAGCCATCTATGTGTCTATTCTTGTTGTAAATCGGGATATTAAGAGAATCTCATATTACACTCGAACTATTATTATTCTTAGATAACACCAAAACAGGACGCAGACTCACAACAATCCAACCATTTAATCTTTTGTAATATAGTGTAGTAAGGTATGTTTAATAGAAAAGTATTACTACTAAAAAATAAACATTATTACACCCAAGACTTTATAGGTAAGGACCAATGTGTCGTTCTAGATATATACCTAGGTTTTAGTTATCGTAAAGGTTAGTCGACAATGACTGGTAACAATGTAATAAAGATATATATAAAAAAACTTAAAAATATTCGGAATCGTTCATTTTCATTATACAGTGACAAGGATGATTTTTATCTCGTCAATTTTTATTCTATTTCTTACCTAGTTTTACTAAATTTTTTATCTAGTTTTACTAAAAAAAACGTATAGAATTTGTATTTTTAATAATGCTAAATAGGTTAAATAAAACTATGAAATATAACTTGCCTGTATTCTAATCTTAATTATATATTATCAAATTGAATGAATGAATGAAAAATGGTGTAAGTGTGTTATGTTCAATTTTTATTCTCGCTTGCTTCATGTACTAATTCCATCTATCTGTGCTCATTTGTCTTGCTTCAGTCAGCGTTTTCTTCTCTCGTGAAGTATATGTGTGATAAATTTATCATCCTAGGTTCACTTAGGTCGCCCTTTGATTTTTCCACCCTCTGTCCATTTGCTTACCATATTCTCTTTACCTGCCCTGTATCCTAAATTGGGTATAAGCGTTGCACCAGCTGAGTTGTTCTATGTACTCTTCGACTGATTAAATATTGAGGTTTTCGATAACTTTATTTCTCGTCCTGTCCATCATTCTTATACCCCTAATGCTTCTGAGCTATTTCATTTCATCTGGTTGTAACTTATTTTTATCTGTCTTTGATAGTACCCACATCTCCCAACTGTTAGTCATTCTTATGTACGATTTATTGGTAAAAAATTCGATTACGTTTTTGGTTTCACTAAAAGTATTTCACATTCGTATTTTATTATATATTATTAACAATTATTCCAAAAATGATTTGAACTGCAAATATATGCATTTTAATAAAGACTCTGGATCTCGAAAAAGAAGTTCATCAAAAACTTCACAAATTATGAATCGATCGAATATTACGAAACTTGATCACAAACTAAACAACAAAATACTTGTTTAACTTTGAATACCTTTATATAACAACTTTCAATAATTTGTCTTATAAAACTATATGCGACTTTCGGTTTCGATCTAAGAAATAGGCCTTCTAGGTCAAACTTTCTTGTGTTTCAAAACAGTTTGAATCTCTATTCTACTATTTCTACTTTTAACGTTAACCAAAATTAAACTCATCAAATTCAAACTTTTGCAACCATTTGTAACAACACCGCTCATTCAAGTCAGTTTGATTCAAATTCCACTTATTTTATCGAAAGCTGAAGAAAAAATGGTGAATATGTATGCCAATACAAAAAGGCGGTTTGAGAGTTGATGATAGAGGTTCCTATTTTTTTTTATTTAAAAAGCACATATGGCACATGTTTCAACTAGATATTTACTACAACTATTTGGCCACATTCTTCTTACAGACCCGACCTAAGATTTCAAACCTAAACTGAATTAGCTTTTAATAGATATACTCTCACTGGTACATTTCACATTTTCACAATTCAAAAACACAAATTTTTACACATAATTTAACTTTAATAGTTCAAAAGCTTTTTTCAGCCTCCGGATAGGACCACTGTGGTTGAACAGTTGCAGTACTTCGACGTTTTTATGTTCTCGTATCCTCTCTTGGTGTTTTCCTTAAAACTGTTTAATTTTTTCGTTGACGGTTGGTACCACCCTTAGATATTTGTGGCTGTCTTCATTTTTAATACACAATGAACGTTAACAATTCGACGTAGAACTCTTTTTTAATAAGTTTGGATCATGCTAATATTGGGTTTCCTTGTGCAACCCCATAGTTCAATACCATAGCCTCCATACTTGGTCAAAATTTGCTTACATAATTATAATTTATTGTGCAGTGTTATTTCGGCTGTGGTACAAGTAAACAATACATTTGTTTGAGCCTCATAGAAGTTCCGCCCTTTTCTATTTAACATGTTTCAAATCTCATTTATTTATTGGTATTCTCTGCCAAGCAGTGTAATATTTACACACATATTTTTTTTAATAACTACTATATAGCGTTGCTCTATCCTGCTAATTTTCTTCATTTAGTCCAAAAATAGTATATTCTTAAATAGAGCGATGACCATTATGTAGAACCCACCCTATATAAAACCTACCAAACTAATAGCAACAGAACAATTCAGTCCCCAGAGTAAATTTAACTTTAAAATTCAAACCGTAGTCATGGTGAGTGACTACAGGCTAGAAAATTTAATTTAATAACATATAAAAGTGTCCTTAGTCGCAGATAGTCGCAGAGGAATATTTAATTTCCCTCCTCTTACTGAATAGTAAATTCGGATAAAGCACCAGACGTTACCCTCCGAGTCAGTAATTAGTTTTATAGGTAGGAGGGAGACATGGCTACGTAAAGACTTTAAAAATTCAACAGATACGGGAAATTTCTAGTTTAGGAAAAGAACTAACTTCGTCGGGGATAGAACGACTAGCTGGTGTTTTAGTTGAAAAATATGTAAAATCTCGCTGTGGTATCCCGGAGAAGATATCGAGCTGAAAGCTAGAGGTTTCAACCACCTTGGAAAAGTTCGCCTCTTTTAACTAAATGCTAATCTCTCGACTGAACTCGAGTTTCGATGACTAACGAGTGGAAATCTTTAAAAGTATTATTGGGTTACTTCTTGATGCAACTCTGAGAAAGATAGTAGTTTATAATCGATTGTGTTAAAGATGTTTATGAAATAAAATATCAATTAATTATATAAATACTCTTTGTTATCAGATAGAATGTGCATTAATTAAGGGTCTCTTAATTAATTACTGTATATAAGGTATAAAAATGGATGCGAAACATAGGTAGGAGCCTTTGTAGATAAAGTAGTGATAACAACTGAGAGACCAGATCATTTACAGAAAATCTTAAACAGATGGAACGAAAACACGAAAAATATAAATATCCAAATTGAGAACGTAAAAATAGAACATATAAATGCATTGAAAATAAATGTATTATATAAAAAATAAATGCAAAATTAGTTTTTTTTATTCATTGTAATTCCCTTCAAGGGTGATACACTGATTATAGCCACTATCCAATTTTTCGATAGCATTTTTGTAGTACGATTTGCCTTTGTTTCAAAATAGGCCTCAGTTTCGGCGATCATCTATTCATTGGACGAACATTTCGTCCCAGCGAGCAATCTTTTGAAATTTGAGAACAGGAAATATTCGCTGGGGGCCAGACCTGGAGAATAGGGTGGATGAGGAAGCAATTCGAAGCGCAATTCATGGATTTTTGCAACCGTTTTCACTGACTTGTGACACGGAGTATTGTCTTAGTGAAGTAGCACTTTCTTCTTCTTCAAATGCGGCCATTTTTCGGCGATTTCATACTTCAAATGGTCCAATAACGCTATGTAATTGTCGGTCCTTCCTTTTTCAAGGTAGTCGATGAAAATTATTTCATGCGCATCCCAAAATACAGACGGCATAGCCTTGCCAGCCAACTGTTGCATTTTCCCACGCTTTGGAGCGGGTTTATCCTGTGCAGTCCACTCGGATGAGTGTCGATTGAACTTCGGGGTGAAATGATGGAGCCATGTTTAATCCAATGTCACATGTCGATGCAAAAGCTCGTGTTTATTACGCTTGATCATCTTCAAATATTGCTTCGAATCATCAACTCGTCGTTTTTTTTTGGTCAAAAGTGACCGGCGTCACCTATTTTGCATAGAGCTTTCTCATGCCCAAATATTCGTGAATGATATGATGTACACGTTCAGTTGATATATTTTTAGAATGCCTGCTATTTCATTTAAATTCAATTTATGGTCATTCAAAATCTTTTTGTGGATTTTTTAAATGTTTTCGTCGGTAACAACCTCTTTTGGACGTCTACTGCGTCTTCGGTGCTCATTTCACCACGTCTAAACTTAGCATACCAAT
Organism: Rhynchophorus ferrugineus; assembly: GCF_030347505.1. Lineage (NCBI taxonomy): Eukaryota > Metazoa > Arthropoda > Insecta > Coleoptera > Curculionidae > Rhynchophorus > Rhynchophorus ferrugineus. Next base: position 38,985,754 of record NW_027472585.1, on the reverse strand, counting down.
GTTTGCTGGTTGATTTTCCTGAGGCAATGTCCGGAAACTTTTTATGCATTCTTTTCACAATAATAAAAGTTGCTTCACTCAAAATGCTATAATTCACAAACTAATGATCCAACAGCTCTCCAGTTTTTACATGCATCTTTTGAGGGTAACTAAGAAACATATGGATTTTATTTTAGCGCCATCGATGTGTCAGGCCGGGGACGTTTCAATTGGGTATCACAGTTTCCCCACACGGTCTAAAACGTAATTTTAGTAACTTCCCCATCTAAGACTTTTTCTTCCATCATATCATGAGTTTTAAGTTTTATAATTTTATAATCAGTGTAAAAAGTTTTTATAAGTCTTTAAGTATTTTGATTAATTGTGTATCGGTTTAACTAATTAATATTCAACGCCCATTTGTCGCAGGACATATTTTACGAAACCACCGAAATCATTTTTCCGAACGGGGCAATCCGTCAAGTCACTAAAACGATTTGTACCAATTAGTTTGCGTAATCAACTTCTACCGTGACCCCGCCGTCATCAAAATAAACAACGCCGGTAACAGTTTCGATCACGAGACTCATTCATTTCCGCGAATTGTCACAAATATCATACTGTATTTGTCGAAAATCCTTCCTTCTGTTATTGGCAAAACGAGAATAATAGAGAAGCAAGACTCCACATTAATTCTACAGAGACGAGTTATAGGATTTATTTGTTACCCTATCGGATTACTAATGAAGTTATGCAAAACAGTTCGGATCGATTACTTCTTGTTACATTGGGTCGGAAACGTGGATTTCGGGACAAAGTTTCGGAACGGAATTGTTTTTGTCCTGTTAGATTTATATCGTGTGATGGGAGGGAGTAGTTAATATAATATTCCGACACATATAAAGTGTATTTGCATATTGATTTTGTGTAGTTTTATGGCGAGTTTACTAACTCTTCTTGCATCTAGATAAAACTAAATATCAGTTTGTTGTACGCATCATTCCAGGAGGATACTAACTCCGATTGTATATGCCGATAGGCAATTTTAAACCAACATCTCATTTTAAAGAAATTCTACCATTATCAAAAATAAAATAGTAGGCTTATAAAAGTTTTCCTTTAAAATAATCCCAATAATTTTCTTCCTCCAACAAGTTGTTCAATTCAATTTCAGGAATAATCCTGGAATAATATTTTTAATATTGTATTTTTTGGTATTTTTTGGGATCAGGAAATAGCCAAAAAATTAGAGGGATCAAGATCAAGTGAATAGAATAAAATATCAAGAAATATTTCTTGTTAATAACTTGTACTGATGAATGTAATTTACAATTAAGTATATCATAATATGAAGGTCTTACTATTTTGGGAAACTATATGTTGCAGCTTTACAATATATCTTATTATTTCACAATGTTTTGCAATTATAATTTAAAATAATTCAGACACTCTTTTTATTTAATTTTGTGTTCTGTTTTGGGGATTCCTCTTTATCAATTAGAATTTATCTGGACTGGAACTACTACTTATCGTGGATTTCGATCCACGGTGATCAGTATTAAGCCTCTCGATGGGGTCATTCCAAATGTCATCCGGTTTTACCCAGCTTAGTTACTGTCCCAACTGGGATGATTTTTCTTGTATGATTTTGCACTTTATTGTAGTTTTATATGCAATAACAAACAAATTTACAACCATGCTACAACAGGATTCTAAAGCACAACTATCACAGTGGTCAGAGAGCTATCCTGTTGCCTGGACCATTTTTTGATATTACAAAAACTGTGTTTAAATTTCAAAGTATATTACTAAATAAATAAAGCTTTGCAAAATTATTGTGTTTATAATGCATGATGTATATTTAACAGGAAAAAACAACAATGTAATTAAATTCATGAAAATTGCTACAATAGAGATAGATATGACAATGAAATAAATAATAATTTAATCGTTTCCATATGGACATTCAAGAATCTCGCAACATAGCCCAGCAATATATGAAATAATGTTGTTTTGTGATCACTTTTATCACAATATTTGTCTCAAATGCATCAAGTTTAATCAATACCCTAGTGCTCACCAAATTACATCCACGTGTTTCGCAAAATTCTCTGTAAATATCGTTTCATAGATCCGTAATGCGTTATGTTCAGGATTGAGACAAGAAAATATTAATACACTATAATACACATCAAAATATTACAGGTTTCTTTTTACCAGCTAATGGTTTATCTCCAGTTAATGGACGCCCTAATTAACGTGAGGTCCGCATCTCGATCTTGCATACTAAATCTACCGGTTGTTTAATGATCTACTAGAGACCATCCCAAGAAAATATCCGGTCTGGCGGACAATGCGAAAATAACGTACATCTATTCTAGCTCACAACTATTGTAGCAATAGAAATTGTTCTCTCGCCACCCCACTGCGGCTTCTTTTAATTTAATTCATGTTAATTTTTTCAAAGTTTTTAATCTAGAAAGTATTTCTACGCTATATAATTTAGTACAGGTACAAAGATGGTAGAATAGAATGCCAAAACACACAGCTGCTGCAAAATAACATGCAGAATTACTAAGAAATCTTCCTAGAAAAATATTGCCACAGCGTAGTAACAAGCAATTTTGGTAGTGCATAACTAACATAGGCACTGTTCAGGGTTGTCACCTTTCAAAATATAAATCTAGCGATTTAGCCTAATGTTATTTACTGATAAAAGTTATTACAGCTCACATGATTGGCGAATATGACTAATTGGGGGTGTGGACACTGGGTACCACACTCAGCTGGAAAGAGTATGTTAAGAAGCAATTTCAACCCTCGATCGTACATTATATATAAGACATCCACAAAGATTTAACGGTATCTAAGATCACAGAAAATATTATATAGTTAGGTCATGCTATGTGTGAAAAAGCGTTGAATTTTAAAAACATTTAGTGTGCATCAGCAAGGGACAATAATAAAATGATAATTGGGGTCTGCAATCTTAGATATGGATTCTCTGGAAGAAAACAATGTTAAGCTACCATTGTAAGTGTCTGATATTTTCATAAGAGAGCAGACTCAACTAGTTGTACCCTCCCATATATATGGATAAGAACCAATAATATGTGTGTAGTAAAAATTAGTTATATAAGCACGTCATTAAAATATATAACATTAGCACATCGTAATGTTGCCGCATCAAATTTGACTTTTGGATTACAGCCTTTGTCGGTTTATATCCTCTACTTATTACTACTAAAGTTTTAAAAAATTATGAAGACATTTGACAATGTGGGCCCACCAGTACCAACCCACACCGAATTTTGTACATTGATTCAATTACATCTCCCGACACATCATATAACATCTCTTTTTAACTAAGATAAAACAAGAACGAAAAATTCGCTACGAGATTAAGACGAGTTTTAAATTTTTACAAACTGAAATTGGCATTACATTCGACGTCATTTATGACATGCAATGCAATATATGGGATATGGGATTTTTTAATTAAAAAAATGGGTACTGAAAACACTTAATCCGAAAAAATAACTATTCAAACATTCAGTGTTTATATTTAAATATTTTATATCAGACTATAAAGTAAACATTCCATTAAATCTCGACCGTTTGTAGTTAGTAACGTTCGCGAGAAACACACACGGCTAATTATGACGCCGTTAATTGAAATATTTTATAAATGGCCCGAACTTCAACTCGTAACGTATCATCTAATTTTTGTGGCCCTTTCAAAAGTTACCGGCCCTTTAATTTCGCAAATCCCGCCGGATTAATTCTTTTCGGCGAACGTAAACACACCATTCTGTCCCACTGTGTTTATATAGTAAGTTGGAAAAAAGTTGACGCAGTTTTTAGGCGCCTAACTTCTCTTTTTCACTTGACATGCCTTCCCGGCCGTTGATAAATGTGCTAGATAAATGTTAAATAGAGCCGAAGGAACAGAGAGGAACTTGCCGAAAGAAATTAATGCTAATAAGTTTTGGTCGGTTCCGAAGCAAAAAAGTCAATGTATGGGAACGAATGAGCGGGAAATGGCATATATTTAAATTTGTCACTGTCAATGCGGAGATGGGAAAAAGCAATACACTAAGTAAAATAAGTTTTCCAATTTTATAAACAAGTATATGCTTTCAAGGACCGAATGGTTTTTTTTATATGTAAGTCAATACGCTGGAGATACAAATACATATATATATACATATATATATATATATATATATATATATATATATATATATATATATATATATATATATATATATATAGTAAAACACAAATTTTTTGAAACACTGATTATAGCGACCGTCCAACTTTTCGATACCGTTTTGTAGGACGATTTGTCCTGTGCTTCAAAATAGGCCTCAGTTTCGGCGACCAATTCTTCATTCGGCGAGAATTTCTTCCCAGCGAGCATTATTTTGAGATCTGAGAACAAGAAAGTCGCGGGGGTCAGATCTGGAGAATACGGTGGATGAGGAAGAAATTCTAAGCCCAATTCATGGATTTTTGCCATCGTTTTCACTGACCTGTGACACGGTGCATTGTCTTGGTGAAGAAGCACTTTGTTTTTCTTCAAATGCGGCCGTTTTTCGGCGATTTTGCCCTTCAAACGATCCATTAACACTATGTAATAGTCGCTGTTGATGGTCCTTCCTATATCAAGGTAATCAACGAAAATTATTCCATGCGCATCCCAAAATACAGACGCCATATCTTTGCCAGCCGACGGTTGCGTTTTCCCACGCTTTGGAACGGGTTCATCGTGTGCAGTGCACTCGGATAACTGTCGATTGGAGTTCGGAGTGAAATGATGGAGCTATGTTTCATCCATTGTCACATATCAATGCATAAAAAGGGGTTTATTACCGTTGAACATCTTCAAACACTGCTCCGAATCTTCAACTCGTCGTTGTTTTTGGTCAAAAGTGAGCTCATACTGCACTCAGTTTGCACAGAGCTTTCTCATACCCAAATATTCGTGAATGGTATAATGTAGATGTTCAGTTGATATCTTTAGAGTATTTGCTATTTCATGCAATTTCAATTTACGGCCATTAAAATGTTTTCTTCAGTAACAGCCTCTTTTGGGCGTCCACTGCTTTCACCGTCTTCGGTTCTCATTACACCACATCTAAACTTAGCATACCAATCCTTGATGGTTGATTTTCCGGCGGCAGTGTCCAAAAACTCGGCATCAAGCCAAGTTTTTGCTTGAACTTTATTTCTTTCCTTCAAAAAGCAATATTTTATCAACATGCGAAATTCCTATTTATCCATTTTTTTCACAATATGATGATGATATGCGATTATAACGATCCGACAGCTATCAAATTTATACACGCATCTTTTGAGGGTTAGGGTTAACTAAAAAACATAGGCATTTAATTCTAGTAGCGCCATCTATGTGTCAAGCCGGGAACTTTCCAATTGACCTGTTTTCACGGAGGTGTGGCCTGACTTCGTGTTTCCCACTGAACCTTTTCATTTCTTCGTTGACTGTAGGAATTTCCAGGTTAATATCTTGTCCTAGAATACTTTCTCTATAGAAAATATAGCTGTTTATAGTTTATTCTGAGTTCGACTGATTTCTTTTTGACATGCTTCTTCCATTTTAGTTTGACTTCTAGCGTCATATCTATATATCACTATATGGTATTATAGCACCATACAATTTAAAAACCGTTGGATTGTTTAGTTCCTTGTAGGTAAAATTAATAACAACCACAGTTCCACAGTAAGTTTAACGCTAGCTGCCTATACCTCTGTAGTTTCTTCATGGATGCTACTTGTTCAAATGCGGCCATTGTAATTCCTTCGAGTTTTGTTATGTTACTAGTATACAGCAGATAAAGTATATGTTATGTCCTAAGATACTGCCTGGAGGCACTCTTGCTTGTGTTTCTTTCGGTTCTGAATATTCTTCTTTTTTTGTAATTCTGAAGAGTCTACTGGATATATATGATATTAAAATTCCTCCATATTGCTTTGTTAGCATTTTGTTTAATTTATATTTATAAGTATATATATAGAGAGACATATAGACTCGAAGAGAGACAATAAATATTGAGGAGCAAAAAATATTTTTTTTTGTGAAAGTTGATTGTAAACTTACAATAATTAATCTTGATTAAAAACAAGTTAAAATAATAGATAATTGTTTTATGATTATAAAAGAGTACATTGCAATATTAACCTAATGTATTCTTTCAGATATTTCCATTTTTTTAATGAATAGAAAGAAGGAATGATCAGGAAAGAACGATAATTAATTTTGGTCAGTGTCTTTTTGTGAATATAAATTTTACCCTTACGCAATGTATTAGAATGGCGTAATGCAGAAGGGAAAATGGCATTCAACGCAACAAATCAACTTAAGGAATTATTATGTTGGCATGCTATACATAATATTCTACATATCTACCTGATCAGGCACATGAGTAAAATAAATTAACTGACAAGATAATGAAGAAGAAGATAAAAATTCATATTCAGATTCAGAGGTTAGGAAATCACAGCTGCAACATTACATCATTCATAGAACTTGAACGTGTGGCTGCCAGTTGTTATGCAAACGATTGAATTTGAAGCAGATACACTCGTTATTGTTGATGCAACAACACGTTGATCTCTTTGTCCAATTTACACTAACAGATATTTACAATAACAGCTTGTTTAGGTTTCAGCATCTCGTAACACTCAACATCTTGTTGGTCCTACCATATACGCAGCAAGTTTTTATGGCTAATGATATTCAGTTTCGGTATCGATGTAGTTAGTTTTTATGGACTTTGTTGCCGTTGAGATTGCCATAAATTGATAAATTTTCCATCGTTAGTCACAATGCGTTAGAGAAAACTCCAGTTCTTTTATCTGGCAATCAATGAAACCGCGATGTTGAAATGGTATTTTCAGTGACTTCCTCCTGTGGTTGCCATTTTCACTCCCTTGATGAGCCCCTTTATACATTGAGTAGTTCAATAATATTAAATGAAAAACTGTTATCTATTGTAGGCTAATATATAAATACAGCGAAATTAACTGTTATACTGGCAAATTCCGTTTCCAGTAATAAATATCCCTGATTAAAATAATTAATTAAATGTATGAACAATAACTCTCAATCAATCCCGGTTGAAAAAAAGAACGAAACGGATGGACGAAACGGATAAAAAAGAGAAATTTCAATCACTAAATGAGTCTCGGTTGAAATTCGACCACACAATTTCAACCCAAGACGAAATAATATAAATGACAAGACATTTTTATTTTCCGGTTTAACCATGATTCTCGTTATTTCCCTCGTTTATGCTCTTCGCATCATGCCTTTTTCCATTAACTAGACATGTAAAAGTTTTATAAAGGTTTACCGTTTCATTGCACACGAACGACAACCGTTCAGTTTATGACGACTCCGAACAGGACAAACCTAAACTGATTAAGGTTTTATTAAGTTACATATGGGACTATAGTCTGGTGGATGTCGATCGCTAATACAAATAAAACAAACGATTATTGTTATTAGGATTAATAATTTATAATGCTTCGGTTTTATTGATTATTTATATAGGCACATACCCGACACACGTCCCATTCAAACTTTTTAAATCCATAAAAAATCTTTAAAATATCTTAAGCCGTCACACTTACTGGTACCAGAACTTGTAACAAATCATCATTGTTTCAACATATCTCTGTACCATAAGCTTAAAAATCCTATACAGAGATCCAAAATCCAATTCACAGAGAATATAGAGATTTAACTTTACAGGTAATTTTGGAGAAATGTTTCGCAACATCCAATATCTAGATGTTGCTACTTTGAACTTATTTGTTTGGTTCAATTCGATTCTATGGTATGTTTGGTTTTGTTTGTTTCGGTCGCCTTTTTCGGTGTCCATTACAGAAGGAAAGATGCGTTTAGTTATTAAATTAGTAGTGAATAGATTATTAGTGTAATAATACTCTGTAGTGTAATAAATGCAATGAATTCACTATCTAGGCAGTTTGATTATTTTCTTGATCTATAACGATTTTTTTCAAATTGTACCTGCTGAAGACATATTTTAAAGTTATAAAAAATTAAAGTACAATGAATAAATAAAGACAGTATAAAAATTTTAAATCATATTTATTTATTTGCATTGTTAGTTTTATTTAAAAAAAATAGTGAAATATATTATAATATTATTAACGAATCAAAATAGCTCAGGTTTAAGTGGCCAATAGCAAATATCAGCCATATACTCTGAACGAAAATGACGAAATATTATCTTTTCTTCGTATTTATTCTTTACTAGCATTCATCTTCTACATTGTAAAACATTCTAGCATTTCATCTTCCTTGATAACGCTATTCTATATATTTTATATTCTAATGAAAGCGTCCGCCTTGTTTGTCACTCACCATTCCAAGATTAGAGGGGGAAAATTCGTAATGGAAATGCAAGAAATCTACTTATGCGATATTCGACCCCATCGTTTTAATTTTTTGTAACAAGTCATTCAATAGAAACTCGGCATATTCAGCTTTAAGACTCCTTAGAAATCCATGAATTGCTTTTCTTAGAGATAACCGAGCCGCTAACTCTTTCGCGATAAAATGTTCATTGTTCTTACAAGTTTTCTTATTTGTGGGCCAACAAAAATGTCTTTTTTTTAATTAGCATCACTTAATTTAGAGAAATCAGCTTTCAAGTATAAAAATCCATTCAACTATATTCGATATTTGTGACCATGATCTTGGCAACATGTTTCTTTAAACCAAGTTTTATTTGTAAGGGTGGAAGAATCACGTTTTCTTGTGGAAACAGAGGTTCTTATTTAACGTTTGCTTTACTTAAAACAATGTCAGTATTTTTTAATAATATCTAACTTCATAGTGGCTACTGGTGGCAACACAAACTTTATTATAGTAATTGATTAAGTTTAACTTTAGTTTCATATTTTCATACGTTCCTTTTAACATCACCACGGCAATCCGAAATCCAAAGGATCATGGGTTGATCCAGAGATATCAACGTCGACATTACAGTGCTTTCACGCATTGCTGTACGTATCTGGGAACAACAAGGTGTAGAGTATTAAAATATGTTCAAACCGAGTAAAATTACTACTGAAATATATAGTGATGTCAATAGAACAAATTGAATGTCGTATTGATGAAAAAAGATCAGCAATAGAGGATAATAGATGCAAAATTGTACAGCACATTGCGCTTAACTACATAAATAAGAAGACTTATTACGAAATAAAGGAATTGAAACATTCCGACATAATAACACCCGAAAGGGAAACAATATGAATGACGAAACATTTTTATTCTCTAGTTAAACTGAACTCTTCTTTATTCCCTTTCTTTATGGTCTTCGTATCATGCGTGCCGCCATTAAGCAGACATGTAAAAGTTTTATAAAGGTTAAATGCCGAAACTTCACCATTTCACCGCGCACAAACAACGGCCATTCAGTTTATGACAGTTTCGAAATTAGATCCCCGTTTTACATGTATAACTTTGCGTATTATTCGCAACTAGAGCATAGTTGTCACCCGCGCAGAAATATATAACGGGACCCCACTATCGTTGTCTGCGACGGCCGTAATGGGCCGACGTGCAAACGGTGCGAAAGAACAAGGAAAAAAGACAACAAACAATGACGGCTGGATTTTAGCAGCAGCAAATCGGGTGACGTTTCAATGTGGATACCCGTCCTATTTGCGACTGTTCGTTTTTTTTCCTATGCTTGCGTTGTTAAAATGTGTTTCGTTGCTTATCATGTCCATATTTCACTTAGAATATGACTCTTGATGTTCTCGTTCCTGTTTGTCATTTGGAAAATGTTGAAACATACAAAGCTAACAAAAAACAAGACTCCAAAGAAACAAACAAGCTGTGGTATTATATGTAAAAGGTCAATTGAAAAGTCCCCGGCCTACCATAGTAAAACACATTTATTTGGCAAAATTAGTTTTTATTCAACATAATTCCCTTCAAGGGTGATATACTGATTATATAGCCCCTCCAATTATTCGATACAATTTTTGTAGTATGATTTGTCATTTGCTTTAATATAGGCATCAGTTTCGGCGATCACCTTTTCATTCGACCAAAATTTCTTCCCAGAGAGCATTCTTTTGAAATTTGAGAACAGGAATTAGTCGCTGGGGACTAGATCTGGAGAATACGATGGATGAGGAAGCAATTCGAAGCCAAATTAATGTATTTTTGCTATTGTTTTCACTGACTTGTGACACGGTGCATTCAACCGGTCCAATAACGCTATGTAATAGTCGCTGTTGATGGTCCTTCCTTTTTCAAGGTAGTCAATGAAAATTATTCCATGCGCATCCCAAAATACAGACGCCATAAGCTTGCCAGCCGACTGTTGCTTTTTCCCACGCTTTGGAGCGAGTTCATCGTGTGCAGTCCACACGGATGACTATCGATTGGATCATGTCAGTGTCATCTATTGTAAGATATCGACGCAAAACAACGGGGTTATTACGCTTGGTCATCTTCAAACACTGCTCCGAATCATTAACACGTCATTGTTTTTGGCCAAAAGTGAGCTCGCGGGGGACCCACTTTGCACAAAGTTTTCTCATGCCCAAATATTTGCGTATGATATGATGTACACATTCAGTTGATATCTGTGTCTGCTATTTCATTCAATTTCAATTTACGGTTATTTAAAATCATTCAAGTTGGTCCTTTGTTGCTTCATTAACAAGAAATAGAGAATATTCATGATTTCTTGAACGAAGAAATCGGTGATGATTTTCCTAAATTATTAGTGAGATGTGATCTGGGTGATGGTTGACCAGCTAGCCAACAGCTTGTAGATAACTCTAGTGATGTGTGTGATACAGAAAGTCCTGGTAATAATCATTTTAGAACAGCCTATGTGCCAGTTTTTAAAATTGATAAATACTTTATTAGAAAATGGAGACTAGATGATATATAGACGAAAGTATTATAAAATTAATGTTAATTATTATTATTTTAGAAATATCTCAGATAGGCGAGAGATGTGAAAAAGACGAAGATGACGAGTAACACTGAAATAAAAAAAACAGCTCAACATAGAACTATTGAGGAGTGTATAGAAATGAATCAGCTCAGTTAGTGGGACCACTCACAGCGCATTAAAAAAAAACTGGTTAAGAGAGAGAAGGAAGGACGGAAATAGAAAGGACCAAAAGACAACCTAAAAAGGCCTGAATAGCCAAATTTGTACACGGAACATTAATTAATAATACAAATATCATGAAAATGATTTAATTAAAATTATAAGACAATATTTCAAGACATATATAAATTTACCGTCCCTATTCTCAATTATCAAGCGATAAACCGCAAAAATATTTCATAATAGCATTCGCAAATGCCAACCGAACAACTTTAATTTATTTAAATTCGCACATATGCGTGCACGGTCAAACTTTTTGAATAATACAAGCGAAATCCTTCACCGCTTGTGCTAAATAATATCACGTCGACCAGCTGGAAGGAAATTTATAACAAATCGCTTTAACATTAATTATTGGCGCATTATTCTATTTTAACCCAGAAACACAAAATAAATAAATCAGCGGACATTTATAAACGAACAAACAAAACCGCCGAACAAACTTGTAATATATCTAAATTAAACTGTAAACGAAATTGTTTCCTTCGTTTACGAGAACACGACGAAAAGTTTGATTTATTGCTTTTATTTTGTTCGATGCGCATCATATATATTTTGCTCTATTTTGGTCCACTATAGGCCTAACATCAGTCTTAGGGTAATAATTGTTAGTTTATGCATATACACCATTAACACTTGGTTATATCTGAAGGTTAACGTAAAAGGGGACATTCCTTCACTATCACCCATCCAAAAGGTTTGTCCCAAAGTTTGCCATGAACTCGCTGAATTTTTTCGGCCTGAGGTGTCTCTGGCCTGGTGGAAAAACAGTGTCAGATGGCTAGATAGATAGATATCAACAAGCAACAGTTTCCCATTTAGTATTGTTGCATATTAAGTGGATACAGAATTACATTTTCGATATTGATTACATTTGTTATTCAATTTTGAAAAGATCTGCTGTCGAAATGATGATGATGCTTCATCAAATCCCAACTGTCAATTTTGGTTTCAAAGTTGCAGAGGTAGCGATTTTGATTTCAATGGCCCAAATGGAGGACCAAAAAGGTTAAGACAATGTGAAGAAATTCCAAAACATTTTTGAAGAAAATTGTACCACCTAGAGAGAGGGAATTGCGGTACAAATAAGTAAATTCCAATAAAACGAAATACGCCCAGATCAAGCAATCAGGAATAGCCGTCAGGTCTGTGACACAATATATATATAAGCAAATATTTTAGGTCCAGAACGACGCCCAGCTCTATCTTTTATACAGTAGATTATTCTTAGTTTGTGTATGTAAATCAACAACTGACGCGTAATTTTTAGAATCGGAATCTAGCAACGTTGTAGTAGTATATCGTATAATAAGAAATACTTTGTGGGATAAATATATATTCATAAACTCAATTTTTCCTTTCAACTACGATATAATTTGATAAATTCTTCGATTACCATTAATGAAACTTTTTTATTCTGAATTTCTGAAGAAATTATCAAACAAGTAGAAACTTAACCCTAGAATTGCCAAATAATAAATTAGAAGATGTAAATTATCGTAATTATTATTATTCTTTATTATTTAACTGAGTAAATCTCGAAGCCACATAATCTGTACAAGCAGTTCGGCTAGGAAATTCATATAATCAGCAACACTGAGCTTATAGAAGTACAGAGATTAACATGTCCTTGAGGAATACCCATTTGGATAACAAATAAATTAGACGTTTTATTTCGTATAAGCACATTGCTGGTAGAGTCATCATATATCTGACTAGCGACCCGCCCCGGCTTCGCACGGGTGCAATGCTGATACTAAATTAAATACATTACAGAAAAAATATGAACGTTGTATATAAAAACATAGCGGCCCGCTCCGACTTTGCACGGGCATAAAATATATATGCCTATGTCACTCAATGAAAACATGATTAAAATCGATCTAGTATTTTTGGTTCATTCATTACTGCCCTTGGCCTGCACGCATTAAATTTGGAGTAAAACAATTCCTCTTCCCCTATACTTACTATGAAGATTTCCTGCTATCTTTGGAATATCTAAATTCATACAATTTTTATTACATTACACATTTTTAAACGCAAATTTTAAATTTGTAATATCTCCGAAAATATTTGTTTAATTTACATGCTGTAAGGAACCATATTGATCTATATTAATTGCACACTGTATTTAAGGTACTTAATTCGATAAGGATTAATGCCGTATTGCTTAAAATAGCTTCGTAAATAAGCCATTTTCTCACGTAAAAAGTAAACAATAAAAATGGTTAATGTGGGTTATCCCTAAAAGATAAACATATACCATCGCGGACTTTTTTGTAGACCTTTTTATGGTGTACAATACTGTAGTACATTAATTTGATCTAACTCGTAGGGTTAGGCAGCGTTTTTGCTAATTGCTAAATAAGCCTAAAAAAATAGGTTAATTTACGATATCACGTTAGAAACCTCTAAAATTAGCAATGTTGCCTTAGTGTATTATGTATGTATTATACATATAACCCTTCCTCTTGAATCACTCTATCAATTGAAAAAAACCGTATCAAAATCCGTTGCGTAGTTTTAAAGATTTAAGCGCACATAGAGATATAGGGACAGAAAAGGCGACTTTGTTTTATACTATGTAGTGATATATGATGGATTTTAGTGTATTCTAGTGGCACCTTTATTCATCAGAATGGGCAACATGGGGAAGTTTCCCAATATGCATAAAATGAAGGACATAAGTGACAACTGCATGCTTTTCATAATTTTTTTTTTTTCGTAAAGAATTACGAACGTGGTAACGATGTAAATACGATTTGTTTGAAATCTTGATTGGTATTGGTTTTACACTCGTTAACTTTTATAATTTGGATTTATATAATATGTTTATATAAAGTGTAAAATGTATATAAAAATCAGATATATCTTAATAATTGGTGAGGTAAGGTCATTGTCACTTCTGATCTAACCACCCATTATCTCTTTCCTCTGATGTTTTTAAGTCCATTTTTTGTTGCTTGATTATTACGAACTGGAGGCATGCAGGTCCCTTGAATGAAGAATTGATAGTTCAATTAACAATATTTAAAAGACCAAGGGTTTGCACATATTTATCATATTTTTGTGCGTGTATTTTGCCTTAACTTGTGTATTTATTTATTAATTTCTAGTTGACCTACTGATTGATTATTTAATAAATGTAGCCTTATATCTACTTAGGTTATCTTTCGCAGATCTCACATGACCTGTATGCTGAGATTATGCGATCTGGCCACGCTGAAATTTTATAATTTGTATTTACCATCAACAAAATCTCAACAGAACACCTGAACATTGTCCCAAGTCAATGTATTGAGATTGTAGTTTCTTTATACATTATTTATAATAACATTACTATCCAGTATATTTATATTTAGATAAGGTTTTACAATATTCCATAAGTAAGTTAACGAAAATAAGGTAATTCTTACCAAAGATATTGGCAATTCATAGACAAGAAACGTTTCACAACTAAATACTAGGATATACAATTTTTGTGTGATCATATTGATGTGTTTCCATTCTGAACTATAGGAAAAACAGTTGTTTTTATACAGAATAAACATTGACTACTACAAACTCTTGTAATGATCTACATAGGAAACTTGGCAAACCTGAGAGCATATATAATGCTTAAATATTTCTACTGTTACGATAAATGTATAAGAATCTTTATTTTCTCTAATTCGATAAGGAATCAGGCTGTATAAGACCTTATGCCTTTTGGGATGGTCGATAAGTTAGTCGCTAGCCTGTCGTTAACACCAAAGTGATTCAAAGCGGTTCAAAGTCATTCAAAGAGCCTACGTTGAGTAGTTTAGATGAACTCTGATTGATGAAAAGGAGACACTAAAATACAATAACGACGACAATGTATATCAAAAACAAATATATAAAGATCTATTTATTTTTTGTTATGACAGGTTAGGAACTATTTGAGAAGTCTGCGTATTTGATTTATACTTATTATGATGTTTCACACCTATATGTGAATAACGTCAATTACATATTTTTCTCCTTTTATGTTTTATAAATTGGACATCATTGACGTTAGAATTATCAGTCCGTAGTTATTTTTTCGCGACTTGTTTCAATATGTTTCGTAACGCAATTTGTGTGGTTATTTTCCTACTTTTGATGGATTTAAAAGTGATCTCCAACAAACCCGTATACGAAAAGGAAAAGGTGACACCAACACATAATCAAAATAATGATTTGTCTTCGACGAAGTCTCTACTGAACATTCTCTACGGACCATCGGAAATTATAGAACCTGAAACGGACACCTCCAAGCATTATCGTCTCTTCAAAATCAAAGAATACTACGACTTTCTTCCTTTCTCCTGGTTGGAGAACGACAGACATTTCGAAGACAAGTTACTGAGGCTTGAAATAGAAGATATGGGTAATCCTGATGTATTTAATATTAATTTGAAGCGAATTGATCCAGAATCGACGAAAAATCTAGTTAAATCACACTCAAAAAGAAGCCTAGATAATGTTTTCCTGTATGGCAAAGCATTAGTTAAAGAATCCTACGTGAAAAGGGATATTCATGATTTCTTGAACGAAGAAATCGGTGATGATGTCCCTAAATTATTAGTGAGACGTGATCTGGGTGATGGTTTACCAGCTAGCCCACAACTGTTAGATGACTTTAGTGATGTGTGTGATACAGAAAGTCCTGGTAATAACAATTTTAGAACAGCCTATGTGCCATTTTTTAAAATTAATAAATACTTTATTAGAAAATGGAGACTAGATGATATATAGACGAAAGAATGATAAGAATAATATTAATTATTATTATTTAAGAAAGACTGATATATGTTTACTTAGACTAGAGATGTTTGAATGTTTATTTTGTAAAAAATATGTTTTAATTAAAAATTGGTAAATTTTTATGATAGTATTATTTCTAAATGTCATTCCTTGTAACATCAACTGATATGGAGCTATATTATTTTATGTGGATGTACCCTTTTGGGGTCAATGTACTGAGCTGGTCAAGATCTTTCACGATTTTTTACACTTGGAACTTCCTATTTCATTCAAATCGTTGTATAATAAATAAACATTTGAGATGCTGCATTAGTTTTAAGTGTTCATTCAAGTGATGGTGTCCATGGCGGAGATGTTTCTCAAAATCAATTGCTGCATTCAAAGTTTATCTACAAATATTTTAAACAAGAGAACAAATGAATGTATCCGCTTTATTGGAAAATATAAACTGCCGTGAAAGAAAACCCCGATATATACGAAAATTTCATCCTACCTTAGATTAACAATATTCGAGAATAATAAGAATCGTCTGTCGTCTTTGTTTACAAGATATTGAGAATTTCGTAATCAGCTTTTGATTCAATTTAATGTCCGATGAAAAAAGAACAGCAACAAAAAGTTTTTCTGGCTTAAGGACTAATACGGTTCTGCAGACATAGTATAATATTGTACTAGAGGTCATTTCAAAAATTAATATTTATCTCTAAGTTGTAGTCGTATTAACTTCTGATTCATTTCAGGTTTCTTTAGTCAATATAATTCTTAGCAAAGAATTAGCCGCATAATGCAGCTAATAAATATATTAATTTGTGATTCAAAAGTTAAAATGAAAGTTGCAAAAAATAATAAAAAATTATAAAATAGCCTTCCTAGAGTGTCTTCATTTTTAATGAGTTGTTAGTTTTGATGTAGGATATAAAACAAAGAGCAAAGTATTAGATAAACGAAAGCCACAGAAAGCAAATTAAAGATGACCTATGTGCAAGGGTAAGAACGAAGAGTGGAATCAGTAAGCAAAGAACGATGCAACTTTATTTGCAAAATTAAACAATTAATTTATTCTTTAATTAGCCTGGTGTATTCATTATTTTGCAATATATATTTTAGATATCAAATATAGATAAAAGATAAAGAATAAGAAATAATGGAAATATTCAGCTGTTAAAATGAAATTAACTACATAATTTGTATAGATATAGCACATAGGACAAATATAAGGATTTATGAATTATTAACAATAATGGTTTATTAATTTCAAATAAATTCCTTTAATGTGCATTTATAAATTGTAAAAACAAATTACCTAAATCAGTTTCAAAATTGTTTTGTTCATATATTCTCTGTTTTAAGACATGTATTACTTAATTTATTATTATACATTTATGTTTATAGCATAAAACTAAAGAAAATATACTTATGGTTACGTATATTTGATGCTCTGAAGTTGTTATAGCCCTAAAAAGAATCTTGCTTATAATTTATATGATTTATCAATATTTTGTTGGTTATCAAAACTTAAGCGAAAGTAGTGAGTGTTAGTTCTTGAGACAGTTATTTTAATATCTTTTAACATACAGACATTTATTATATTGTTAATAAGTAATGATATATATCAAATACATTTTTGATGATATATTGAAAATACTATGAAAGAGAGTTTTAGTAACATGTCATTTTTAAATTATTTCATTTACTGTGTTATGGGGGCAATATGATTAACTTATTAAATAAAGATAACTTGCAAGCAGGTAAGTTTATTACCAACTCGAAATCTGACAGTATTTCTCCTATCGGAGACACGTACAACATTCTAAGCACACTATTAGGAACCAATAATTAGAGTGGCTCGGCCGCAGGTAAACCGCAGGACTTCTTCGTTAAGTGGAAACGCCAGGACCAAATAAAATCGATTGATAGGCCTACAGCGTGGTTTTATTACACTATCATTTATACCTAGAGCTAATGGGGTTGAAAGCCCCAAATAATTAACAAGGAGAATTATTGTTAAACAGTCAAATGCGGTTTGGAGGTAAATGTAGCGGGCATTAAGACCTCCACCTAACAAATTGCGTGTTAAATAAGCTGGTTATTATGCCGGGAAGATCGAGAATGCGTAATAACTCAGAACGACGTGTATTCGTGCTTGGAAATTAAAATTTATTAGGAATGTGTGCTTGAGCGGGCTGCCACTAAATAACTTTGTCGGAGAAAAAAGCCCTGTATGACCTACATTCTGAATAAATTTGGGCTAGTTTTTGGCTGTAATTAATATATATTTGGTGGTCGACAGAAGACATTTCCTCAGGAAAACATTCGCCTAAAATGTAGTTATTGTACTTTATTTATATCTAAAGAGAAGAGAAGAGATTAAAACTTCCCAAGATTCACCCAAGAGAAATTCTTCCCAAAAGAAAACATTGATTTTAACAGTAGATATTCAAAATCTTCTAACGCATTTAAATAAACTAATACGGAATATAAATTTGAAAAAATTTATCGTGGTTACTGAGTCGGCTTGTCTTATAAATATGACAGTGGAAGAATTATGAAATATAACAGTTATGAGGGAATAAATTAGATTTAATGGATCTTTTTTATTTTAAGTTTTATTGTGAAAAATCGGTACAATGTATTTTATTCAAAGTATTATCCATCCATAGCCGCTACTTTTTTCTGAATTTCAGGCATTTTACGGGTTCCAACTTGAAATAAAGCATCTTCTAAGGCTATGACCCATACTTTGGCATCTTCATAAGAACTGAAGCTCTGCTCAGATAGGTCACGACTCATACATTCAAACAACTAGTAATCAGAAGAAGTTCTGCATAATACGGCAGGCAGAGAGCAAAGTTTAATCATCCACTTTATCCATATTTAATCATATTTATCCATTTCAATGTTTCCAATTAAAATTTATTTTAATGTTTTCATGCAAAAGAATCACTTTATTGTGTCTTGACTGGCATTCCAGTCCTTTTTGCACACAGTGCTCAGCCCAAACACATTGTAGTCGATAACGATCCCCATTGATGGTTTCATTAGATTTTAGCATCTCAAAGTGTACCAAATCATGCTGATCCCACCAAACACACAGCATTAGTTTGGAGCTATGAATATTCGGCTCTATAGTTGATATTGATGCATGATCAAATGGTGTCCGTGATTTTTTTGGGTTGTCGATTTCGCTTTGGTTTGTCGTCTTATCCACTCTCTCCATTTCCATCACCAGTGACAATACGATGCGAAAAACATTTCCGATTTAGCCATCGAAGCAGAAATTCACATATGACCAAGCACTTTTGTATGTGCCTTGGCTTCAATTCATGCGGCACAAATAATCCAATTTTTCGCATAATTTCCATCATCTTCAAGAGATTGGGGATAGTGTCTTTTATTAGTTTCAACAATTCGAGTCTGTATAATATGCTCAAATTCAAGTTTTCAAATAGGTTTCGCTCTCCGGAACACTCTTCGGTGTTAAAAACACCACTTTTGAAACTTCGAAATCAGTATTCACATGTTGAAATCGACGAAGCATGGTTGTCATTACATTCCCGCAGCATTCGATGATATTTAGTCGCCTTTTCCTTCAAATTGAAGCAAAAAGTAAAACTTCCCGCAAATTATTTGTTCACACTTCGACGCAATGAAATATTAGTTGCAAATCTACCCGATGCGATTTAACACACAGTAGGCTCATCTGTTTGTAAATCCATTAAAATTAACTTATAGGCCAAATAATATTTTAAAAGCTTGTTTTGTATGGCAAAATAAAATAATCACTGTTGAAGTGTTTTCATTTGTATATTTAAACAAAAAAGATAGAGGTTTTTTTCAACCTTGTTTTTAGTAACACCTCTGTGTGTCTTTTTTCATCATATAAAAACCAAAATTGTGTAATATTATAGTTGAGAAGTTTTACTTGCATTTTTTTCCGATTTTTTTATCCAAGAGAAACAAACCTTTCGACTATGTTCTAGCAGAAGAATGGTTTCGTTCTTATTTACCAGGATGTAAATAACCCACGGATTCTCTAGGCACACATCTAAATGTAAAACGCCAATGACTAAAGGCCAATACCAGTAAAGTAAAATTTTTTACCTCTAAAAGACGTTGAATTTTTAAAAAATAACAGATCATGTATATAGACCCATGCTGTTACAAAAATTATAAGTGAGTCTTTGTTGATTCATGGCTACTTTAACCTTTTTGTCATATTGAGATATTTCTTCAGTGATAAAGCTTTGAGCCCTTATGATTTGAAATCAGTCAACAATTACTTAGAACTAAAAAGTGATCCTATTTGTTGACATGTATATAACTATGAAATTTATATGTATATAGCGAAAAATAATAACAACATTTGCATAGTATATGAAATACCCAAAAATTGTATTCAACCTCATTGGTTTGATTTTTATAAGGTAAGTATTTGACTATTATTTCACCAACAGTTAAATTACATTCAAATATTCCAGACATTGAATATGATTCATAGACAAACAGGCTGTGTTAAATAAGTTTTGCTAATAAAGAACAATGAGATGACACGAACATGCTTTCATGGCAAATAATATTTTTTATTTTTATTTTTATTTATGATATATTCGGCACTTGTACGTTGAAGTAAGTAGTTCTTTTCGGCGATACAATATGCAAATCAGCTAATAATGAACTTTACGATACAAAAGAAGTGGTACATTAATACGACGTAAATATTTTTCATATCAAAACAAATGTATACATAAAATTTCATTAGAAATAATAAAAATAAAAGCGCTATATTGTAAAGAAGTGGTTACATACAAAGTTACTAACTTTATCAAATATAACTATTTAGATTGGTATAATCATTGAAACTAGAAGTTTCAATTTTTCTGCCTCAATAGAAATAATTTTCCTCATTCATTAATCACTGTTAACCAACCACTATCCATTAGTAACTAACAAAAAGTGTCTACTATTTCAATGCCATAAATATCATTCATTTGTTAAAAAGTTGAAACGTAAGAAATCCAGAGAGCTGAAACGAAAACCGTACGTCTTTTTATTATTAATAATCAGTTATAAGCGGTTAAATTGATATAGTGTTGAGAAATGGCGGCAGAACCGCATCAAATTTTTCACGTGGACGTACAAATCTCGAGTTTTTGCCAGCCGATCTCGTTTTTTTGGCGTCGAATGCACTGTAGGGTGTGATTTATGAAAGTCGTATATCTCGTCGACCATTAAATAAAGAAGAAGAATGCATTTCCCGAACCGAATACGCGATTTCCTTCCGCTACATTCGCAGCACAAAAAGCTAGTAGGAATTTCATCGATGTTTAGGATTTCAGGAACAATCTAGCAGAATATACGACTTTTTCAATTGATACGGATAAAATAACATGTTCAGTTGTGTGAATTGAGCTGATGGTGATAGGCCATTCTACAGATGAACGGAAATAGTATTATAATTATTTAGTTAGAATTCTTAGAGATAAGATTTCTTAATTTACCTATATTAAATTGATATAATAAAAAATATTTTTATGCGAAGAAAAACATTTTCTTTAACCATATCTAGATTCTAACTCGCTTAGTTTTATTGTCAAAAATCGATACAATGTATTTTATTCAAAGTATTATCCATCATTAGCCGCTACTTTATCCTATATTTTAGGCAATTTACCGATTCCATTTCGAAAGAGATCTGCACAATTAGTGAAGCGCTCTGCAGGCAAGTGACGACTTATATATTCAAACAAGTATCTTCTGTCTTTTGATCCAGGAGAAACAAATCCTTCGACTATGTTCTAGCAGAGGGATGGTCTCGTAAATAACTCCTGCATTCTCTAAGAACACATGTAAATCCAAAATGCGAGTGACTATGTATCATTTCTTACCTCTAAAACAAGTTGAATCTTTATTCCATTGTGTGAGTTGAGCTGAAGGTTATATGCCATTATACAGACGAACCAAAAATAGTATTATAATGATTTAGTTAAGATATTTAGGGATAGGATTTCCCAATTCACCTAGATTAAATTTATATAACAGAAAATATTTTTTATAAGATACAGTTTCCTAAACATGAGAGCAGCTTGAAGATAAAAAATACTTTCCAGGGCGATTTCTGGATTCTAACTCACTTCACACTCAAACTACAGGGTTCACATTACACGTAAACTGTTTTTTGGGTTCAAAATTATGACACTGCTAGGCGATTTTCAAAAATTAATTTTATGGTTTTGCTACAGTTTAATTTTTTGAATGTGCAGTGTTTTTGTAGAAAATTTGTAGTAAAATATATTCATACAGCAGATGATTTTCTACTGTTCATGTTTTAAGACCAACTAAGAAAATATAAATGTTAAATATGAGAATATATACTCAATTATTGTAAGTTATTGTAAAAAATACGTTATTGGTCTGCTGCAAATGTAGTCTAACACATGATATAGAACAGCTACTACTATTTCCACGTGTCAAAGTTTTACTGTAAATAAATTATTAACGAGAATATATGTAGTTTTCAATGACAAGCCAATAATAAAAAACTAACAGCTATAATTGGACGAATTCGAAAGGTACAAATAATTGGATTCATACAGTTGGCGAAGAGAACTTGAAAGAATGAATCAATGTTGTGTTAAAAAAAAGAATAGTAGGAAATTGACCAATTGCTGCAATACTATTTTGTTATTTAGCAAGTTGTAACCACGTAAATTAATCCTAGAAACAGTTTTCGAAAGAAAAATAAAATGTACGAAGATAACATAACACCGGTGGGCAAAAAAAGTTTTGTGACATAATCTTGTATTGTATGTCTAATATACGTTCAATACCACACCCAAAAACTTTTTATTTTTCCCGGTGAGGCTGATCTTTATCCATTTTCGCTTATGGAAGAATCCGGAAAGCCTCTCTGAAGCATCCAACAGTAGTCTGATATCATTGAGAGACTCCATCTTCCTTAGTATCTTTTCTTCCTCTCCTTAATGTCCTATAAAAATCGTTCATCTTGTTTTTCAATCACATCTGCTAAATTTTCCGGAAAGCAGATGAGCTGGAAATGAACAAAATATATTTGTAAATTCATTTAAAAGCTTAAAGCTGAAATAATTATGGCATTTTTTTTGTTTTCTCATATTTTTTCTGCTTTTAAGCTATTTCTCAAACGTAAAAATTTTTCCTTTGTTTTGTTTGAGGATCCATCATGACGTCATGATGAACTGTGACTAGCTATTAAGCAGTATAATGTCTGGTCCGATAAAAACATCTTTGTTTTTAACAGTCCTGGACATTTTTATATTTTTCGAGAAGTGATTTTACAAATTTCTCCATCAGTCCCTATCTCTTCTGAGTATTTATTATCTTATAGTATACCAGCAAAAATAGATTCAAATATCAGAAGTAACACAAAATACTTAGTATTTATTATTCGAGAAAAGAACAAAAGAAAGATCATGCGCCTATACTTGAAAAGAATAATGAGTAATCAATACAAGTTTAATAGAGTCTAATACAGCATTCATTGACATTATGTGCAGAGATAGAGTCATTTCAAAAATAATATTGACTAAATTTATAGAAGTAGTATCAAAGTTGTACGAAGTAAATAGTACCAACTAAAATACCATGTACCAGTTCATGATATGTTCGTAATTTGTTTATAAATATATCGAATAAGTAATTAGATATCAGGCGTTTATAACATAATACAAATATTTATATTCAGTTGATTGTGTAAGCCCTCTATAGAAAACAATGTTTTTTAAATATTATAATAGAGCAAAGTGGAAAATTATTTCTTAAAAATAATATAGTTTTGATAGTTAATAAATTCGCTTTCGTCTTCAAGGAACTAGCAACCCATAATATTTCACAGCTTTTACTTGCGCTCGAGGACTAAATAGGTTTCTGGTGATTTCTGATGCGTCCATGTTGGACTCGTTACTTTTTATTAGTAATTGATCGGTACTCAGTTCGAAAACAAGATGTCGATAAGTACTGTGCGATGAGTTGTGCAGTTGGTGAAACTAAACATCAGATTGTAAACCTATAATTCTTCTTTGGGGGCTCAAGGACTCATTGTATAAAACAATTTCTACCTGATGTTAACGCATGATGGATAATCAATACAAAAAGCCAAGATACAATGGCGATATATATTCAAAAGAAGGCCATTTTACGGTACATCTCGAGGAACAAAAAAAAACCATTTCGGTAGCAATAGCAAAACAACGATACATTAATATTATATTTAGATAAAGGACCATAAGACGAAATTTTTCAAGAATTTATACAATCGATATATCCAGAATAAATAAAGGGAAGAAAAACGGGAGATAGAGGTCGCTGATTTCAATACATTTTTAACTGTTTGAAGAACGCCTCGACGGATGGGAACCCAACTGCGCCACGCTGAGCGAGATAAATCTGAGTATTGAATAACGGTTCTTATTTTTCTCTAGTTGAACTAGAAAGGATTCCGAAATAGATAAGAAAATTGCCAACATGTCAACGACAAGAAAGGAAATAATCCATATTTCGATATTTATCAAAGCGTGGAAGAAAATAAAGTTACAGAGAGAGTTTAAAATCGGATCTATATATCACGTAGCAAACTGATAGAGTCAGTGAAAGATACTTAGTTGTGTCGTCACGAAATTAATTAATTGAAAATATTAATAGTTTAACTGTACATGCCACACGTTCCTATATTTTGTGTACTTCTTGAATTAACAAGAAAGAAATCCTTTATATATATATATATATATATATATATATATATTTATATATATATATTTATTATATATATATATTTATATATATACATATATATATATATATATATATATATATATATATATATATATATATATATATGTATATTTGAGCAATTTGAGAAAGAAACGATTGCTAAAAATATTCCCAATTTTCTTTCTAAAACCAAAATGAGAATTCGGGGAGTTCACTGTTCGAAATACAATAAAGACAAATAAAAACCAGTTTATGGCTTATGTTTCTCAAACGAGATTGCTCCTTAATAATACATTCCGGTAAAACTACATATATGCGACCCTAATATCCTAAGAATAAATTTTTAATAGAGCTGAAGTGGCCCGAACAGGCCTTTTTCAGCTTTTATAAAATCATTTTTGTGTATGTTGCCGTGTTTTATGATACGGCAAATAAAATGAAATATGTCGGCGGTCAGAGAGAGAGAGTGAGAGAGAGAGAGAGAGAGAAATCGCATATAAAATGTTTACATAAGATAATAGAGTTTGAAAGTTTAATTTCATTTTTAGGAAATTGGTTTTTGGCTTCAAAAACCGTTGTACAATTTTTTTACGTGTTCATTTGATGATATTACGATTTATCCCTTTCAGACCTGGCTTTTAATTGATACGAATTTTGAATTTCGCATGTTTATGTTGCCATTTGCAATTTTGTGTCCGATATAAATATATTAACAACATTGTTTTGTATATTATATACACATATATCAAAATCAAGATGGCTGATGAAGTTTTTATTTAAAAGCCTATATACCTATGGGGTGTAAATATGGGGTTGCACTAAAAATTCAAATCACCTAATCATACAACGCTGTCAAAACAAGATTATTCGATTGATTACCAATGCCTATCGCTATATAATAATAAATAATTATAATTTTATAATTGAGGAATACATACTGATGTATTTTCTCGCACTCGTCTTGCTTGTTAATTAATCCAAGTACATAGGAAAAGTAGTAATAAATTAATTGTAAATTAAGATTGTACTAAGTATATCTAATAAAGATGTTATAAAAAAAGCCTATATATACATAGGATTTGCTGTCAATTGATTCTCCCGAAGGACTTAAGAAAAAATGGCATCGAGAACTAATTATAATTGTTGTTACATCCGCTTTATTCGCCTGATTTATTATCGTTTGAATATTAGCTGTTCTAAAGAGCTAAAGCTGACAAATAACCGTATTTTTACGATTTCGGAAATCTTAGAACAAGGATTAAAAGCACAAATAAGATTACTTAATAAAATATATTTGTGATATTGTCTCATGGACTGATTAAAACAAATAACAGTATTACGAAACTCACGACCATGGTCTGCTAGAAGAGTTTTGTAGCCTTTGTCTTAGTTGATATTAGTTTGTTAGTTTATTAATTTTAAGACCCACTGATATTTTGTTTTAAACTATTCTTGTGGGGTGGCTACATCCTCGAATTTATAGTGCTGAATATTGTGACCATTGTCCATCCGAAGATAATTGGTTTGTATGTCCATATTTCGCACAATGTTGATGTTATTATCCTGATGTTACATTGTTGATGTTATTGAAACAATAATATTGTGATAATATTGATATGAGTGATAACAATTTTGAGTAGGAAGCCTCAAAATAGACGAGGTTACTGGTAGTTTCGGCATTTAAAATGTATTTAAAAATTTTCAAAATAATTTCTGTGAATGCTTTACAGATGTTAATATCTTAGTTACAGGGGATAGATAAAGTAGTACGAAAATCTAATATTGTGTATATTTTAGGTGTTCATATTATTTTGTCCACTCTCTTTACTAGTAGTTATCTTACAATTCAAGGGAACCAAAATTAATAAAGGTATATTTTTAAAATAAGGCTTGTTCCACATCTGAATAATTACACATAGAAGAAGTTTCACTGACTGATAATACAATATCTACTAATAAAATCTCAAATATTGGAACAGATGGAACAACATTATACAAGAAATTTTACATATCGAATATAAGCTTAAATATAAGTTTAGATTATTATGAAAGAAATTTTTCTACAATATTAAACCCCACTATATCTTCATATAGTCATTTTATTCTGGTTAAGAAGAGATACAATGCTGTCTGATACAATATTAAGCCCCACTATATCTTAATACAGTCATTTTATTCTGGTTAAGAAGAGATACAACGCTGTCTGATGCGTCCGAGTTAGAACACATTGCGTCTTTAATCAGCTACTTCGAACAGGAACGAGATAAAATGGGGATCCTCTTTTACCAGTAAATGCATTAAAGAGACAAGAAATAATACTATTTTTTACTACATTTTAGAGTCTCCTTTTTACCAACTAAGGTTTTTCTGGACTGGACCTACTGTTTAAAGCGGACTCCGAACCACGGTCCTAGGTACCAGGCTTGAAGATCATCCCAGAAGGCATCCGGTCTTATGTAGCCTAGTTACTATTAATTAATTATTAAATGTCGCTTTTACCACTACGCCATCCAAGTTGGCTAATTATATTATTAAATATTAAGTTGCTAGGGATATTATTATAAATAAATAAAAATGTATATAATATATGAATAAAATATATTAAACGTATGAAAAAGTGAGTTTTTTTATCGACATAATGTTCTCATAATTCAATTTGATTAAATGTAATTATAATTTAATGCCATTTTTCCTAGGAAACTCTTAATATGGGAAAAATTCTCAGAAATCTCAGGAAAATGGTAAATATAAATATTTGTGTTTTATATAGTTTACTGTTCCTTTAGAGACAGGTCTCGAGCATCTACAGAACACTGTCTCCATCATCTAGCACCTGTCTCCATCAGATTCACAGAATAGAAAAGTCAATCTGTAAGATTTGTGTGCATGGACTTGTTCAGATTATTCAGAATTTAGTTGGAATATATGAGGAGAAAATTCATAGTAATTCTTTTAGGGATGAAATATGTAGAAATTTGTACCAACAATATACACAGCTAGTAACAGAAAAATAAGGAGAAATATGTACAAATGACTTGACAAGGAAACATAAGATTAAAATGCAGAAAATAATTAAACAAGAAAGCGTAAATGTAAAAAAGTAAATATGTTCTCCAAAGAAAATAAAATACATTGTGCTTTAATTAACTGTACTTTAAGTATTTCGAATAATATCATTATTTATGTAAAATAAAGAAAAAGTCAAAGTTGATGCGGTAACATTGCGACGTCGTGACGTTACAAATTTTGATAACGTGGGTTCATTGTTGCTTTGAACAGGACTATATATTAGAACAGAACTGGATCGATTGAACCGGTTGGCCATAAAATATTTGTAGTAATAAATATCTTCAAACTTATAGACCAATATATACGAGGCTCATAAATCAAATCGACTAGATTTTAAAATTGCATATTTATGATATTCAATTACATTAGCAAAAACCTATCTGCGGTGGACGTGCTGTGGTATGGCTCGCCAGCAGCTAGCTGGTCTCGGACCGACCACGCGAAAGTACATTACCGATAACCCGATGAAATATGGACGCAGATAAGAGAGCCGTTGTCTAATTTTCTTGCTTAATAAAACAGAAATTTATAAGTAATTAATCTTGTTGCGGTTTTATAAAAGTTTTAAGGCTATTAAACGGTACACGAGGAATAATATCCGGGAAAGGGTCTGCTTTAGAAAAATCCGAAATTAGGAGATTAATTTTCGGCCGGTTCTCGTTTTTGATTTATGGAGTGGAGTGCTCCTTCATTCTGGGCCGATTTTGCGTTTTAATCGTTTTATTGACAATGAGCCCCTTGCGATATCGTTCGTATTGTTTCGTTGAAACATCTTCGCATCACAGATCCATAATTGATAAGTGACGATAAAGATCTAAAAAGTAATCATCAGATATAATCTCAATATGAAATCTCTGTTATAAAAAGTGGTTTCGAATTATAATTTTTATTTTGCAGTTCAGTGTATGATTTTTATAATTACTACTTGACTTTAGTGTCATCATTTGGGTAGTTTTATTTACTATTATTGGGAAATATTCATATAGCAAATCTAAAATAACAGTTAATTCACATCATCACGATGAATAATATGTTGCCTATTGCAATTTGTAATTTGTCAAAAATAGACATAATGCATAAAGCTATAAAATTCGTCTAGTTGTCAAATCAATAAATAGTCAATCAAAAACATTAAGAGGGCCATTCTTACCAGTAAAATGCGTTAGAGAGATATTAGTTATTGATACTATTAAATATCAAGCTGGGAGTTCTAATTGAAATATTTTGTTTTGTTACACTGCACTGAATATTAGCCGTGACTAATAGCTCTCAAGAAACAAAAATCTATAATTTTTGATTAACCGAAAGGAAAGCGCCTACATACCTTGACAATGCGCCCCTTGCGATATCGTCCGTATTGTTTCGTTAAAACACCTTCGCATCACAGATCCATAATTGATAAGTGACGATAAAGATCTAAAAAGTAATCATCAGATATAATCTCAATATATAATCTAAATAGTCAATCAGAAACATTAAGGGGCCCATTCTTACCAGTTAAATGCGTTAGAGAGATATTAGTTATTGATACTATTAAATATCAAGTTGTTGGGATTTTTATTTGAAATATTTTGTTTTGTTACACTTTCACTGAATATTAGCTGTGACTAATAGCTCTTAAAAAACAAAAAAAAAACTATAATTTTGGATTAACCGAAAAGAAAGCGCCTATATATCTTGAAATTGGTTTTAGTAATTAAATTTATTGAATATATAAAACGGTAAGTTTTTTTTAATATGAACATAATTCAATATTATTATTTCAGAGATAACTTACTGTTACATACTATTGGTATGGAAAGTAGTCATAGAAAACTTAGGAATATACAGCTCTTGGAGCGATATACGTCATTCTTTCATACACTATTAGGAAACACAGAATTTAAACAGTGTAAAGATCAAGTATGATGTATGTATGTAACCTATGAAGCCATATATTTAGGTGGCGATAGTTCATTGTTTTATTGCGTAGATATTGGATTGGTACCATGCGGTTCCCAGCTATAAAAGACCACCGCGACGACGTCTCCCTCACTTTTCTTTTCTTTACCCCCTTGTAACAGTTCCTAACCTAGTTTCTAGTCCATTCTCCCGTCGAATACATGTATCAATTTAAATCGAAATAAGCAAGTATTTCGTCAACCAGTGTTTTTAGTTCTCGTGAAAGCTCCTTCCACAATATAGTAGCGAGTGTTCGGACAAACAATCGCATCGACAGCCACACATTCCGATCGACCGACCAGACGAACATTCCTACAAGTTGTTTGGTGCAGTGTTGATTATAATCAGCATGTTTCTTGTATAATCAGTAATCGATATAACAAAATAATCACTTAAATTATCGCAATATTATTAACTTATTTCAGTTATATCAAAATATTTCATTCAGTGAAATATAACACATGAAATCTGAATGAAAATATCATGAAATTCTCAATTTCAAATATTAATATACGATATATTTACCATAATTGATATACTTCGATTATGTAACCTATAGTCGAGAAATACAAGTTTTGTTTTTAGTAATTTTTAGTAATTTTTGTCACATCATCTCACTCACAACCTTGTAAGTAACTCCGTAGGGATATAGGTTACATTTATACATACATTAGTGAATGCCAACAAGATCCGCAAGGGGACTAGAGATTGGAAAATACAATCTAGTTAGTTTATGTTAATTTATGTTTGCGTTGCGGTGAAATGAAAAAAAACCCTGATTATATCACTAAGAAGATGTCCCATTCCTCAAGCAGAATCCCAACTTTACCTAAAATAAAAGACATTAGTTTACCCGTCAATTATAAGGCCTGTTTAGAATTGCGCTAAAATATCAAACCAATTAGTAATTCAACTAAGTGAAAACAAAGTTATTAATTCCTATTAATTATTAACGTTTATCGCTACACAAACAACAAATAACTGTACGACAGCCTGGAAATCAAATGGATCTTTAAAACATGAAATATATTGTACTGTGCATATCAAATATAAGTTACAATAAAAATATGTTAATATGTTATCGACGAATGGTTTTGCTCAAACGACAAACAGCTTTTTTTGAGATGGCATGCATAAATTGCCTAAAAAGTGGGCAAGATGTATACAATCAAAACACTAATAACTTGAATTAACAAATTTTTCTATTTTCTTGAAAATTATGCAGTTATTTCCCAAAGAAAAAACCGGCAATGACTTTCCAGTACACCTGGTAAAACTTTAGAAATGAGAAAGATATGGAGTTATCTTTCTTCAACAAAAAATCTATTAAAGAAGTCTTAAATATTCCTAAACCTTTTTGCTATAAACATCAATAAACTCTCATCTAACCAACAACACCCATTTGTACTTCTGAACTCCCCATTACATGGCTAACTATAATATTTTCCACTTAATAATCACGCTACGTACTCGAGTTTAATACACTCTAGTTAAACTGCACAAGTTACAATTTATAATCAGCATGTTAATCCCGATAATAAAACAAATTGTGCGTACTAATGCTGCAAATTGATATGAAAATAATGAGCTCCTGTTTTTTAGTCCTCTGTTTCATTGTGGAGACTCAATTAATAGATTTTATGGTATTGTTAGGTCGATGAAATTGGAAATTAGTGCGTTTATCGATTTCATCGACTAATAATCAAGTCATTAAATTTATTTATAAGCACTAAATTAATTGTTTTATTAATTGGTTATAGATAGGTGCTACTAGAATAAAATCCATATGTTTTTTTAGAGTTAGCACTCAGAACCTCAGAACTTGCGTGTATAAATTTGACAGCTGTCGGATCATTAGTTTGTGAATTTTAGCATTTTGAGGGAAGCAACTTTTGTTATTTGGAAAATAATGATAAAAAGGAATTTCGCGTGGTGATAAAATATTGCTTTTTGACACTGCCCCAGGAAAATAAACCATCAAGGATTTGTATGCTAAGTTTAGATGTGGTGAAATACGCACCGAAGAAGGTGAACGCGGTGGACGCCCAAAAGAGGTTGTTACCGACGAAAACATTAAAAAAATCCACAAAATGATTTGGAATGACCGTAAATTGAAATTGAATGAAAGAGCAGACATTCTAAAGATACCAACTGAACGTGTACATCATATCATTCACGAATATTAGGGTATGAGAAAGCTCTGTGCAAAGTGGATGCCGCGCGAGCTCAATTTTGACCAAAAATAACGACGAGTTGATGATTCGGAGCAGTGTTTGACGATGATCAAGCGTAATAAACCCGAGTTTTTGCGTGACAATGAATGAAACATAGCTCCATCATTTCACTCGACAGTCATCCAATTGGAGTGCACACGATGAACCCGCTCCAAAGCGTGGGAAAAAGCAACAGTCGGCTGGCAAGGTTATGGCAACTCTATTTTGGGATGGGCATGGAATAATTTTCATTATCTACCTTGAAAAAGGAAGGACCATTAACAGCCACTATTACATAGCGTTATTGAACCGTTTGAAGGACGAAATCGCTGAAAAACCGCCACATTTGAAGAAAAAGAAAGTGCTGTTTCATCAAGACAATGCGCCGTGTCACAAGTCAGTGAAAACGATAGTTCATATTCAATAATTGGTTTGAGGCCTGTTAAATGCATCCAATTTATAGGGACATCAAGTGCTATTTCTTTAAGCAAATTTAAGCAAAAATTTGGTGGGTATATGTCTATCTGTATGATGATATGGAAGTGTTGAGTGAAGTGTTCATAAATGAGGGTTTCGCTTTAATTAAAACATGATTGAGTCAGCAATAATTCTATTCCAAAATTTTCGTTAAAATACGAATAGTTTTCTAGTGAATTCAAGTATTTTTTCTCAGACAGACCATTTAAATTATTTCGATTAACTGTAATTATCTTACTTATCAGGAAAAGAAGATATATGCAATGAATGATACAGATTTTCTGACAAATTTTAATGAAACTCCAAAGTGGCCCAATTATTCCAATTAGGACATTCAAGCTTTCGAAAACAAACTTAGTCTGTAGGTGGCTTCGTTGGCACAGTGGTCAAGGCGACAAGATGGTTGTCACCATTTTCATACTGTTGCCATAGTAGCGGGTTCGAATCCTGCTGGTCGATCGATATTTTTTATGGTTGCGACTGTAAATGTCTTTATGGGTAACAGTGGAGAAGCCGACAAGGAATAACCATCCCAGTCACGCCAGTAACCAGGCTTGTTAAGACCCTTGAGTCTTCTGGGATGGTTTCTAAGTTGCGGAACCTAGTCTGGGGATTTGTTGGATTGAAGGTGGTCGAAGATCCCTAGCCATGAAGTATTCGAATTATAAAATATTTGTGTTTGGAAAAATGCCTCTAGTCAGCGGATTACCGACACAACCATCAAAGTTCATGGTGTAATGCCACCAATGGTCTGGACTTACAATGTGTTAACCAAGTTTTTACCTTACACATTTCATAACTAATATACCAGAACAAAAAGAAATGGTGTTGATTTTGTCAAATAAAGATACTAGAAATTTAAGTAGATTAAAAATTTTAATTAATATGTTGAATTAATAGAAATATCTAGCCTTTAAAGGTATGTATACATCTAACTTAATTATTTCAACTAATACTTAATTAAAACCCATCATATTTTAGGAAATTAATCCGATTATATCTAAAAAGGGAAAAAATTAGTTAAATCAATTATCAAACTAATTATTTCTCTCTTGTCTAGCGATAATGAACTGATCCGAATTGATATAATCGATAAATGCACTAATAGACTTCGGATTTAACAACACCATAAACTCAATTAATTTAATCTCGATATCGAAACAGACGGGTGAACAGGGAATAGAAAAAAAGGCAGGAACTCATTATTTTAATATCAATTTCGGGAATGAATATGTGCAATTTAGGTGACTAATTAATGTCGCGCCAGACGAACTGACTTGGCCCATTTTATATCTCGTTTGGCACGTCGTTAAAAAGTTTTAATCATGATTAATTTCGTACTGTGTGTGTGCGTTGTATTTAAAGTAGGTCATTTTCATTATTTGTTGGGTTGTTATTCGATGGAGCTTTTTAAGAACTATGTATATATGAAGTAGTAACTCTGTTAGTACTCATTTTATTCCAGTTAAAAATAGATAGACCTGCAAATGTTGGTCGGTTGAAAATTTAAGGCAAAATCTTCAAAATATTAGTTATAACAACTACAGGTTATAAACTAGCAAACGTTGTTTTAACGCTTTGCTTGTTTTGGTATATTTCAAATCATTGCTTATTGTTACTTTGATTGAAAATCACGAAACCGGACTGAACAGGTTGCCTCTCTGATTAGTCACTTCGAACAGGAACGAGATAATGGAGGCCCCCTCTTGCCAGTAAAATTCGTTAGAGCTGTAAATATTTTACTGTTAAATATTGAATTGCAACGGTTTTTATTGAAAATATTGTTTAGCGTGTGGTAGCTGCACTGAATATTAATTAGTACGGGCATTGCCATTAAAATATCTTAAAAAATAAAAAATATAATCTTGGATTAACCGAAAATCGGTTCTCATACAAAGCGGGTCACGAATCAACATCAGGTTGATGTTAGCTCCACAAGAGATCAAATTTTTTAAATTTATAAAAACAGTAAGTATTTTTTTCAATATTAACATAATTTAATACAATTATTTCTGAGAAAACTGTCTGGAAAGTACCCATACATAGCTTAGAGCTATTAGAGATGGTATTTCAGGCTTGTAGAACATCAATTCGTACACTGTTAGGTATTGGATGAATTAAATGGCGTAAGGATAAACCACGAAGAAGTTTGATGGAACTTAAAGATATTGCATTTAACAGAATATAATTTTACAAAGCATACTATAAAATCAAGGAAAACTTATAATTGAATTTGTGTATTTAAATGACACGTGGATATATCAGAATAGGATATTCGGCCACTCATTACAAGAGAACAACTGATTAGGTATTATTAGTCTTAAGATTTATTGATGATTCATTGCAGATATATTGTTCTTGTTCTAAGAGTTGTTGAGTTGGACGATCAGATACATTGAAGACAAAATTGACAAAATATGAAATCGTGAACAGTAATTCCCTTGAATTAAACTTTCTGAATGTGGGATTTTGATTAAAAGTTGACAATTTCCAAGACAGGTTGATGAGAGTACAAGCAATTAAAAGTGAGTATATAATTAATATACGATAACTGTAGGAAGTTCTACAATGCAACTTGTGTGAACGTTTTATGTGCCTAGATATGTGTATAATTATTCAGAATTATATATGAGCATTAGGTTAGAATATATGAGGAGAGGATGTTTTGTAGATATAGTAAATGCATTATGGTGAATTCAATGATTAATTTTATCAAGAATGGTGTACAAAGGTAGTAAAAGAAGAAACAAAAACATACAGTGATATTAAAATCACTCGACAAAGAAACACGCTATCCAGGGAAACAAGAATTAAACGTAAAAAGGTAAATATGCTCTCTAATGAAAGTAATATATATTATTTGAATACACAATTATTAATTAGGTGTATTTGGCCTCCAGGGGATACAACTACATAAAAAACACGTCTAGAACTCTACTTTATGGGTAGTGAAGTAAAGAGTTCAATGTAAATATAACAAAATAACTGTAATCTATAGACTGTTATGGCTTTACATTATTATACTATAATATTATATATACTATATTTGATAATATTTTTCATTTCATTATTTTATTTCGACTATAAAATAGAGTAAAGCACAGAATACAATGAAATGAATATTGCGATTGATACAATGAATGCAAGGAATATTGCGACGTTTTAACGTAATAAATTGAGATGACTTATGTTTATTGCTTCTTTGGACAGACTACACAAGCGATCTCCTATAAAAAAAAGCATCAAATTTAATTAGCATGATGACGTTTCTCCCACACTTAGTATAAAAAGCAGTTTAATCATAAAATATTTAGCTCTAAGATGTACAGGCAACGGACAAAATAATATGAACACTGCCATATACACAATATTTATTTACCAATAAGCTCTTGAGTTAACATTTGATTTTAAAATAGCAGCAATTCTTTAGGAAATAGATTCGCAGGGTGATGTGTGAATATTGTCTCATTCCTGTACCAAAACCTTCACCAATTGCTTCAATGATGTTGAGGATGGTACTCTACTCCTCACACTTTACTCTAAAACTGCCCATAAGAGTTCAATTATCTCGAGGTCTGAGAATTGTGCTGGCCAGGAAAGATGTTTCATGATATTGGGATGCAACTCAAATCAAGCCAAGTGTTTCGTTTGGATTACACGGTGATAAATAAAACTGCTATTTTCGCAACAACAACTGCTGCTAAAAAGAAAATAATCGTGTTATATGTGGAAGCATAGGAAGAAAATGACGTGTCTGAAACGACTTCGAAATTAACCTCGAAACTGAATATGTTGGTTTTGACTTGACGGATGAAGCATGCTTAAACCAACAACAAAAATGTGATTATCTTTACAAAAAATACCAGGTGTATAGATTTTAGACTGTCTTTGCAATTATTTGAAAGCAATTAAATTGGATGCAACTAAAGAGGTGATATGCTGAAAGATTATTTGTAATGCCAAAGTGCTACTTTGATAATGTTGTGTATGTGTAGTTCAAGCGAAACTATTAAAGAGGAATATTTTGGATAATTCATTAACTTGCACTAAGCATTGATCAAAGGAAAGCCACATTGTACTACCCGAGGTTTTCGTTAATTCCAAACTATTTGGAATATAATGGGTATATATTCTACTATATATTGCATACAATTGCAAAAATCAAGCATCAATTGCAAAAATAGATTTCTTTAATTTTTTTTTTTTGGATGATATGACATAATTAAAAGATTTATGACATTTCGTAAAAAATTAGAATTATAGACTGATAACTGTGAAAATACATAATATTGATGAGATTTAATTAAGTAATAATTCCAATGTTCGAACAAAAAAAAACACGTTTAATATTAAATAACAGTTGTAAGATACGAAAGTAATAGCAATCATAACATTGTTTTTTTTACGATTTAGTTATAAATAAGTCAGTTAAGAATATTATCTTTTAACTATGGCGTTATAATAATTGATTTTTTTTTAAAAAAGTTATTAGAAAAGTGCTGTAAATAACATCACATAAATAAAAATATAGTTTTATCTTCAAAAAATAGATAAACAAACAACATTTTCGTTAACATCATTAAAAACTATAGTCATAATAAAAGCATCGTCTAGTTTTTTTTATAAATATGTTATGGACAAAATACTAATTGTTTTACAATTAAAAATCAATAAGGACACGTTTTCGTGATGATATTTCTGCTGATCCGACCTTTTATTGTATTTCATCACTTTTTACGATAGTTTTATCGGTCAGAAAATAAAAATCCTTTCAATATTTCTTTTCTGAAGATTCTCCTTTTTATTACTGCTCATATATAGAACCAATAGTATGGATTTTATCACTGATAAAACTAAAATTTTTTTATAGTGATTGTAAATATATCAGTTTATTGCCCTTGAGGTATCTGGAACTCTGGATTAGAAGAGGTCTAGCCTTTTTTTTATAA
The DNA here is from genome assembly GCF_030347505.1 of Rhynchophorus ferrugineus. NCBI lineage: Eukaryota > Metazoa > Arthropoda > Insecta > Coleoptera > Curculionidae > Rhynchophorus > Rhynchophorus ferrugineus. The sequence goes on along the minus strand of NW_027472585.1, from coordinate 38,948,419 downwards.
ATTACCGCAAATAGTTACCAATTATATTATTAATTTTGCATTCGTGTTTTCTAATTAGATATATATATATATATATATATATATATATATATATATATATATATATATATATATATATATATATTAAGCTGAAAGAAATCTTAGTCAATACGTCATTATTTTTACAAAATAATAACTGATTTATCTATAATCTTATATAATAATTCATTGTATTTTCCTTGTCATTAGATGATTGGGGTGTCGGTGCCATTTTGATATTTTGTTTATTTAATTCAGGTCTATTTTAGCAAACTTAATTATTTTATAGTACCACTGTACAGCGTTCTGAAATTTTAGCAAAATGTTTTCTGATTTCTTCTTTTCTGATTCTCTGAATGTCACATAGTTCGACTTTCACTCTCAACAAATTCTAGCTACATCTTAGCTATAAAATAAAATTTAAATAATTACTAAAATAAATTATGTTTAAAATAAATGTCTAATTATAAACAGTTACTACAATTTTTATTTTTGTTAGTATTCCTGATGAACAAACCTCATTAATGACTTGACCACTTCCATCGCAACTAGAATAATTTTCTTCTCTGTTCTTGTTATCATTAAATTTTGACATATGTTGATACCTAGTCGATGTTGTTGAAAATGATATGCTATACATTTGGCCGTTAATATTCCCACTATAAATAAAGTTAATGCTGTTTGGATTTTATAACGTCTAAAAATTTAACCTTACATTCTGCACTTACCCTTGTTCTTTTATATTATAAAACCAATGTATGTTAGACCACCAAGAATAATACAACAATTTAATTATTATTACTATAGAATTATTAACGTAACACAAAATCTAAATATTCTAGATTTTTGCTGTTGTTTTGACTTGATCGACTGTAGTGATCGACTCGAAAGGAATGTACCGCCATTAGAAAAGGAACGCAATATCGTTTTTTCTTTTCTATGGCTTATTATATGCTGGAGAGTGCGGATGCGCTAAATTCGGAGATAGTTATGAAGTAACATATCCTATTGAATAGCACTATATTATTATCAAAATCATAACGGAATATCCCTAATGGTTGTTTGTAGGAAGCAGGTAGTGGCTTTAGTTAAAAAGGATTTCTCAATAAATGAGCAACCTAATACTTATACTTTAACTATAGTGTTATAATCTACACCGGATTTTTTCGTTTATTGGCTCGAAACGATATGGTGCAAATTCGATCAGGACGAAATCGTCATATTCGGAAAGACGTCGAGTCCCCGACGTCGGAGACGGAGATATGACGTTTCGGAAATCGAACGGTGGCTTTCCGCCAATGTATCAGCGGCTAATTTTCCAATCTGGCGAGCGGGCCCACCGTAAAACCTTAATTGAAGATATTGTGTCGCTGAATTATGATTTGTTATCTGTCGTTCCGCGTTATCTTGCGAGAATCGAAGATGGATCCGGCCCGATGAAAAATGAGCCACGGTTCGCCTCGAAAGGGTATCAGACCAGAACGCCGAGTCAGAATATGGAAAGTACGGTGAGTAAATATCGGACGGGTCATGGAAACAACGAGAACTATATATTTAGTTACTTTTAAGTTACGAGCGGTTACAAAATGAACCATCAGTAAAGCTTAATTGAAGGAAGGCAAATTTTTCTATTATCCTCTTCCATTATCTTGAATATATTTTGAATCCAAAAATGTTACTAATAATTCTCAGCAAATACTAAAAAAATGTTTTCTGTAACCAGTAATAATATTTAATAACCTACAGTAACAAATAATGCTTAAACTTTGGCACTTTTTAAACAATTTTACGCCTACAGAAGAATTTTGTTTTCAGAACTGATTTACTATATGGTTTGACTTAACATAACAGGTCAATTGAACAGTTCCCGGCCTACCATAATAAATACATTTTTTTGAAAAAAATAGTTTTTATTAATAAACATAACTCCCTTCAAACGTGATATACCGATTATATCGACCTTCCAACTTTTCGATACTATTTTTGCAGTACGATTTATCCTTTGCTTCAAAATAGACCTCAGCTTCGGCGATCACCTCTTCATTCGACGAAAGTTTCTGCCCAGAGAGCATTCTTTTGAGATCTGAGAAAAGGAAATAACCGCTGGGGACAGAGAGCCCAATTCATGGATTTTTGCCATCGTTTTTACTGACGTCTGACACGGTACATTGTTTTGGTGAAGAAGCACTTTCTTTTTTTTCAAATGTGCTTCAAAAGGTCCAATAATGCTATGTAATAGTCGCTGTTGATGTTCCTTCCTTTTTCAAGATAGTCAATGAAAATTATCCCATGCGCATCCCAATATAAAGACACCATAACCTTGCCAGCCAACTGTTGCGTTTTTCAACGCTTTGGAAAGGATTCATCGTGTGCAGTGCACTCGGATGACTGTTGATTGAACTTCGGTGTGAAGTGATATTACATATCACATATCGACGCAAAACTCAGGTTTATTTCGCTTGATCATCTTCAAACACTGCTCCGAATCATCAACTTGTCGTTGTTTTTGGTTACAAGCCAGCTCGCGCGACATACACTTTGTACACGTTCAGTTGATACCTTTAGAGTGTCTGCTATTTCATTCAGTATCAATTTTCGGACATTCAAAATAATTTTGTGGATTTTTTAAATGTTTTCGTCGGTAACAATCTTTTTTGGGCATCTACTGCTTTTGCCGTCTTCGGTGCTCATATCACCAAGTCTAAACTTAGCCTACCAATGATTGCTTTTCCTGGGGCAGTGTCCGGAAACTCGGCATCAAGCCAGGTTTTTGCTTCAACTCTATGTTTTCCTTTCGCAAAGCAATATTTTATGAACACAACTAATGACCCGATAGCTGTCAAATTTGTACAGGCGTCTTTTGAGAGTTAGGGCTAACTAAAAAACATAAGGATTTAATTCTAGTAGCGGCATCTATGTGTCAGGCCGGGGACTTCTCAATTGACCTATTAACTTGATTTATTTAACGACGTTATTTGAAATTAAAAGTGTTTGGAGCTGAAAAAGTTTTACTCTTAATTTGCGCAAAATGCGCCGGGTTCATGGGTTCGATTCCCATCCGCGACAATTATATTTGTGATCGACTAATATTTGTTTCATACGCCTAGATGTCCTTCACAGGTAGGTATTGCAATACAAGATGTATAAATACGATAGTTGATTAATGGTGTCAACTACCAATTGACTAATGTGCGTCCTGCAGTCGTACATCCTCCTGAGTATACTCTCCTGTGTGGTCCTTGACCAGAAATATATGATGACTACTAATCTAGCCTATTATAATGAAACTAATAACTGAGACACTCTATATAATATGAACCTAAATAAATTAAATTTAACTTTCCTCTTAAACCTCTTCGGATACTTTTCCAACGAAATCCACGCAAATTAAAAACGCGACGAAAATTTAACTAATCAAACAATTTCAACCGATATCAATAATTCCGACCGGACTAATCCACCGAAAAGGAAACCGAAAGAAAACCCTCCTCGGCATCGGCGACGACGAGCTAAGAAAAAGTCGGTCCGGTTATTCTGCGCCACTTCACCGTCACGGCACCGCCTCTTTCAACAAACATTAGCCAGATTAATATTTATTAAAAAGTCCTCGGGAGGAAAAGGAAAATCCCTCCTAATAATGAATCTAATAAAAAGTAAGACAAACACGGGCGCGCGGTGAAGCATAAAAGAGGAGAGAAAAAGGGGAAAAAATAAGCCGTATCTCCTCGAGATCCGTATCAAGTTAGCGTAGTATGACGCATTTCCGCTGACGATATAGCGGCAGCACGACGTTGGAGCCACCACAGCAGCCCCGTGGACCGATCAATAAATGTTGTACACTCCCAAAATCGGGACCGGAACCGGGGGCGGGGTCGGCGGGGGGACGTCGTCAGCGGAAGGGCGCGGGGGAAGATAATGAGGACCTTTTAGGGCCCTTTCTTTTTTGCGCGAGAAAACTAATTAGGAATGTTTATACCGACATTAAAAGAAAAAGAGGTATTGTTATTAGGCCGACTACGAAGGAGGTCTTTGTTTACGGAGAGAGATCCGCGGCAATAGCTTACGTTTGGAGGCAGCGGCTGGCGCGAGAGAGGGGTGGTGGGGAACTAAAGAACTTCTTTAGCCCAGAAAAACGAGAAATAATGATCAACTTCTTTAAAATTTCCCTTTTGTTCAATTCTTTGGTTTGTATTTGACACCAACTCTAATTAGTTAAAATATAAGTTAATTCTTTGTTCTGTTCTTGTATTGAATTCTTATTACTATTCGCGGAACATCCCTATAATTCAATTCCGTATGTCCATATATGTTTCAACACATGCTTATAAAATAACAATTTATTATGTACTAATAATTATGATATTCTTTATTATTTGATTTTCTTGTCAATAACCAATGCATTTTCCTATATAATAACTCTAGTTCTTTAATTACTACATATTCATTCCTGCAAAATTTTGTACCAAGTTTCATTTCGAGATACTTAGCGTTGTTGCTATATGGAATGTTATTATTTATTGTCATTAGTTTTATTTATAGTCATTTATTAATTTTTATTTGCCAGGTTTCGGTTCAATTATCTATATTGTCACTTGTAATTTTCATGTGGCTTCTTCGTTATTGCCTCGAATTGCAGTCATAAGCAAATATGCTCATTGTAATATTTTTCAATTTTGGTGTATCCCATATGTAGAGTAGGTAAAGATTTGGCCCCAATACACTTCCTTGTGACATAACTGCTGTAGCACCTGCTTTTTATGGCTTTCCATTGATTGGCTAATGTTGATTTATGGCTTTCCATTGATTAAATAAGAACTTCCTTCAATTTTTTGTAACTGAAAGCGAAGAATGGATTTAATTCAATAATTTCAGGTTCAAAAAGCTCGGCTATGCATTTAAATATTTGTCAAGAATACACTGTGCGGCTCCAATGGGAAATTCTACCTCACCCAGCTTTCCCATCAAACATAGTGCCTTCTGATTACTACTTGTTCAGATAAGTGGCTTGGCTAGCACATGGTTTTGAAATTGTAAAAATAAAAATGTGAGGATCGATCTCAGATTATGATATGGAAAACAGTTGTAGAAAATGATGGAAAACATTTGGTTAATATATGTACATCAATTTTTTCTAGTAAATGCTGTTTAAAGTGAAAAAAATATTAAAATAATATGTAAGAATTTAATATAAATCATATTAAATGAAAGTTTAATTAGTTCTCTATGTCGAGACAATATCATAAATATTCTAATATATCCTATGAGTGATCATAAATAAACCAAACTTAAAAAATACTTTGCAAAACATTCATTATATTAGCGACCAAACTTCTCTATCTCAAAGAGTAGAAACGTACAACAGCAGTTATTTTTTGACAGTGCAATAATGTTTGACGTTAATCTTCCTTTATTAATATCTACAGTTTTACTTGTTTATATAACCTTCGAAAGGAAATGTGTTTCAATACTAAATATCACCTTATTCATTGTACGCAGCTAAAAAGAGATTCCAAGACTTTGTTAGTTCAAGTTTTTCTTTAATGAAAAAGCAATTTTTCTTTATAAACAAGTAAAATGACCTGAAATGATCGATGTGTAAGTAAGTAAGAAAACTTCCGTGTATATAAATGAAATAATATTTAGACTTGCTTTTTCCCCAGAGGACAATTCATTCGCTATGTAGTCATACCAGGAAGTTAACAGATGGATTTTAATAAAGTATATTTCATTTAAGTATTATTAATATTTGAATAAATTTCGATAATTTATAAAATTTATAAATTTATAATAAAAAATTACTACCGAAAACACAGCTCAAACTATTAAAGAACTTTTAGACAGGTAGTGGCTGGTGAACTTGAAATAATGGGAAAGCAAAAAAATATAATCTTTCAGTAATTTTACTAAAATTAATTTTTAAAACTGCGACAAAATATCACTTATTTTAATCCCATAAATCATTACACACAGGGTATTATATTGAGAGTGAAGTACTGGCGTGTATACATACACAATTAACTTTCGATAAGATTCCCATAACTGACAGCCAAGCACTAGCGAATCAGGTTTGCTAAATGAATATAATAGGCATTAATAGAATTTCTATCATACCTAAAATTAATGGAATTTACATGAGGCTAAAGCCAAATTCTAAAGTAAATTGACCTACTATGAAACAACACTGTTTGACATTCGAAATTGTATATTTAGCAGGCGAATAATTAGATCTGTTTCTACCTTGTAAACCAAAGCAATACTAAATTTGTGATTGCTCCGAAATCCCCAGGGAGTACTGCAACTAATTGTGAACGTCATGTTGTAGATATCGTCTTTAATGAAGTTTGGTGGCATTATTTATGATATATAATTCGTCTGAGGCACATTACAATGTTATTTACGTCCCATTTTAAAATATCTGAAACTCGATCGGCTTTTTCGCGAACACAAAAACAATAATTAACTTTTTGTTTGAATCCATAATATGACTAGAAACACATAAATATTTAATTACGGTAATTTGTAGGGAAACTATGTAATTAGAGTTTATACGAACGCGTAATACATTAGCTTTAGATAAGCTTTTAAATTATAATATCGCCTAAATTAATATAATAACAGATTATAGTTTTATTTATGTTAAATAATACATTTAATTAATAAATGTATATGTAATTAAAGTATTATCATTAATACAAAACAGTAGTAAAATGAGTATGTGTTTTTTTTTTCACAATTTTGTTAAACGTCTGCAAAATTCTTTAAAATATTATAATTACACATTATAACCGACAAACGTTGTTATAACGCTTTGTTTTAATAAACTGGAAGCTACAGCTGCATTAAATATTAGTATAGGCACGGTCACTAAAATATCTCAAAAAATAAAATACAATATAATCTTAAATTCATCAAAAAGAAACCGTGTTTATGCGAAATAGGTGACGAACCAAGATCAGCTTGTTGTTAGCTGTATAAGAGATCAAATATGTGAAATGTAAAAAACAGTATGTATTTTTTTCAGTCGAAACATAATTTAATACCATTATTGCAGAAGTTTTTTTAAATCTGAATAGTATCCATAAAAAGCCAAAACATATACAGCTATTTCGGGGATGTAGAACATCCCTTCATACACTGTTGGGTAATATATGATTTAAGTGGTATAAAGATAACACGAAGTGGCTCAATGGAACAGAGATTGCTTTTAAAATTATACAATTTTTAAAAACATATTATAAAATCAAGGGGGAATTATTATATCAATTGATATACTTAAATGAGACATAAATATTTCAGAATGGTACATTGTATCGCTCATGGTAAGATGATAATAACTATAGTGTAAAGACAACAACAGTTGATGGAAAAATGTAAACGTTGGAATAACTATCGATTGGGTTTTGTTAGTCATAACATTTATTAATGATTGACATGCAGACATATGGTTCTTCATGGTGGAAACCGGAATGTTTTAGTTTCTGGTGAGGAACTAATCTATTCCTCTAAATCCAAGGGTGCCTACCTTGGAGAAATGAGCCATAACTGTTTTTTTTGCAGCAGTTTGAAAATCAGCTTTAAAATAACTTGGAGGAACCATCAGTTATTGTTATGGACAATACACTAGCTCTACCATATATATAGTACGTTATTGTTGTTGCTCCTTGTTACATTCGTGTAATGACAATCTGCATAACGATCTGAACAAAGACATGAACTGTGGCTCCATCAGTATATCAATATTGCTCCCAAGTTTCTATATAATAATGGCTTTTTCAGAAGATTAAAGAGAGTAAAAGCATTTGATGTAGTTCAGTGAGATTATTAGTCAAACTAAGAATATATTAAAAACAGGGACATAGATGTAAAGCCCAAAAGACTTATCGTGGACAAAAGTACTTGTAATTTTAAAACTGTATCATGTTATGATAAACATATAGCTTTGGACCCACATTCACACCAACAAGACATAGCTGAATAAAGTAAATATAATAGTATATAAATCAGTATTGGAAATTACACAATACAACAGAAACCTATTGTTATCTGATGCAAGCTACTGCCGGTTTTAATTGGTATCTAGATAAATGCCTTAAAGCCTCACGTCTTCGCCAATAAAATCAATTCTCCATTGAAGGAGTTAAAGTGTATTTTGCCGTCCTCAATCATCCCCGGTCCTTGGCAATATCCTTGTACTGACCCGGGCGTTGAGTCCAGTCTGATCCCTTGCTATCGGGACAGGATAAATAAATAGCCTCGCGTGTGCCGAGATGAATCTCTTCCATTTCAGTGGACAGCTCGGCAGTTTTAACGTATAACCGTTGTTTGCTTTGCGGTCCGTTCGGCTACGTCCAACGATACACGAACTTCTGCCAACGAGTGCACATTCGTTATGGATGTTCTGCATACAAACACTGCCGATTAGAATGCTGGAAGCTGTCTTGGATTTATATTTATGTTCTTATTGTCTATACAAAATTGTAATTAAAATTAGATCAAAAATATATCTGGGATTTAAAAATTATGCTATTAATATTTTACCTTCAATCAGACCGTACAAGCACCAGTAACATTAAATAATACTGTCATTCCATATAGCAACCAAGCTAAATATCTCGGAATGAATGTTAATGCAAAACTTCGTTGGAGGGAATATATAAAGAAGAAAAGAAAAAAAACTGAAATTAAAATATAGGATAATATACCGTCTAATTGGAAGAAAATCTCAAGTATCAGTACATAATAAATTGCTATTATATAAGCAAATACTAAAACATCTATGGACATACGTAGTTCAATTATGGGGATGTTCTGCAAGCAGCAACTTAAAGAAAATTCAGAACAAAGCCCTGAGAGGTATTGTGGGCGCACCCAAATACTACAGGATTGATTACCTACATTGAGACCTTCAGATACCCACAGTCGGCCAAAAAATCAAGAGAATTGCAAAGGGGCATGAGGAAAGATTCCATTCTCATGAGAATATTAAAGTATTGCAGCTTTTGTATACCACCAGAACAAGACGCAGACTCAAAAGAATCAAACCATCTGATCCTTTGTAGTTTTGTGTAGTGAGGTGCATATATTAAAATATATAGCAGTGACATGTATAAACATTATTTCACCAGAGACTGAGGTATGGCCGAGCGGTCCTCCTAGTTATATACCTAGATTTAAGTTATCATAAACCAAGTTTTAGGTTAGTCGGAAATCACTAGTAACAATGTAATAATTAAATAATAATAAAAATTATAAAGAGCATTTTATACAAAGTGTTACTTCATTCATTTAGCTAGTTATACAATCTGAAAAATTGAAATTGTAGGGTTGCCTTGACTTCTGTTAAATTGCTGTGTATTATTGGTCATTCTCACGCATAAATAGAGAATTTTTTATATTATTTTATTTTATTATTTTTATTATTGGTATTGCATGTATTTTGTTCAGTGACATTTATTAGTAAAAATGTGAAATATTGACGTAAAGAATAGTTAATATAATATAACTGTTAAATTCAATGAGAATTTGAGAACAATTAATTAGAAGACTTATATGCTAGAATTTAAACCATAGAACTAAAATTCCTAAAGAATTTTCAAATATCTTAGCAGTTGCTAAACCAACTATTTCCGTAGTTATAGGCGATGGAAAAGATCCAACAGGTGTACCACACGAATTGAGTGAATATGCCATTTTGAATCATTTCAATATCATGGTTTCATTGCTTGTCAAGCAAAAGATAAGTTTTCTGTAACGCATTACAATATATACATCCCCTGCTATTAGATAATATAGCAGAATTATGTTTTGTATGGTTTTTGATTTTAATTTTTTTGAAATTAATTGACGCTCATTCGCTGTAAGAGAATTCGCTGTAAAAGAATGAGAAACAGCTCACTAAAACATTCGTTATATCGATTTGGTTCAGTTTTTTGTCTCTGTTCACTTTCTTTCTCTGGAAGGGGCTTTTCTCTCTGTTGCAATATCTCCCAGATATATTCATCCAGGTTCTCTTAGGTTCTACTGTTTTGTAGATTATCCTTATCTGGTTTTATATTGTGGTCTCTGTACACTGCAAGAGTCCCCAAAAATTAAATTGTTAGGTTTCTAAGTAATATTCCACTAGCTAAATGTTAATTAATTTTCTTATAATTGTACTTCTCAGCTTGACCATTTTTGTTGCGCCACTGACTCTTCCAAGCTATTGCAGGTCTACTTCTTGTATTCTGCTTTAATCTCTCTCTGACACTATCAACTTTTCTCCACCAAATGTTAGAATTGGTCTGAATTGATCTTTGTAGATCTTAGAATTTTAGCGTTTCTTTTTACTAATGAACTCATTATTTATAGCGAAGTATAAATTCATGATTTCTATGCAATAGTTGTTAAAATTATTGGGACAGTCTATCCATAATAATTACCAAACCACTGGTAGTTTTTAACAGTATTTCCAACAATTAAAAGGAACATTTTTGTAATAAAATTTTGGAATTAAATTAAAAAGTGACTGGTTAAGCATTTAGATATTAGTATTGTGCATAAATCATATTAGTCCGGCATTAAATGGCGCATATGAATGATGTAACTGAGTGTAAGAGTGGTGGAATAGTTTATACCATCTACAAACTAATTTTTAGTACAAAGAAAACTTATAGGACAATATTCTTTTACTCAAGTTATCTATCTGTTACAGTTGTAAGTATAAAAAATCTGCATAAAACCTTAATATTATGTTTAAAATGAAAACAGGATCATTATCAATAGACGAAAAAAATATTAGGTCTAAAGCAAAAGGTTGAAATCTGAATTTAATTTTAAGTACTTCCTCTTCTACTTACATATAATAGATTTAAGTCTCAGATTATACTGTCAAAAATACAATAAGTGATTTACTGTTGTAAACATTACGAGAATGTACTGATGAACAATTTATTTTCTGGTCAAAAATACTGCTTTAGACACTTTATTAAATTTACATGTATTTCATTTTATTTTAATTAAAACAGAGTCAATAAACGTGTGTATTTATTCCGTACAAATCAAAATATTAGCGTTCAATATATAAATACTGTAGTACAGATAATTTACATTAATACCTTATTACATATTATACAATAGATTTTATAAAATTTAATATATATATATTTAGCCTTTCTCTAAATAAGGCATTTATTAATAAAAACAGTTCGTAATTTGTTGGTAGAACATACAGTTGCAGCTGCGATTTAACTATTAATATAAAGTATTGGAAATGACCGATTTATCGCCCATCAAAACAAAATAGCATTCGAGCTCCGACTCCGACGTTTTATAGTTAATTTACGTACGCTAATTAAAAAGATTAATTATTATAATTATAAATATTTAAATTGTTTGCTAATTTAATATCGCCAGATATCGGTCGGATTTTAGTATGACTACGTACTCCAGGCGAAATTATTAATCACTACATAGTATAAAACAAAGTCACCTTTTCTGTCCCCATATCCCTATGTGCGCTTAAATCTTTAAAACTACGCAACGGATTTTGATGCGATTTTTTTCAATAGATAGAGTGATTCAAGAGGAAGGTTTATATGTATAATACATGCATAATATACTAAGGCAACATTGCTAATTTTAGAGGTTTCTAACGTGATGTCGTAAATTAACCTATTTTTTTAGGCTTATTTAGCAATTAGCAAAAACGCTGCCTAACCCTACGAGTTAGATCAAATTAGTGTACTACAGTATTGTACACCATAAAAAGGTCTACAAAAAAGTCCGCGATGGTATATGTTTATCTTTTAGGGATAACCCACATTAACCATTTTTATTGTTTACTTTTTACGTGAGAAATTAATCCTTATCGAATTAAGTACCTTAAATACAGTGTGCAATTAATATAGATCAATATGGTTCCTTACAGCATGTAAATTAAAGAAATATTTTCGGAGATATTACAAATTTAAAATTTGCGTTTAAAAATGTGTAATGTAATAAAAATTGTATGAATTTAAATATTCCAAAGATAGCAGGAAATCTTCATAGTAAGTATAGGGGAAGAGGAATTGTTTTACTCCAAATTTAATGAGTGCAGGCCAAGGGCAGTAATGAATGAACCAAAAATACTGGATCGATTTTAATCATGTTTTCATTGAGTGACATAGGCATATATATTTTATGCCCGTGCAAAGTCGGAGCGGGCCGCTATGTTTTTATATACAACGTTCATATTTTTTCTGTAGTGTATTTAATTTAGTATCAGCATTGCACCCGTGCGAAGCCGGGGCGGGTCGCTAGTTATTACTAAATTGTTTGGGATTTAAAATATGTAGAAGTGAGTTTAACTCTCTTAATATAATTAATAATGTATATAATTATTTCTAAACAAGGTATTCCTATTATTTCAGTTGTTTTAAAGATCTTTAATATTAGCTTCTAATTGATTCACTATATGCACTAGCATTAAAAACTTGGAGACTTGCTCACAAATTTTACTAATTATATTTATTCCTTATTTAAGTTTTCTGGGAGCAGTGTCTCCCATTTACTCGGTAAGTATCCTCAAAATTGTGCTGAGCATGATGGGCATCGATTCTTCGTTCTTGTATCAAGTTTATCAATTATTAGTTCTACAGAAGAGCGTCTGGATATGTGGAAGTCACATTATTATTTACAAAGTTATTCGTTTTTCGCTAGGAGGCTCTGGTATAATTCTGAGGATTGTTTAAATTCATAGTCTTGATAAATAACAAATCTTCAGCCACTTAGATTGACATCATAAGAAATCGCATTTTCCTGAAACTCTTCCTGTATTTAGGTTTACACTAATTTTAAAAATTTGCGCAGGTTTATTATTAAAATACAACTAAAACATCAATCTACTGAAACCGTTCGCTTTTTGATCGAGGCACTAAAATGCATCTATTAGACTCAGAAACGTTAAATTTGCACTTATCCATCCATAGGAAACTTTTTCAACATTTTTAAGTGAGTAAATATTGAACACACTCTTTAAAGTTGTAGTTGAAACTGACTTTCTCGTATTACATTAAACATAACTGTAATTTGAAAGTTTAGATTGATGTCGATTCATTTTGTACAACATTTCGACAAACCTACTCTCCTATCTTGTTGCAGATTTGGGATATATATCACTTGTGGTAGATTTCCTCCAAAGCTCGAACACTTTTACTTGAAACTTCGACTTTTTCTGCAATTTGGCCCACAGATTATTCTACCTGGCTTAATGTACATTTAGCACCTCGCTGTTGAAGAGGAATTTGTTTCCTTTTTGCCATTTTGTACGCTTTTGAATTTGTCTGTGTATTACATGAATACCATTAAGTATATACTGAGATATCTATATTGATAGTTTTTTTATAGTATATTAAAAAGTTTAGACTACTATAAACTGAAATATGTTTATTAGATGTTTATTACCGTATTTTACTTCGCCTAAGTTAGGATATTTTTAATCTTTCGAACGTATGTTAAGTATATAGGAAGAAAAGTATGGAACTATAGTATACATTGTTTATAATACTATTTTAATTGGATTTTATCACATAAGGGATGCTTATAATAGTTTGATATATTATTTTACAGTGTACATGTATATTACATGAATGCCATTAAGTATATACTGAGATATCTATATTGGTAGTTTTTTTTATAGTATATTAAAAAGTTTAGACTACTATAAACTGAAATATGTTTATTAGATGTTTATTACCGTATTTTACTTCGCCTAAGTTAGGATATTTTTAATCTTTCGAACGTATGTTAAGTATATAGGAAGAAAAGTATGGAACTATAGTATACATTGTTTATAATACTATCTTAATTGGATTTTATCACATAAGGGATGCTTATAATAGTTTGATATATTATTTTACAGTGTATATGTATATTATTTTGGCCCTTTTTTCTGTCGATTTTTTGCACATTTTATTTGTAAAAATTATTAAATAAATTTCATTAATTAGAAATGATGTAGATAAATAACACTAAAGAAATATAAGTATGAGACTATTTAAAACTAGAAACGGCTTATATTTAGGTATGATGTGTAGATATAGATTGCCCAAAGTACTAATATTCAAGATGAAATTACAAAAGGTCAAATATACTTTCTAACTAATTAAATACGTCATATTATTCTTCTACGAAATTGTTACGAAGTTATTGTATACCAGAATGTACACGTTACCCTTTGTAATATCATAATGTTTTTTTCAAATCTAATAGAACTATTCATATTAATAAATATATTTAATTATGATTATTGATTTACTAAATTTACTGGTAATCCTATAAATTTAATTATATAAAGCGTTGATATTATATTAAAATTGAAATTGTTTCCACACGTATATAACATTATTAGTTTATTGTACATTGTTTCAGTGTTCCAGTTCAGCTGGCATTTCGATTTTGTATTAAAATACATGGTGATATGGACCAATGAGATGACTGAAATAAAATTATATATTTGAAATTTAATTAAAATTAATTATTTATTAAACAAATAAGCTGTTAAAAATATTTTTAATATGACGTATTTCGTGCCATTGCCAATAGATGACATCAATTGCAGAGAACTTAGCAAGGGTAAAGCTATTGAAGCAATATTGAAATGTAGCAATATAATAAAAATATTTAATATAATTTGCAATGTTATTGCGACAATGGGAAGAACACTATGTCATATTCAACACTAAGTCATACACATATAAGTTTATAAAAATTGAGTGCCTTTTTACTGTGAAATAATTTTATTAAAATATCCTGCAGAAATTGTTTTTTTATTATAAGTTGAGTCATATATCCTAATATGCTTTAAAATTGACTAATAAATTAATCTTTTTATGAATCTCTGTATCTTGTTGATAGCTTTTATAGTTTCTGTACACTTTCTAAAGAGATATGTCATTTTCCATAATGATTGTGCTGTCGGCAAATGTTCCAGGGACTGTTTTTTTATTATTGGGATGTCAGCAGAGTAGAATTAAATATAGGAATTGGAAATAAGTTTAAATGTTGAAACTTCGATAACAAGGTAAATCATATAACAATACTTATTGTTCACGTGCAGATTCTTGATGATCTAGGAGATTAATAAAAAAAAATTTTGAAAATATCCACTCATGCGAAAAAAAAATATTTCAAAAAGATACGATTCCAGTAATTGACAAATGCCATACCCAGAGAAAAGCTTCTGAGATGTCGAAGAATATCGTGGAGCAGTATTTCTTCAAAGACTTTTTCAATAACCACTGTTATTTTTTACACTTGTTCGATTGTTAAGTGGTTATTTTATCTAAACTGGAAAAACTAGTTTAACAAATAGCTCGCTACATTCTAACAACAGTTTCTAAAATAATATGGATATCGCAGATGGCAGCAATATCCATTAGAAAGCGGACAAAAATCCGTTTAAAAATATTTACATGGACTATGGTCATGGTCAAAGATCATGGACAAGGAATGATGAGCCCTCGGAAAAGTTTGTAAAGCTAGGATTGCGAGATTGAAAGGAGGAAAACAGAGATGTTTTACTTATGATGAAACTAAAGAACTCAATCAGCTTGAAAATTAAGCAAATTATTCTCAACTTTAATGTAGATTATAAGGGTTGCAACAATATAGTACTGAACGAAAATGAAGACAAGAGGTGATAACATTAAAATGTTTGTTCTTTTACCATATAGTCCAGATATGACACCGTCTGGCATATTTTTATTTTGATCTCTGTGTAATTATCATAATGTAATTAATCTTCTTCATCCAGAAATCTAAGAAAATGTTTCAATAACATCTATTTCTTTTGATATTGAGATACCAGCAGAGGAATGGAGAAATATCACCTGCAACTATACTAAAAAAGCAGAGCACTTTTTAGAATACACAGTATTTATTGTTTTATGGTATGTAGTAAATTTAATTTAAAGAAAAACAATTAAAAACTAAAATACATTTCATCGTGTTTACGTTTACAACGAGACATAAAGCTTATACAAAACTCTACACATTCAAATGTTTAAAGTTATTTTTATTATTATGACTTATCGTGTACTTCAGATAAAGGCTAACGTATCGTTATGGAGCAAGCTCGCTGTAGCGTTAACATCGTCTGTTCTGTACCAGACACTTCCAAATATCCTCTTTATCTTTCGCCCCTCCATCCCGTATTCCACCGAGGACTTTATATGTTATTCCCTTTTCGGAGACGCCATAACCACATAACATTTGTTTAATTATTCATTGTTTCTGCTGCGTGCATCCCATAATAAAATACGTTTACCTATTCAGTTCCCTAAATGCTAATATCTAGAGATATTTTCTATTTAATGTTATTGGAATTGCTGTACACAGCAAGGCTAAATTTAGTTTAATGCGAATTAATACGTACTTTATTTGGTGCTATGAAATCTTGGTTCAAAAACATTATCTGCTTTCCAGTTTTGTTATTACTTAAATCATTTTTGTTATTGTTTTTGTTTTATATTACTTTAATAATTTTAAATGATATCTATACTGGTATTCACAATAGATAGTGTTACTGTGTGTTAAGTCCAATCTGGTATATTTGTAACCAACTCCAGGTTGAAGCCTCCTGAAGACTTTTCTGTGGTATCACTTTTCAGTATGTATTGTTTTGTCGAACTGTGAACAAAAAATGGTTGTAGTGCGTTTAAAATATTTGAATTTATTCATAATGATATTGAAGTCAAAGAGTGTTCTGGACAGGCAAACAATTGAAGATGGAGATTTAAAGCCATTATTTGATGAAATCATCAATGCGGATTGGTATTTTGAGACGAGTACTGCTCGAGAAACTGCTGGGGTACGAACAGAGACAAAGCATTGTTAGGCCTCAGCATAACAATGCTCGACCACATGTTGCAAAACCGGTGAAAATATTTTAGATTGTACCGATTTTTAATAATGAAGCTTCATATTATAGAAATTCCTTCAAAAGCAATTTATGGGACCGAGAGTTTGCACTGATAATAAAATCAAAGGAGCGTCAATTTACATGACATAATTTCAATCTGACCTACTAAAACTAACTAAAATAAACTAAAAATCGGCGCGTTGGGTTCCTAAACTATTGAACGTCGAGCAAAAATGTACGTGGTTGAAAGTTTGTCGCCGCTGGCTGACGCAATACAAGGCGGAGGCGGGCGGTTTTTTAACGCGAATCTTCACTACAGACGAGACATGGGCACACTATTACACTTCCGAAAGCAAAATATCGTCTAAAGAGCGATGGAAGAAGGAGGAAGGGGCGCCGGTCAAAGCGAAGACAATCAGGTCCGCTGGTAAAGTTCCGTGCCCTTGTCGTATTGGTGTTCTGGGACCAGCGGGGCGTGCTGCATGTCGATTTCCTGCGCACACAACATGCCATTAATGCTGCATACTACTGCAATCTTCTGAAAACACACGTGGACCCGCTTATCACTTGAGGCGGAGGGGTACTCCATCACGAAGTGCGTTTCTTATCGGAATCTTATATCGGCATTAGGATGGGAGGTATTGGAACACCCTCCCTACAGTCCGGATATATCACCCTACAACTACATGTTCGGACGATTGAACGAAGCCCTCGGAGGTAGAGGAGGTCGTGCGCACATGGCGGTCCGAGTTGCCCAAGGAGTTCTTCGATACCGGCATCAAAAAAGCTTCGGAAAAGACGGGCAAAATGCGTAGCTAGTGAGGGGGGAATATCTATAAAAACCCTAATTTTTGTAAATTTTTTCTATAATAAATAAACGTGTCCACAAATAAAAATTTTGAACCACCCTCGTACTTTTACTGGTAGTATATCTATCAATTTTATAGTCTGTTAAAGTTATACTGATTTGCAATCGCTTAAACACACAAGAAGTACCAATAAGTTTTGTTAATAGAGCCAAATATTAGAAAATATGCTGAGAAATAATATTAAGAGAAAGGGCAGCTAGCCATCAAACCGCAGAAGCTGTTAATATAATTACAAATAATTTGTTATACATAATTTGAAGTAATCGTTTATCTAATAAAATAATATAATCTTAAAATATTTCTGGATGACCAGTCCTAGTTACTTTTAATTTTATATTATATGTGCTTGTACCGATAATAAATAATTTATTATTTAGTAAAGAAACATGTATAACATTTCAAATAATATGACTGCTTTAAATGAATTTAAAACAAAAGTTTTGCAAATAGCAAATTCTATTTTGAATATTTTTATTTCAGTTATTTTAAAATTCCACTAAAGCTATTTAATTAGTCCATATGAACACACTGTTTAACATATAATGAAAATATTTGCTCAAATGGAGCACAACACAATATATATTACAACCCGATGTAATCTACATACGCGCATTCAATTTCAGTTTTACCATTACATCAAAGGTTCATGCAATTAGGTTCAAAGGATGATCAATTTTAACTAAAATCTCTATAACTTGAAAAACATTTATTATTAAGCGTATTAATATTAGTCGCGTATCAATATTTTATTTTCATATATATAAAATTAAATATAATTTAAGAATAAATAAAAACTCACCTCTTTGTACAACGATGCGGAATCACCTGAAATAATAAAACATATTTGGAAAACAGAATAAGTTATAGGCAACTGTGTATTCATTCATTTAACAAATAAATCTAAATCTATGATTTGGAATATTTTGAAAACAATTTGGATGGTCAAGCCACGACTGTGAGAGTAAACTATAATATTTAATAGCAACAAAGGAAAGAATGTGTGGATAATTTTCTAAGTACCACGCGTTAGTGTATGGATACATTCACAAGAGAAAGAGAACAATATCTGTGTTAAGAACCCACAGCTCTATCCTAATATTGATACTGAATATTTATTCAATTTTTCTCTGGTCATCCAAAATTGTTCTTACATAAGGATTGCCTGGATATAACGATGGCAGAACCATCAGTATTGGTCAGGTGAACTACCGATAGTTACTGCTGGAAATCCCAAATGTATTCATCTATAACTCATAAAATATAAAAAATATTACTTTAAAGCTGTGTAGCACTATTCCATTTATCTCGATAAAGATTCTTGAATTAATAATTATTACATAAATTCTCCCAAACCCCATGTCCCAACCATTTTAATTGGTGGTTTATACAAATAAATCATTATTTTATCGTGAAACATCTGTATGGTAATTTTGAGATAATGAACCTTTTTGGTTTTGCTTTTTGCCAATGTAGTTATGTCTGATGATGACTGATGACAGTGGACCTTTCACCTGCTCCTTCTTTCATTTTATCGATATCTTTAAAGCTATCTTCAGAGCAGAAGTGATTATAATTTCGTTGTTGGTTTTCCGGAACAATGCCCTGAAAAGTACTGTAGGTGTGTCCAGATACTATAGAACTTATTACTTACACCGAAACCTCCAGATAAAAACTGTCACTCAGGAAATCAAGAGAATCGCAAGGAGACATGAGGAGCTACTCCACTCTCGTATCATATCGAAGTATTACAAAATAACTAAACCATTTAATCTTGTGAAGTGTAGTGCCATTCATTTAATTGCAAAATAGCAGTATTAATACAAAAATATTATTAAACCACAGACCAAGTTAGGTCCGATAAGTTTCCCTATATATAGAACAAGTTTTTATTTATTTTAAAAACAAATTGTTGGTTAGCCGGCAATGGCTACTGACAATATAATAAATACATTTTAAAAATCTCTATTTTTGATAATAATAATAACTTCTCTTAAAGTCTGATAAAGACTAGCTAGTTCTTAGAGTATTGAGTTGAAATAATTCCACTTATAAATAATAGGTAATGATAAATATTTGCTTCATTTTTTGAAACCAATATATTTTTAGGATGATTCGGTAAGTATAGGAACAATAGTGAAAAGTAGCATTCACTCCAATTTCACAAACCAAACTGAATTAAACACATATATCATTGAATTATTCAACAAAAAGACTACCTTTTGTGGTTTATTCCATTTTCCTTATACTATTATCGATAAGTAAACAGTCGCTTAAATCCAATGAAACTAATTCTGCTGCTGTCTATCGATATAAATTAAACACTTTTAATGACGCATCGCTGCAAAAAGGACGATCAATTCAAAGTCATTCTCTTTCATGACGAATTTCGGTCTCATATTACAAGATTTGCGAGGGCTACATTGTTGCAGCCCGAATAAGAAATTCTGCCGCACTCAGGGTATTCACCAGGCATAGCATCTTTTCGAAAATAGACCGATGGTTTGATGGGTTCTAAATCGACATCATTTTTTCAATGTAGTATCGTCATGTTGCTAAAAATATTAGACAAAGTTGTATAAAATGATGGAAGTATTTTGATTAATACACATTGTACCAATTTTTCTTTTGTAAATACAATTTATTGAGTGAAAATATTGGGAAGATATAAACATTTCCCGAAAAAATTTAATAAAAATGACAATATAACCAACCGAAAAAAATAGACAATGGAGCAGTAATTTGTTAATATAGAAAATAATTTGCTCGATGAAAAATATGAAATTTTCAGCAATAAATCACAATAAAGCGTATTACGCTTTGTACGTTCACCCCAACGATAAATATTTAACATGAATTAACGTTCCCAAAGCACCAATATTTTCATAGGCCATAAAAGCAATTACACCCCTTAAAATTTGATTTTATACCGTAACGGAGACGCGCTTTTGTTGTTAGATTAAAAGCAGACAGCGGGGCAACATTTCGATCCGTTATTAAATTATGTCTTACAGGTGTTGAACGCGACTTCACCTCCGACGTGTGTATACAGTATCCCCGAGAAGATTCGCCATTTTAAGACGTCAATCTGTACTAATGATATGATATTGCTTCGAGCTATCTCTGGTTTCGACTTTGCTTTGTTACTGATGCTATGAGCGGCGGAATGTTTATCAATATCGATTAGTTTTAGTTATATATTACGAAAGTCCTGTAGTTGGGGTACATTCCTTCAAATAATTAATTAAATTTTGGTTGAATGTCATTAGTTATCTAATAGTCATACTTTAGAGAACATATAAAATTATTTCTTGTATATTACAAGTAAACATTTATGGTTTTTACAATTCTGGTACCCATTTCCATTTAAGGGCTTCCATTACTTTCGAATTATATAGGCACAAAAATAATAAATAAATAATTAAATATTTTAATAAATATATTATAATAAATAACTTACTTGTCCTATTATAATACATTTCATGTATTATGATAATTCTAGCTCTCCTATATATACATAATAGATCAATTAAAAAGTCCCCGGCCTACCATAATAACATATTTTTTGACAAAATTGGTTCCTTTTATTCAACATAATTGAACATAAATTTACTTTGCTGCAAAATAGGCCTCAGTTTAAGCGATCATCTCTTCATTCGACGAAAATTTCTTCCCAGCGAGCATTCTTTTGAGATATGAAAACAGGCAATAGTTTTCACTGAGTTGTGACATGCATGGTGCATTGTCTTTCTGAGTTAGTAGGTACAGACGTCATAACCTTGCCAGCCGACTCTTCATATATATAGTCGTTTTCCCACGCATTCTACTCGGATGACTGTCGATTGGACTTCGAGGTGAAATGATTGAGCCATGTTTCATCCGTTCTCACATATCGTCGCAAAAACTCGGGTTTATTACGCTTGATTATCTTCAAACACTGCTCCGAATGATCACTTGTCATTGTTTTTGGTCAAAAGTGAGCTCGCGGACATCCACTTTGCACAAAGCTCTCTCATACGCAAATATTCAGGAATGATATGATGTACACGTTCAGTTGATATCCTTAGAATGTCTGTTATTTCATTCAATATCAATTTTCGGACATCCAAAATCATTTTGTGAATTTTTTCGATGCTCATTTCACCACGTCTAAGCATAGCATACCAATGCTTGATGTCTGATTTTCCTGGGGCAGTGTCTGGAAACTCGGCGTCAACCCAAGTTTTGCTTCAAGTGTATTCATTTCCTTCAGGAAGCAATATTTTATCAACATGTGAATTAAAAATGGTTAATTAAAAACATATGGATTTAATTCTAGTAGCGCCATCTATGTGTCAGACCAAGGACTTATGAGTTTCATTTTGCCTTAGTATCTATTGCATGTGTTTAAGATATCTTAATAAGGTAATCAGTTACTATTATTACGTCATCCTCAATAGCTTCTATTCTTATTTTTATATTTTCTGTACTTTTATACCCTATATATAGTCGTGGCGTTCTGTCAATTTAATGTTATTTAATTTCAAACTTACGGCTTATCTTAGTCCTGCTTGACTTGATGGTATTTCTCTTTTTACTATTTCAGATACTCTTACAAGTCAATGAGTGCTAGGTATATTTGCTTGTTCATGTAGATCTTTCCGACCTACGAGTTTGCCAGTGTCTTATCTAGTACTAATTTTAAATCATGTTCTATAATTTGCTCGTATATTTTTATGGTCAACAGAATAACCACTCTATAATTATCTATAACTCCTTTTTATCTCCCTTTTCATGTATCATAACAATATGTGGTATGGGTTTGGGATTAGTTCCTCTACTGTAAATTTCTACTAATAATTGAGCTTTCTGGAACTTTTTGGCAACATTTTCAGGTACTATTATGTGTATCCGGTTTTAGGATCCATAAGTTTACCGTTCTTCATCGATTCCGTATCTATATTTTTTATTAATTTTTTTTTAAACTTTTTTACTCTCTTTGCTCTAAACGTAGTATTAAACCTTCCCATAGTCTAATTTAACATACAATAGAATGTCTTCATTATCTAATGTTAGATATTTCCAGTAACATTGAAGTCATAATCACCATAGTCAATAGCACCATAGCACGCTTTTGGTGATTCCGTGATTACCAACCACTTTAGACTCCGAGTAGAAGTAACTTTAATTTTTACAGAATATCCCCTCATGATCTTAACCTTTGTCCTTATCGACGCTACTAGTCCTTGAACAAAAGTCCGTGAGTTTATTCTTCATTTTGGCCTTTATACCCAAATCATTATAATCTGTGTCTTTGATTATTTGCATCCTCACTATAATGATTAACTCAATTTAATTGAATAATTTAATTTTTGTAAAGATCTTGGAATTTCATTTTAATGTATTTTTTGAAATTTAGATCTCTAACATCATCTAAAAATAGAATAATTGTTTGGAAAATAATAAGTTATTGTTTCACTGTTTCGAAAATAAAACATTATGGTGTTACATATATAACCTAATAAATAAAACATTGCGCTTTTATTAGCTAATATGCATTAATTAAGTTATTAGAGCCAACTTTTTTAAATATGCTAAAGAAATGCAAGACAGGTTATATATTGATTTGATTTTGCAACAGCCTTGAAGCTGAGCTGGGAGATGTTTTATTGTAAATTATCTATTGTAAAATAGATGGATTTTCTATTAACAAAATGAGAAAAGTGCAATTCTGAGATATAATAAGTAGATTTGGGTTGGTCAACTAATTTAACATCAATAGAATAGTAGAATGTAGCACGACAACTGTAAAACAATTGACATTTACGCACTACTTTTAGAAAGTTGTCTATTTTGTATTCTATTAAATCTCCTTAAGATATATTTTCATATTTATCTTGCTATGACCAAATATATTCAGCGAAATAAACTAGTTATTATTTTGAAACAATGTAGCATTATAGGCAAATCCATAAAACCGCACAAGACAATTCCATAAATACGATATCGATACCGTTACTCGACGAACCATATCACAAAACAGAACAATGCATAAATCGAGCCGAATCGAAAGGCTGATTTAATTTCGATATCGTGTCTTCACTTAAGTATTCGAAATAACGTGGATGCAACTGGAATTCTATAGGAAAACTACAAAAGAGATATTTTTGCATTAAAAATATTACGACGGTTGACGATACCTTAAAAGGAATTTAATTTTAAAATTCCAAATCAGTCAGTTATATACTACAGTTGAGATTGAACCGGTGCAAAAAAATGGAATATCATTCATTCAGAATAGATCTGAAAAAAATGGTCATTAATATGTAGTGCAAGTTGTACATGTAAGTTATGCAAGTTATAAAATATTTTATGTAAGTATATTAATGCTCAATTTGAACCACGAGTATTTAGTTCTTTGTTAATACCTCAAGAATCAATAAATCGCTCTAAACTTTTGAGGCTGAGAAATATTGCTGATACCTCTCTAGTCAGAAGATTCAGCATTATTCACTCTAATAAAAATTAAAAATAAGTTTAAACCATCAAAATATGTTGAACATTAAACACTAATTGAGTTTAGGTTAAATATTGATCAATAAAATTAAAAACGTATAGCTATATATTCATATTCTATAAGTAGATTCATTCAACATTCACTTGCAAATACGTAATGGAAATTTTAACTTAGATTAGATTCACATTAGCTGTCACACGTTTGATTATTTCAGTCACACGTTGTAAAATTTCCACTAAAACTCTCAAACTATATAATCATTTCATGCTGTTTCTGTACATGTTGAGTTAGCAACAAATTAATTATATTTATTTCTGTTGAGTAACATTGAAAGAAACCTTTTAGAATAACGAGTCAATACATAATAAGCAAACATGTTAAATAAATTGTTGATTGAAAATTTACCAGAACTACAAGTGTGTTAAGCATTCTGTGCCAGTATGTTTAAGGAACTAGACAGTTAGATTTACATGTTACTGATCACGGCTACAGATGTTTGCAATTATTAGCTCAGTGAAGCTAATGTGGAGCTTAATGAACAATATTTATTTTCAAAGTTAACAGTAAAATGCCAAGTCACTGGAAAACGTTCGCTCAGTTTATAGGGTGATAGACAACAGTGATGGTGAGAACCATGAGAAAAATTAATCACATCTAGTGAAAATTTTGCATCTAAGCAATTAATTAAAAGAGTAAAAAAGAAGAAATTAAAAAAGAAGAAGAAAATGGAAAGAAATTAGCCCCACAACACTTCTTTAATTTAAATTCTTTTATTTTAGGTACTGGAAAGTACTCTGATTATTTACTCACTTTAAGAAGGTGTTTACTGAGAACAGTTGGTCAATATATATTTATATCTATGTGGCACTATGGCGATACCACTTCCAAAGAACGATGCTAGATTACAGGGATCCAATCCTTTACCCAATTTTGGACTTCTTGTGCATTTTTAGCATAGGCTGTATAGGTATAGACCAGTGATAATCAAAAGGAACTATGTTGAGTTTGGTACAAAAGTCTCATTCGAGCAGCAACAGTGTATACCATTGTTGAAACATGTGTTATGAACAATGATGAGTCTGCATTTGGTTTTGATAATACTGCTGTTTATTTTGCAACAATACGTCATTTAGTTAGTTCAATTGGTGGCGGTAGATCTATACAGTAAGACTGTAAGAGTTTGTTGTGGTGCAAGTTACTAGAACATTGCTTGAATTGTATAGCATATACTAGGCATTACTAAATCAATTTTATGCACAGTAATACTTGGTAATGTAATATGGTCATGTGGACGGCTTTCCTGGACTAACTCATAATTTAAACGTTTAGGATTGTCATAGTAGACTTCATCGCCAGTCACAAAACGTCATAGAGAATTCGCATTTTTTTCTCAGACAAGTAATGAACCGCGATTTTGAAATTGTTCGAAATGGTCACCACTTTTAAATTGTTGAAATTAAACCAACACTTGGGATATGGCGTAAAAGCATCACCAAAACCACAAAGATATAATAGTCGAAAGTGCAATTTTGAGCATTCCATGATTAGCGTCTGATATAGTGAATAACTCAATAAGATTAAATAGAGAACTTATGTAAAGATTTCCTCGAACATCGAGAAGGGTTATATTAATTTTGGTTGTTTTTTTTGGTATTTTTTGTATATGCCACAAAATTATATTATTCTTGTATTGTTTTTTAATCGGCACCAACATCAAAGTGTTCATTTAGTAGTAGTTAATATGATATTGTAAATAAATAAGTAGGTTTAGATAGGTAGGTTTAGTAAGCTAAATTGTATGTATATAGTAGAATAAAAAATACATGTAGCAGATAGGTTAAATCTCAATAGTTTTACTTAGTTATTACAACGATTATTATGTCCATACAGTATTTTAAAATGCTCTTTTTTGTGTTAAAAATCTATGTTAGATTATCTTTTAATTTTTAGAGAGTTCCTTTTTATTTTTTGAAGCCTGTTCAATTTTTTTGTTAAAAATATTTTATTTTTGTCATTGTAGTATTAGATATTTACTCAATAAATTACGCAGTTATTTTATTTAATATTACATTAGGTAGACCAAGTAAAGATGCAATCCGTATGAGGAAATATAGGAATAAAAACAATGATTGAAAATAAGTGACGCTTCAGGTCCCGAGGTCTACTACCTATCATAGGTGATTTGACAAAGGTTAGTCAGTCATAACAACAAAAAGTTATTACCCCGCCGGAAATTGAACATGACCTCCGTTTGAGAGCTAAACGCTTTAACCATTACACCATAGAAGCACTTGTCTACAATATTTTTTCGAGGTCTCATATGCTATAGTTAGTGCATAAAAGGAAATCTGAATGGCTTTTGCACTGAACGACTTCCCATTTTCCATCATATCAGCTCAACAATAACATTATACACAAATATCTCATTATTTTAGTTAAAAAATATACTACCCTTTCGAATAAAAAAATAATTTTGAAAATCGGCCCACAATTGACGGAGAAATCGGCAAATATACAATAAAAAATATATATACGGCCGAGCATAGAACATCCACCTTTTTCGAAGTCGGTTAATAAAAAAAGGTACAAAGCATTTAATTTTATATATGATTTAATATTGCAATAAATCCTATCAATAGGAGTTGATTTTTAATGCAAGTATGACATCTTGTCAAGAACAGCTTAATTAATAAGATTTTTTCAAGTTTAATATAGCCAAACTTTCTCTCTATGCCGAAAAATATATATTAAAGTAAATTCAAGCACAATAAATCTAAACAAAATATTTTTTCCGGGCCAAATAAAAGCACACCTTTTTACGCCGAAACACATAAAACCGTCGCCTCTTAGAAAGAAAAACCTCCAGTTACCAAAAGTCCAAGTCCCCGAGAAAAAATCCGAAGAGCTTTCCGAGAACGGCGGACGAAAAGAAAAAAACGGAGAAATGGAAGAAGAAAAAACTTTATAATCTAACCCGAAAACGAGAGAAGTTAAAAATATAATTTTGCGTCTCGGGGTCCCCCCTATCTTGCGAATGCGAAAGTTGCGTGACTCTTTGAACGACCCGAAAAGTTAAAACGAACCTCGGGTTTGGTGCCGCTGCTGTTGGAGCCCTTTGCCCCCGCACAGTTTTCAATCTCGTGTACTGCGGGTTTTAAATTCTAAATTATCGAATCATGTCATATTCCGTCTCCGGCGTGGCGTTCCCGGAATTGATTGGATTAATGGAATATTCGGAGCAAAAAACTGATTATCTAACTTCGAGATTCATTGAATACTTGTCCGCGGATATCTCTCGACAATTTTCGCTCTTGATTTTTAACATTCAGATCATATTTGCAATTAAAAATTTTCTTACAGGATTTATTAAACATTCGTTAGGTTTTATAGGTACAGAGTGAGCAAGTAAAATACATATAAGGATTTTAAGAGTTTATGCAACCTGAATATTCAGAATATTTACTATTTATGATATGCTATTATAATTTATTCACGTTGAAAAGGTGCTTAGTGTGCAAAATTTAGGCTTAAACGATTTATAACACATGATGTTAATGTGTATTAAATCGCTTCGAGTATATTTGTAACCAACTTCAATTTTAAAGCCTAACTTCTCAGTATGTTATTCCATCATGTGTAAAAAAATCGTCAGATGAAAGACGAAGAAGATAAAGACGGATCATCGAATGCCGTATGTAGTTTGCAACAAGCATGTTCCTCCGATATCAAGATCTACGTATTGGTTTCTTCCTTTTAACTGTAGTCATTTTGACACCTAAGACAAATAACGTTCTGAACAGCCAAAAGTATTTCTGTGCTAGTCAGTTCAATGAACTAGACAGTTATATTTATCTGCTATTGTTTGAAGCTGCAGGTATTTGAAATCATTAGACAGCAGTGAATCTAATCTGGAGCTTAATGAACAGTATTTATTAGCAGTAAAACGCCGATAGTGAAAGTCACTGGTGATAATTCGCTCATTTGTATTTCAATAGACAACAGCGATCGTGAGAAACGTGAGAAAAATTGATCACATCTTGTTGAAATCTTACACCTAAGCAATTGGTTTGTACATTAAATAAAAGAACTTAAAATATTTTCATTAAAAAAAAGTTAATCGACCTCAATAAATAAATTGGGAACTCACTAAAAAGTAAAAAATAAAGCAATATATAATAAATAACTTAAATGTTTAACACAAAGAAATGTTTAAAACAATATATATATATATATATATATATATATATAAATATATATATATATATGCATATATATATATATATATATGTATATATATATATATATATATATATATATACATATATATATATAAATATATTATAATAATCGTAATAGCTAAATGAAAATAAAAAACCCTATTTAACTTATCTACTACACTTATTTTATATTCTACTATATACACAACATAACAACGCTTAATACCTACCTAAACCTATGGTTTACTCAAAGTTATTTTATACATTCGTCATCTAAATTTGTGACGTCGAAACGTCGCAATTTTGCCGCATCAACTCTGAGTTTTAGTTCAGTTTGGCTTCGACATAAGACAAAATTCTAATACAAATAAAATAAATGAACAAAAATGTTATCAAATATAATTTATTTTAACATTATAGTACATTTAAAAACTGCAGTGAATTATACAACCACAATAGCTAATAGGTCTCTTTTCACTATTGCTTTCAAGAAGTTTGCATACGTCTGACAACCCGACGGCTTTAACAGGCTCATTCGTTTACGCGTTCGAACTAATCAGACGGCATTGTGTCTCTTTTTAATTAGAATAAAATAAAAAGGAAAATATTGTGTGGTTTTGAAACGAATTTACAAATTGCGGCCGAAAATCTTGATGGAGTATTTACAAAAAACTTTGAATAGACTATATTTATAATATTATTTTAACTACCACCAATTGATCATTTTGAAGTCGGTGCCGAACCCAAACAATTGTATTAATTTAGATTTGTTTTCTTGGTAATTTAATTTTGTGTCTTCACCGACACGGTACCGACTCTAAATTGATCAGTTGGTAGTGGATAATATCATTTATCAGGGTACTATGACGAAAAATTCTATATTCTTAGTCAATGGTCTAAGGAATTCACTAAAATAGGCTAGATACAATACTGAAAGTAGATTGATACAATGGAGAATCCATTGGTATTAATATTTGCACCCGAAGTTAGATCAAAACTATTGCATATAACTATGTTTTATTAGAATATTTATGAGAAAATGTGTTTCGCTTTTGTTAGTTTTTCATATTATTATTACAGATATTGGCATATGTAAACTGCAGCAACTTCGTTATTATGGAAATGTACTGCTCATGTACTACTCATTTGAACATTTATATTAGATATAATATGTAATCAACTATAAATATTTTCAGTTTAGTACCACTTGAACTAAGTATGTAGATATATTGAGTACATTGTAAATAACCTTATTTTAATGTTTTTAAACGGGAAATATAATTTGGAAATAGCCGGAAATTCAGTGACCCTTCGACCATATATTATACTCTCCTGACATGACTAAAGTTTAGCTGCTGCAGTATGTTGAAAGTTTACGGGTCACTATGCTCTATTGCTTTGTGTAGTTTGCAGCACGGTCGAGTAATTAACTCTCCATTCCCTCCAACTTTACTAATAACTACCTATCTCTAGACATTTTTTCTCTACATAAAATAATAGTTTTCTATTTAGTAATATTGAATTATTCTGTGTATACAGACTTGCAAAATTTAGGAAATCTGCTGCCAAAGCCCATCTAATATTTTAAGTAAGAAGTAATAATCAGTAGAGCAAAAAGGATTAACGACAATGAATTACAAGACTTATTAGACGAAATTTCAGTTTAATACGTCAAATAACTTTTGGGGAGCTTATTGGCTTCAACTATTCAAATAACTCAAAATGCCGTCTTTTTTTGGCGAAGTGGCCAAGTGGTTCAGGTAGGGGAAAAAGCCCCAATAAAGCATTTTGGGCGAATATAGAGAATATAGAAATATCGGTCAATATATTATGAAATGGGGTTACATAATATTAATTATCTTATTAGCAATTATCTCAAAACTATGTAATGATTTTCACCTCTATTAGTGACTCTAATAGATCTAATAATCTCTAATAGATCTTTAGCATGTTTAGTGTTTATTCTACTTTGTTGACAGAAATTATTGTATAAACTGTTCAAAATAAAAGTGAGCACACGTCATCAATATGTTTAATGATCCTGTCGAAATTTGTAACTTCATTTTAGAATTAGACAATACTTTCTTTCTCATTTAATTCTATCTAAAAAGCGATACAATGTAGTCTGATACGTTCGAATATGAAATCGAACCAATCTACGAAAACCATACGTTAAGCAAATATCTGTAAAATTCTTTAGAATGTTAGTTGTAATAACCGCAGGTTATGAACCGGCAAACGTTTTTATAATTTCAAAATAAAAAAATCTTATCATTACTCCAATTATCTAAAAGCAAGAAGCAAGAGGAAGACTTATTATTTGAATTTGTGTATTTAGATGAGACATGGTTATTTCAAAATAGGACATCAGGACTAATGGCTACATAATTAACATAGTTTGTGTTAAGAAAACAAGTTAAACCTTGAAATATCAATTTATAGATTTTGTTAGTCATAATATTTATTAATGTTTCTTTACAGATATATTATTCCTTCTGCTGAAAACAGGAATAATTAATAACACCTTCAGTTTAGATAAATTCGATCAGAAACATTGAAGAAGATATTGATGAATGATAGAATCTTGAACAAATTTTAGATACATTGGAACTTAATAGCTTATTTATTCCCTTGAATGCTGACAATTTTCATGACAGGGCGATGAGGGAACCAACTACAGGTGAGTGTGTAATTAATATATGATAGCTGTAGGAAAACTTACTGTAGGATTATATACTGTTTAGTCTGTTTAAAATATACATGAGCATTTGGTTAAAATGTGCGATGTGAGAAAGGATGCTAACTGTTTTGCAGGTATGGTAAACATATTAGTGTGAATGCAGTGATTAAATCTAGTTTTATATATACTGAAAAGATTTTTTATATACAAGAAAGAATTAGTATTACAACAAACTAAGCAGAAATACAGTGATACTAAAATGATTTTATAAGGAAACACTTTACCGAATGAAACAACTAAAGGTAAATATACCTCTAATGAAAATTAAATAAATTACTTGGATACATAATTGTTAATTAGGTGGATTAGGACTCTAAGGCATACTAATACATCAAAACACGCGCTTATAATGTTACTTCATAGGCGGTGTCAAAAAGAGTTCAATGTAGATATGATAAAACACAACCATAACTTACAAACTATATAGACTATATAATTAATTATGGTTTAATTTCTTCCTAAATTCAGTTGCACATTTGAATGTATCAGACTGCATTGTATCTCTCTTTAACTAGAATAAAATGAGAAGGAAAATATTGTCTGATTTTAAAACGAATTTACAAATTGCGACAGGCAACACATTAAACATATTGATGAAGTGAGTTCACTGCCATTGTGAACAGACAATATAAAAATACTGATTTATACTATCTTGATATCTAAAATTCACCGTATAAAAGCGAAAATTTAAAGCATATTACGAAATATTTTATTAGGCAAAACGTTCATTATATTCCTCTATTTTTCTTCCGCTGAATTATATATTCGGGCGCTCAATTTTCCGGCGCAAATTTAACTTCATTTCCGCACGTTTTATAACTGAAATTTTGTTGAATTCAACAATAAACTGCACAGAAACAGAAACAATGAGAACGCCGGCCCGCTCAACATAAAATTCTAACCGACAAACTTGCTTAGTGCGGCTTACGTATTTACATATTGCGAAGTTATTTGCATTTCTAAATCCGCGCTTATGTTTTATGCAATGTTACACTATCCGATTCGCTTATGGCGAATCACTTTTTTTCTCGTCGCGTTTTTTCTCCACGTCCTTTTCTTTCGGCGCGTTAAAACCCGAACACATGGCGTATTTAATATCAAATGGACCATCTTGTGCGTTCGCAGACACTTTTTTCGTTGCATTTCAAATTATCAGCTTATAATCTTGAAAAGTGGGGATGGAGATACAGACAAAGCTGTCCGCTCAATTATATTTCGATATAAATGAAACCCTTATATTGTAAACCATTGATCACATCTTGTAAACACAAATAAACATATCGTTTCTTTTTAAACAGGACCATATCAATCTTTTGACTATTACACTGTGGTTACTCGGGTTCTTTAGAAGTTACATTCAGTTCAAGATGTACAGGTATCAAAATTGAATTGAATATCATTAACTATGAGAAATTGTGAACATGACAACTCGTGTCATACACTCCTCTAGATTGTTCTAATTTTTTGACCTAATTTTGAATCACAAACCATGAGGATTTTTTATCTTTAGAGAGACAAAATATTGGAATCAATAAACCAATTTTTTTATGGTATAATCCTCGTATTTAAGCAAATATAACCTTTATTATATATATATATATATATATATATATATATATATATATATATATATATATATATATATATCTCGTGTCGAGTCAAGCATCCCATTCATGAAGAGCTTCACGATTATGTTCAATATAAGCCTCTCCTTTGGTACCTTAAAACATGCAAATCCTCTGACAAACCCTATCGTAATACCAGTCGTACCGCAGGATTTCTGTCACCCGCAAAACTCAACATTTCCCTAAAACTAAAGCAACATCGGCAAAAAAAAGCATTTGGTACTAGATGGTCAATTTGATTTACATAAAAATAGGAAATATGGAATAACTCCGAAGAAAAGAGAAAAACCAACAATTTAGTTTCTCCACGCCAAGGTCTCTGTCACCTTCATCAATAGATTACTGTCATAAACGATAGATACTGTTGTTGGTTGTCAATATTTATGGGTGCACTTTCAAAAATTCTTAATACTGTTTACTACTGACCAAACCGCCATTAAAACATATATAATGCACTAAATGGTGTAGTCAACCTCTTGCCACTAACCGTTTAATAATTTACCACTATTTATATTTCATACAAATATGGGTTTTGACAGATAGATTCGATTTAACGGGAGGCCAAATGAAAAATAATGATATATATGTCAAATTTTATATAACCAATTACCGATATTACCTGATTACCTCTAATTATACATACATATATAGCTCTCTAGTAAGTTAAACTAGTTGATTACTTTTGCTGAGAACTGGAAACTTTACTGAGACGCGATTATGTATAGAATAGCGGCATGTAAGATATTTGATACATTGATTTGCCTGCCAGATAATGGTTTCGGGGTGTAGTAGTAGGGGGCTGATTAGGATGTAATACAAGACGATAATTCTAATGCTCCCTGAACAGTTAAGGAATGTCAGTATACAATAAAAGAATGTCTTACGGTATTATTACAGACATGCTATTATCGTTTAGGTTAGTATATTCCATTTTATTACATGAGTACGAGTAATATATATATATATATATATATATATATATATATATATATATATATATATATGTAATATTATAAAATGATTCAGTGTTGGTAGTTAACGAAAATTAATAATTTTTTTTTTGGAAAAGAAAAAGGAATTAGCACTAGTCAATATACGTAATATACGTAGTCATAGAGTAACACATAAAGTGTTAACTTAATACAAATCATTTCAGAACTGTTTTGCGTGGTCTCAGCAGAAAGGCGCTGAGAACGTCATTTCGCTGAATTTCATTGGTTAGTTTAAATTACCATTACAGGTAGTCATATTTTAAAAGGAGGGCAATTCATTGGTAGACGATTTCATACCTATCACGTGACTGACTTCTGACGTCACGTCACGTAATTTTAAATAAAATCAAAATGTAATTTTTCAAAACCATTAATTAATATAAAATTCTGTACAAGTAGAAATATTATATAATATCAAAAACTAAAATATAAGCACACATATATATATATATATATATATATATATATATATATATATATATATATATATATATATATATATATATATATATATATATATAATGTATATAAATAAAAAATAATTAAAGGTGGATATAAAAATTGCCTGCATTCTAATTGAAAACATAACATATCTCATAGCAAATATAATCAAAATTCTCTATAGCTCTTTCCCATTTTTATATATTTTTAGTGCTATCAATTCAAATAAAATGTATTAACATTTCTTATTGTTCGCTCATACTGAAAGCAAAGCAGCACAGCTGGAAGTCTGTTAATATATTACCTACTTGTTCAACACAAAAATATATTAAGGCAAGTTATTATTATTTTTACAATGTTATTGCGAAAATTATAGAATGGATATTTAAAACAGTTAAATCATATGATATACGTCAGAATGGAGAAAACATACCAAAAGTGATACTTTAAAGAACAGCAACAAAAAATTAAAAGATGATAAATATCAAAATTACTGAGAGCTCATATTATGGTAAAATCGAGGAGTTAAAAAGACAGATTAGGCATCTATTAACAATATAATAAAACAAGCATGATAATCTCTTGTTTATAAAATCAAGCTCACCTTGTTGAAAAAGTTATCTCGATTAAGGAGCCTTAAGCCATAAGTATCTTGACCAATATACATTTGTTTTAAATTAATGAACCCTTTCATAATAATTAAGTTTTAAATTGATTGGCACTTTACAAACAACTTTTTAAAGGGTAACAAAAACTTATGTAGTATAATTATATTTACCTTCAATGTAATATTACCATTGCTTCATTTGGACACATTTTGGATTTAGAGTTTGGGTAGTATG
Source organism: Rhynchophorus ferrugineus (assembly GCF_030347505.1). Lineage (NCBI taxonomy): Eukaryota > Metazoa > Arthropoda > Insecta > Coleoptera > Curculionidae > Rhynchophorus > Rhynchophorus ferrugineus. The sequence goes on along the minus strand of NW_027472585.1, from coordinate 38,913,303 downwards.
TTCATACTTTCTTCTGTTATATTGCTGTAAAATAATAAATAATTGTATACGTACCAGGTAAAAGCAATGCTAAGTCACACAAATCCTTAATCTTGCTAACTTGGGGTATTTCTTCCAAGGGAAACTACGCCCGGTTTTTATTTCCACACAAGCACTGAATAGACAACACTTTTGAGAATGAAGATACATTAAAATCGAATAATAGTGATTATATTTTAGACACAAGAATGCCAATCGTATTTTATATTACACACACACAAATGTCGTCGTAAACAAACTGAAACAAATAATGGCGTTATAGAAATGAACCAATCAAATTTCTTCGTAGGCCAACTCAAATGAACCAATCAAAAACGTGGTCTCAGAGCCGCCATTGAATGGACCACGCAAAACATTTCCTCAATATTGCCTATTTAAGTTAAACCTCTATATTTACTCTATGTTCATAATCAGTAACTTATGTTACAAAGATGTCAAGTTGACAATATGACATCATCAATAAGGGACACAAAACACAGATATATAGAATATGAATTTAAATGTGCACACTCGTAACCATGTTCTCAGTGTACTGCCACATCGACAGAGGGCCGCCGATAAAAAGATTACAGATTACATTGCGATTTAATATTTTTTCATTTTATATTTTTATATAATTCATTTACATAAATAAACTTGTCTTGCTGACAATACGGAGATTTTACCATCTCACGATGATCCAATATCAGCTACAGGAATCTCCAATTTCATTTCAATAAATTCCATTTGTGGTTGACATATGGCGTAGTAATACAAATGAGACCAAATTTAATCACGTAACGTTTACTTTGCGTAGAAGGATTTATCCTCCGGTGAATATTATTAATCATGAACTACCACAGAGAGATGATGTTAAATATCTGGGAACACATCTGGATGGATGCGTAACTTGGAAGAAACCTACTAATAAAACGTAAACAATTTGGGCTGAAACTGAACTAGATGTATTGGATTATAAGGCGTATACCTTATATCGTTAGATAAAGAGGCCTATATGGACGTTTGGTATCGAATTGTGGGATACTATTAACAAATCCGATATAGCCATCTTTCAGAGATTCCAAAATAAAATATTGCGTGCCATTGTTAACGGAACATGTTACGCCATTAATAAACTAATTTACCGTGGTACCACTCGACAGCAATCTCTATAGTGTGCATTGGTAAACAGGTCGCTAATCCAGTTTAAGCCATTTTTTTATAACATCTTTATTAGATACGCTTAGTACAATCTTAATTTACAATGTACTTGGATTAATTAACAAGCAAGACGAGTGCGAGAAAATACATCAGTATGTATTCCTCAATATAAAATTATAATTGTTTATTAATTATTAACTTATAGCTATAGTTTACACTAAATGTATACACTTTATATAAGTTCATATGGTTTTGTTCGCTTCAATCTCCTGACATCCTGCGCGCTATCCAGCAGTTGTATTGCTTCCACGTTAATATGATTTAGTAATCTTATTTCATGTTTCAAGGCAAAATCTTGGATAATTTCGCAAAGTTTAAGCTATGAAAGCAATATTATAGTATACAATCCCATCCATCTAGCCAATACGGACAAGCAGCATTCCACTATGGGGCACAATAAGTATTGCAGTATTAAAATACTGTAAAAAGAGTAAAATATTTCTATCTCCCTCCTTATGTTTTGGATCTTCCTCTTCATAATGTCTATTGATTTATAACATCCCACATATTGTCTTGTAGTAACTCAAGATTTTCAGAGATGAATACCCACTTTTTTTGTCAAGGATTTTCTTCTTGAAAAAAAAAACATTCTAGTGTTTAATATTATTTCCTTTCGTTTTTCTGAAATATTCATAATGAAATCATAATAATAATCTCATACCTTTGCTATAATCATATATCAGCCAACTCTGATATTGACAACAGTGGAGTTATTGTACACCGACTAGGTGTTTTTAAGAATCATTCTAATGAAAAGACGTTTGTACTTCTTGGGCAATAGTTGGCTTATCTGTAGGATATTGAGCACAACAACCGTCAAATTCCGCGTTCGGATTAACCATAAATTATATTTTCAAGATATGATGATCTTGTAGTGGTAACAGCGCTCCTAGTATATAATAAATTTGTAATTTTTCTGTAATTGTACAAAATTGTCACCAAAAAAACTTTTGTTATAATACATTGAAAATGACCATGAAATTGCCGTTTACAACATGCGTTTTGCTAAACGGCATTATCATGAAACAACTAATACATATTTGAATGTTGGACAAGAAGTGGTTACTACAAGAAGCGTATAATCATTGGGTGGGTCCGATGACGAAATTAGTACTAGCCAATCAAGACATACGATTGAGTAAGTCAATTTAAATACATCCTTTCATTTTATATTTTTATATAATTCATTTGAATAAACAAACTTGTCTTTGTGCATTGTTTTCATTCATTGTTGTTCAACATTGTTTTCTATCTTTGCAACTAAATATCAATGTTACGAAAAAATATGTAAAAGTACAACACAAAAAATATGCAAAATTATATTATATTATGCAATAGATATTGAATTTAAACAAAGGGATGCAAATATCTATAACATAATAACAATCCGGTTTGGAGAGCTTCATGAAATTAAAATCTCCCAAGAAACTAGCGAGCGATTGCCGATCAAAAAGAGGCGCGACACTATCCGCATCTTTTTATCGTTCCACGTCCTCCATCCTGCGACTCGGCTTTCAAAGCTAATCACCAAATCTAATTAACTGTTATCAAATTCAATAGCAGTCTGTATGTGAGCGATATTGTCTCCGGCGCCCTAATGAACGCTCCGAAATTAAATTATTTAATTAATATTACCTGTATGAGTAATATTAACTCCCGGGGTGAGCAGAAAATCCATTACTCAGGTAGAACGGGAGCATATAAGAGCGATAAGGAGCAGCGAGGATCTGCATTCGCCTTAGATAATATTCAGCCGCGTCGCGGAAGCTTTACTTTGTGTTTGTTCGGTGTTGTGTATGGCGTGGAAATTGGGTTGGCGGAGGAAAAAGGAGGTCTGACTCGAAAACGATAATCTGCATATTTACGGTGCAGGCATCATCCTTGAAATTAACTTTGCTCACTTGCGTATAATTTAGTTAATACGTCGTTCTGGGTATTAAATAAGTACGCCTAATCCTCTATATATGTATAGAAATGAATTGCTGCTTGTTAGTCTCGCTAAAACTCGAAAATGGCTGGACCGGTTTGACTAATTGTCATTATAGAACCTTTGGGGAAATTCAAGGAAGGTTTATATGAAGAGAAAATATGGTTTAATTTGTAAATGACCACTTTTGCTCGCCCGAAGCAATCGAATAAAACTTTTTATGCAGAGGACAAAGTTTTTTCATCAACGGATACTGTCCCGATGTCTCCAAGCCCAACCCAACCAGAACATTATGAAGTACAAGTTCTGATGACTGAAGATTAACCCGAGTAAACTCAGGCTATTCTATTCCATCACCGTCGGGAGGAGATCCACGCGTAGCACCTTCAAATCGAGAAAGTCTCTATCTCTTGGATCTAGAATGCTACATATCCCGATCTCCCTGTTGACCGTAGGTTCCATTCTATTTCCACAGAAAAATTAAACTCCCTATTATCCAACCAACCCTGTATAAAATCTTGGTTCAGCTAACCGAAGAGAATTAGTTAGTACAAGTGGTCAAGTTAGCATTGCATCTGATACCATCTAACAGCCATTATATAGACATCAGACCTAAAAAGATACCTGTTGGCTGTATAAAATATTTTTAACAAAAAAATTTGAATCGACTTCAAAAAATAAATAAGAAACTCACTAAAAATTAAAAAATCATCAAACTTAGATTTTTAACACAGAAAAAAACATGTTAAAATGAAATATGTACCTCATAAGCTTTGTCATAACTAAATAAAAATAAACAAAAACCTTCTTTAATCTATCTGCTACACATATTTTATAATCTACTATATACACATAATTTAACTTAACACCTACCTAAACCTATTTATCTATTTACAATATTATTTTAACTATTATCAACTCACTACTTTGAAGTCGGTGCCTAACTCAAGGAGTTATATTAATTTAGATTTGTTTGGTTGGTAATTTAATTTTTTTTATATGTCATAAATATCACAAATTTAATTTTTTTTATATGTCACAACAATGAATTCTGAATTCGTGCAAATAGGACCACCTCGGAAATGCACTATTTCGAATAAAAAAAAATTTTGAAAATTGGCCCACAATTGACGGGCAGATGAAAAACAATAAAACAATAAAATAAGAAACTGGCAAACATAAAATGCAACATTTTACTGCTAATATCATAGAGAATCGAAAGGAAATAATGAAAATACTAGAAAAGTTCTTTTTCAAGAAAAAAAATAGAGAATTTTGAAATGAACAAATAATGAGAAATTATAAATTAGTCGACATGGCGAAGAGAAAAACAGTATAAGTGAGAAAGAACAACCACTTGTTGTTAAGAGAACTTCAAAAATAAGAACAAATGAAATAATGTACAACAGTTTTGAAATATTGAAAAACAAGAAAAACATTAAATTATCTAAGAAAATATATCAGGAACATATAGATCGCAGAATGAGGAGCTATGAGGATAGACAATTATTTAACTAAAGGGTCCCGTAATGAAACAAAATGTGAACTGTGCTGTCGAACTTCTAAACTATTTGTCTATAGTATTTTAATCTTTAATGAATCTGTTGCTGAGACTGGGGATGTCACATCTCTTCAGCGTCGCGTGCTGTATTCCTTTCACTCCAACCAGAGCTAGTGCCAGTTGGTTTGTATTTTGTGCAAGTCCCTTCTGATATTTTATGCTATGCTGATTTACTTCTTATTTCATCATGTTCAGATTTAGCTCTATGTACACATTGTTCATGCTTTGTGAAATACTGAGCGTTCCATATACTATCAAACATTTCTAATATTTCGGTATTTCAGTATTGTTATTGCTTGTTCTTCCCTACAGTTGAATTAATTAGTTTCGTGAATATATTTTATCTTATTCGCCTGAATACGTCATATTTTCAATCGTAAATGCATTTGACTGATATGGAGTTGGAGGTACTTTGTGGCTGATATTGGATCTTCATGAGATGATAGAGTTGTCGTGAGATTAAATGTGGTAAACTCAATCTCTCTATCATCATCACCGCCAATCTATATTTATTTAAACACAAAAATAATTACTTGGAGCACTAAAAATGTACAACATTAGGAAATCATTTTCTCTCACATTTATTTATACCAGTAAATGAAGCGCATGAAATATATTCCCAACTAGCTGTAATTTGCTCGTCCGAAATAAATGGGTTGAAAGATAAAAGGTCCTATGTAGCAGAGCGAATTAAATAATGATATCCTAATTAATAAATCCGGAAGGTTTTGTGCATTATACCCAATAACAGGATAAATTTTGATTCACCATTAACAGTTTTATCCTGTTAGCGATGACGTTATTTATTTATGCGATGAAATTGACATTTTAAATTTTAATTGGTAAGCGCAATGTTTATGTGGAGCCGAGCTAATCCATTGTATAGTCTGATTAGACGAAATCATAAAATCGAATTGGTGTTAGTTTCGAAAAGCATTAAAAATATATAAAAAATGGTAATTTATAATTCATTTTGTTTCATTATTTATACCCAAGAGCCAATTCCTCAATGTTAACGCTTTTCTAAAAAAAATCTACTGCGCGTCTCTCTGCTAAAAAATAATAGCACTTGGGTCACTAAGTACTTGGGTGTTATTAATGGCTACAGTTTGATTGTTAAAAGTCACTAGATGATAGATAATACCGAATGATTTACAGTATTCAAGTTCAAAATTTGCAAGGTATGATATTCCAGAAACTTTATTTTCTGATGAGGAGTCAATAATGATGAAGAAACATTTTCAATGGCTTCATTTGCTGTTCAGCCGAATTTGGTATAGAAAAGAGTAGCGTCAGTATGGAAGAAAGCGAAAGAATAATAATGAAGATTATACATATGACACTTTAAAGTGCTCTCTAGGAAACGAGAACAAGATTTTAACCTAATACAGAAAATTAATTTTATTTTTTGCAGCATTGTTTTCTCTTCTTAACACTCAAACTATAGATACCCCTTGATAACGTTTCCATCATATTTGAAAATATATACATTATTGTCATTTGTTTATTTTTTAAATATATTTTAAATTATCCTTTACACTAACGATTGTTTATTTGGAATGGAGCTACTGTTTAACGAAGGCTCCGAGCCACTGTCTCTGGCTGGTCTTTGACCAACTTAGAGAACGTCCCAGAGGTCTTACCCAGCCTCTTTACTGGCGTAATTGGGATGGTTATTCCTTGCTGGATTTTTCACAGTTGCCAATAAAAATATCTACAATTAAAATCGTAAACACAAAGTACATTCATGCCTCTGCAGGATTGGAACCCGCGACTATCGCAATCGTAGTAGAATCGTCCACAAAGCCGGCTATGATTTATTTTATTAACTAAACAAAATGGACTGTGTGACAATATATTGAGGGTAAATATTTCTTAATGACCTGTTCTCCATTTCTTGATCCGGCTGGAAACACCAATTAGGTTAAATAGACTTATTATCTTGTCGATATTTGGGAACCGTTTCGAAACTTTTATTTATTCATTTATTTATTTATAAATCGATTAATTTACTTTGCTATTTGCTTATTTACATGATTTCAGCTAGATTTTCTTGCGAATTAATAAAACAGTTTGCTTTATTTTACTTTGCTCCATTTATTTCTACTAAATAAACCAAGGAGACCTATTTTTATAGAATGATACTAATTAACCACACCCAAGCTTCGAATAGTGGATGAAATATGATAGTTCAGCTAGCAGTTTTTTAATCCACCAGCTAAATTATATAAACTGAATAAAATATTTGAAGACTACTCATAAATATCGAATTAATCTTCGAAAATCAAATGATATTTAAATTAATCTGCTGGAAAGGTTTCGAAACAACCGATAGCCGAAATAATAATTTTGATTTACCATTAACAATTTTATACTGTTACCGATAACGTTATTTATTTATACGTCCAAATTGACTGGGTTATAGGACATTTTAAATATTAATTGCAATACGCGGGGGTTTATGTTCCATTCCGAACCGGACTAATCCTTTGTCAATTTGGTTTGTTAAAATTACAATTTCGATATCGGAGCGTTATAGTTTTTTGGCATCGCGGTATTAGCGCAAGTCGCATAAACCAAACGTTTATTGAAAACCATCAGATTTGCCATTGGAATTTGTTTAAATCGATATAAATTCGTTATCTTTAATAATATCGACGGTATTATTTGAATAATGCAGTTTGGACGTTTACTATGTAAACAATTTGGAAAAGGATTTTTTGGTGGGATCTCTACTGCTGAATACTCTGTATAATTTCGATTGTATTCCGTGTATACATCAATAAATCAATGGTATGTGAATAGTAAAATATATTTTTAGATAAAAATATATAAATATACTGTTAAGTATTGTATATGTTAAGTGTTGTATAAGCATACTGTATAAAGTTGTCAAGGAGAAATTCGATGAATTCACGGAATGTTGGAGAGCGGTCTCAAAAAAAAACGGAATTAATAAAATTAGCTTCATGTCAAAGAGTTCAATTTTTATCAAACAGAAACAAAATTAGAGCACATTTTGTTTACAATAGAAACTGTATAAAATTTGCTTGAAGACAGCATTTATGAACACAATTAACAAGTTATTTAGATCTTCACAGAACTTTGACCCTACGCCAACCCAGTTTTACTTTGACTTAGGTTTGAAATACCGTTTTCATGAGTCGAAATTTTAATACTGCTTTTGTGAGAAAATTGTAATACCTATCCAATGGCTAGAAATTATACAAGGACATGTTGTAGATTTTCCGAATTTTTAGCACAACCTCGTTTATAATTGTATTTTCAATTATGGATCTGCAGAATACCTAAAACCGAATCAAGTTTAGTGAGACAAAGATCTGAAATCGTTAATAAGGACGAACATTCTTCAAATTTATAAAATAACTGAGAATGGTCACTGTTGATGGCTGCCAATCTGTTTGTCAAAATAGTTTTTAATCACACTTTTTCTCAAAGAAACGTTCATCATGAACCCACAAATTATGAACTTCTGAGGCAATCCTTATATAAATTAAAAAACTGTTAATAGATCTTATTTTTAATTGAAACTTTATATTGTAGATTTACTTTATACAGAGATTGTATGCGAAAGGGTTACAAAAGAAACAAGGAAAAGAACGTAAAAATTTTCAATTTCCATCATCAAAAATAAATATAAAATTCAAACTGCCTTCTTGCGATTTATGTCCTAATTTTAATAAAGAAAAATCTTATCATTAAATGAATTTTAGTGATAACAACTGGCACTTTTAAAACATTATTCAGCCATACAACTATTATAATAATTTTGTTACTGTTGTATATTAATTTAAATAATTAAAGCTGCAATTTATACACAATGATTACCAATAGGTCGAGTAATTAAAATATATTTGAAATGTCAGAAAGACCATATATACTCTAATAGTCTGGTAGGTAAATAAAAATAATTTTTGGTTGAAATAATTTTTTAAAGTTACAGCTCAGTACCCTTGAATCCGACTACAGCTCTGCTTTATTGAAATATCTTTCCAAATTCTGGTATAATTTCATACAGTAAAGGAAGAGAACGCAAGAATTATAAATTTCTATCATCAAAAACAATAATACTAACTAGCACTTTTAAAACATTATTTACCCATTCATGTACCCATTCAACAATTATATTAGCTTTTATATTTATATGTCGAAACATTAAAATACGTTTGAAACTTTAGAAAGAACCTATAAGCTCTAAAATCCTGATCAGTAAATAATAATTTTGTTGGTCTGAAATAATTTTTTAAGGTGTATCATCTTAGCTTCTTGGACCTGTCGTTACAGATCTTTTTATTCAAATATCTTATCAAATTCTGGTTTAATTTAATACCGTAAATTGTTTCTAAAGTGGTTTAAAAAGCAAACAAGGAAAACAACGTAAGAATTATCAATTTCCAACATCAAAAACCAATCTAAAATTCTAAAAACTTTCTTTCACTTCGTGTCCCAACTTGAATAAAGAAAAGTCTTATAATTATAGGATCTGCAATAATACTAACTGGTACTTTTACAACATTATTTACCCATTCATGTACCCATTCAACAATTATATTAGCTTTTATATTTATATGTCGAAACATTAAAATACGTTTGAAATTTTAGAAAGAACCTATAAGCTCTAAAATCCTGATCAGTAAATAATAATTTTGTTGGTCTGAAATAATTTTTTAAGGTGTATCATCTTAGCTTCTTGGACCTGTCGTTACAGATCTTTTTATTCAAATATCTTATCAAATTCTGGTTTAATTTAATACCGTAAATTGTTTCTAAAATGGTTTAAAAAGCAAACAAGGAAAACAACGTAAGAATTATCAATTTCCAACATCAAAAACCAATCTAAAATTCCAAAAACTTTCTTTGACTTCGTGTCTCAACTTGAATAAAGAAAAGTCTTATAATTATAGGATCTGCAATAATACTAACTGGTACTTTTACAACATTATTTACCCATTCATGTACCCATTCAACAATTATATTAGCTTTTATATGTATATATCGAAACATTAAAATACATTTGAAACTTTAGAAAGAACCTATAAGCTCTAAAATCCTGATCAGTAAATAATAATTTTGTTGGTCTGAAATAATTTTTTAAGGTGAATCATCTTAGATTCTTGGACCTGTCGTTACAGATCTTTTTATTCAAATGTCTTATCAAATTCTGGTTTAATTTAATACCGTAAATTGTTTCTAAAATGGTTTAAAAAGCAAACAAGGAAAACAACGTAAGAATTATCAATTTCCAACATCAAAAGCCAATCTAAAATTCCAAAAACTTTTTTCCACTTCGTGTCCCAACTTGAAGAAAAGTCTTATAATTATAGGATCTGCAATCATACTAGCTAACACTTTTAAAACATTATTTACCCATTCATGTACAGATTCAACAATTATATTAGCTTTTATATGTATATGTCGAAACATTAAAATACGTTTGAAACTTTAGAAAGAACCTATAAGCTCTAAAATGCTGATCAGTAAATAATAATTTTGTTGGTCTGAAATAATTTTTTAAGGTGTATCATCTTAGCTTCTTGGACCTGTCGTTACAGATTTTTTTTTCAAATATCTTATCAAATTCTGGTTTAATTTAATACCGTAAATTGTTTCTAAAAAGGTTTAAAAAGCAAACAAGGATAACAACGTAAGAAGTATCAAGTTCCATCACCAAAAACCAATCTAAAATTCCTAAAGCTTTCTTCCACTTTGTGTCCCAACTTGAACAAAGAAAAGTCTTATAATTATAGGATCTGCAATAATACTAACTGGTACTTTTACAACATTATCTACCCATTCATGTACTAATTCATGTATCCATTCAACAATTATATTAGCTTTTATATTTATATGTCGAATCATTAAAATACGTTTGAAACCTTAGAAAGAACCTATAAGATATAAAATCTCGATCAGTAAATAATAATTTTGTTGGCCTGAAATAATTTTTAAGGTGTATCATCTTAGCTTCTTGGACCTGTCGTTACAGATCTTTTTACTCAAATAACTTATCAAATTCTGGTTTAATTTAATACCATAAATTGTTACTAAAATGGTTTAAAAAGCAAACAAGGAAAACAACGTAAGAATTATCAATTTCCAACGTCAAAAACCAATCTAAAATTCCAAAAGCTTTCTTTCACTTCATGTCCCAGCTTGAATATAGAAAAGTCTTATAATTATAGGATCTACAGTAACACTGACTGGTACTTTTACAACATTATTTACCCATTCATGTACTAATTCATGTACCCATTCAACCATTATATTAGCTTTTATATTTATATGTCGAAACATTAAAATACGTTTGAAACTTTAGAAAGAACCTATAAGCTCTAAAATGCTGATCAGTAAATAATAATTTTGTTGGTCTGAAATAATTTTTTAAGGTGTATCATCTTAGCTTCTTGGACCTGTCGTTACAGATTTTTTTTTCAAATATCTTATCAAATTCTGGTTTAATTTAATACCGTAAATTGTTTCTAAAAAGGTTTAAAAAGCAAACAAGGATAACAACGTAAGAAGTATCAAGTTCCATCACCAAAAACCAATCTAAAATTCCTAAAGCTTTCTTCCACTTTGTGTCCCAACTTGAACAAAGAAAAGTCTTATAATTATAGGATCTGCAATAATACTAACTGGTACTTTTACAACATTATCTACCCATTCATGTACTAATTCATGTATCCATTCAACAATTATATTAGCTTTTATATTTATATGTCGAATCATTAAAATACGTTTGAAACTTTAGAAAGAACCTATAAGCTCTAAAATCCTGATCAGTAAATAATAATTTTGTTGGTCTGAAATAATTTTTTAAGGTGTATCATCTTAGCTTCTTGGACCTGTCGTTACAGATTTTTTTTTCAAATATCTTATCAAATTCTGGTTTAATTTAATACCGTAAATTGTTTCTAAAGTGGTTTAAAAAGCAAACAAGGAAAACAACGTAAGAATTATCAATTTCCAACATCAAAAACCAATCTAAAATTCTAAAAACTTTCTTTCACTTCGTGTCCCAACTTGAATAAAGAAAAGTCTTATAATTATAGGATCTGCAATAATACTAACTGGTACTTTTACAACATTATTTACCCATTCATGTACCCATTCAACAATTATATTAGTTTTTATATTTATATGTCGAAACATTAAAATACGTTTGAAACTTTAGAAAGAACCTATAAGCTCTAAAATGCTGATCAGTAAATAATAATAAATAAAGTAAGTAAGTAAATTTGTTGGTCTGAAATAATTTTTTAAGGTGTATCATCTTAGCTTCTTGGACCTGTCGTTACAGATCTTTTTATTCAAATATCTTATCAAATTCTGGTTTAATTTAATACCGTAAATTGTTTCTAAAGTGGTTTAAAAAGCAAACAAGGAAAACAACGTAAGAATTATCAATTTCCAACATCAAAAACCAATCTAAAATTCTAAAAACTTTCTTTCACTTCGTGTCCCAACTTGAATAAAGAAAAGTCTTATAATTATAGGATCTGCAATAATACTAACTGGTACTTTTACAACATTATTTACCCATTCATGTACCCATTCAACAATTATATTAGCTTTTATATTTATATGTCGAAACATTAAAATACGTTTGAAATTTTAGAAAGAACCTATAAGCTCTAAAATCCTGATCAGTAAATAATAATTTTGTTGGTCTGAAATAATTTTTTAAGGTGTATCATCTTAGCTTCTTGGACCTGTCGTTACAGATCTTTTTATTCAAATATCTTATCAAATTCTGGTTTAATTTAATACCGTAAATTGTTTCTAAAGTGGTTTAAAAAGCAAACAAGGAAAACAACGTAAGAATTATCAATTTCCAACATCAAAAACCAATCTAAAATTCTAAAAACTTTCTTTCACTTCGTGTCCCAACTTGAATAAAGAAAAGTTTTATAATTATAGGATCTGCAATAATACTAACTGGTACTTTTACAACATTATTTACCCATTCATGTACCCATTCAACAATTATATTAGTTTTTATATTTATATGTCGAAACATTAAAATACGTTTGAAATTTTAGAAAGAACCTATAAGCTCTAAAATCCTGATCAGTAAATAATAATTTTGTTGGTCTGAAATAATTTTTTAAGGTGTATCATCTTAGCTTCTTGGACCTGTCGTTACAGATCTTTTTATTCAAATATCTTATCAAATTCTGGTTTAATTTAATACCGTAAATTGTTTCTAAAGTGGTTTAAAAAGCAAACAAGGAAAACAACGTAAGAATTATCAATTTCCAACATCAAAAACCAATCTAAAATTCTAAAAACTTTCTTTCACTTCGTGTCCCAACTTGAATAAAGAAAAGTCTTATAATTATAGGATCTGCAATAATACTAACTGGTACTTTTACAACATTATTTACCCATTCATGTACCCATTCAACAATTATATTAGCTTTTATATTTATATGTCGAAACATTAAAATACGTTTGAAATTTTAGAAAGAACCTATAAGCTCTAAAATCCTGATCAGTAAATAATAATTTTGTTGGTCTGAAATAATTTTTTAAGGTGTATCATCTTAGCTTCTTGGACCTGTCGTTACAGATCTTTTTATTCAAATATCTTATCAAATTCTGGTTTAATTTAATACCGTAAATTGTTTCTAAAGTGGTTTAAAAAGCAAACAAGGAAAACAACGTAAGAATTATCAATTTCCAACATCAAAAACCAATCTAAAATTCTAAAAACTTTCTTTCACTTCGTGTCCCAACTTGAATAAAGAAAAGTCTTATAATTATAGGATCTGCAATAATACTAACTGGTACTTTTACAACATTATTTACCCATTCATGTACCCATTCAACAATTATATTAGCTTTTATATTTATATGTCGAAACATTAAAATACGTTTGAAATTTTAGAAAGAACCTATAAGCTCTAAAATCCTGATCAGTAAATAATAATTTTGTTGGTCTGAAATAATTTTTTAAGGTGAATCATCTTAGATTCTTGGACCTGTCGTTACAGATCTTTTTATTCAAATGTCTTATCAAATTCTGGTTTAATTTAATACCGTAAATTGTTTCTAAAATGGTTTAAAAAGCAAACAAGGAAAACAACGTAAGAATTATCAATTTCCAACATCAAAAGCCAATCTAAAATTCCAAAAACTTTTTTCCACTTCGTGTCCCAACTTGAAGAAAAGTCTTATAATTATAGGATCTGCAATCATACTAGCTAACACTTTTAAAACATTATTTACCCATTCATGTACAGATTCAACAATTATATTAGCTTTTATATGTATATGTCGAAACATTAAAATACGTTTGAAACTTTAGAAAGAACCTATAAGCTCTAAAATGCTGATCAGTAAATAATAATTTTGTTGGTCTGAAATAATTTTTTAAGGTGTATCATCTTAGCTTCTTGGACCTGTCGTTACAGATTTTTTTTTCAAATATCTTATCAAATTCTGGTTTAATTTAATACCGTAAATTGTTTCTAAAAAGGTTTAAAAAGCAAACAAGGATAACAACGTAAGAAGTATCAAGAATCTAAAATTCCTAAAGCTTTCTTCCACTTTGTGTCCCAACTTGAACAAAGAACAATAATACTAACTGGTACTTTTACAACATTATCTACCCATTCATGTACTAATTCATGTATCCATTCAACAATTATATTAGCTTTTATATTTATATGTCGAATCATTAAAATACGTTTGAAACCTTAGAAAGAACCTATAAGATATAAAATCTCGATCAGTAAATAATAATTTTGTTGGCCTGAAATAATTTTTAAGGTGTATCATCTTAGCTTCTTGGACCTGTCGTTACAGATCTTTTTACTCAAATAACTTATCAAATTCTGGTTTAATTTAATACCATAAATTGTTACTAAAATGGTTTAAAAAGCAAACAAGGAAAACAACGTAAGAATTATCAATTTCCAACGTCAAAAACCAATCTAAAATTCCAAAAGCTTTCTTTCACTTCATGTCCCAGCTTGAATATAGAAAAGTCTTATAATTATAGGATCTACAGTAACACTGACTGGTACTTTTACAACATTATTTACCCATTCATGTACCCATTCAACCATTATATTAGCTTTTATATTTATATGTCGAAACATTAAAATACGTTTGAAATTTTAGAAAGAACCTATAAGCTCTAAAATCCTGATCAGTAAATAATAATTTTGCTTGTCTGAAATATTTTTTAAGGTGTATCATCTTAGCTTCTTGGATCTATTGTTATATATCTTTTTAATCAAAGATCTTTTCAAATTCTGGCTTAATTTCATACAGTAAATTATTTCTGAAAGGGTTACAAAGCAAACAAGAAAAAGAACGTAAGAATTATCAATTTTCATCGTCAAAAACCAATCTAAAATTCATAAAGCTTTCTTCCGATTTGTGCCCCAATTTGAATCAAGAAAAATCTTTCCCTTTCATTTAGCACGACTTCAATTTTCAATTAATGTCCGCCGGTTTATTATTGCAGCGGGACGTTACGACGGGAAAGATATAAAAATATATATAAAAATCCACAGTTTCGGCAACCGTCGGCACGGGAAAATCGACATTCGGAGCGGATTTGAATTTTAAATGCTCCGAAATGTGTTCGAAAATATTTAGCATTTTGTTCTAGATAACGGAAAACGTGCAGTTTTATACGTTTAATACTTTATAAAACGTTGATTCGTACAATAAAAATTAGAGAATATCATTCGTTAGCCGGCTCCAAATATGGAAAAATATCAATATTTGATTTTTATGTTGAAATTTTTATGAATGCTTCTGTTCTTTAGCTGTATTTGTCTCAACGCTCTATTATTAGGTTTTGCTTTCCATTGTTCTTCATATTTCGTTTGAATCAAGGGAAAATAATATATTAAAGTGTCTTTTTACCAACTATGGGTTTATGTGGAGAGGACCTAAAGTTTAACGTGGGCTCCGAATCACGATCCTCAGTATTAAGCCTACCGACTGGCGAGTGACCAACTTTAGAAATCATCCCAGAAGACATCCGGTCTTACACAGCCTGATTACTGGCGTGAGTGGGATCATTTTCCTCGTCAGATTTTACACTCTCGCCCAGAACAACCACAAACTTTAAACAATCACAAACATAAATTCACGACCGTGTCCTAGCAGGATTCGTATCCGCGGCTATCGCAACAGTAGGAGGACCGTCCTATCGCCTTTAGCACTGCGCCACCAAGCCGGCTCTTAATTTTTTTTATTTCAATGCAGAGAACCAAAAAAAAACTAGCTGATGAATAATTGGAAGCTTAATTCTATCGAAGACATCATAGTAGATATTGATGCATACCTCATCCCTGTTACTACATGTTAATAGTCTGAAACCACTTTCCACTGCTGGAAAAACCCTTTTTTCGATTTGAGGGGGCATTATTGCTTAAACTGCTTGTGATAAAGGGTATTATAACTCATTGTTTTGATGAGTTTAATTAAAATAAACAGATTGTTGAAAAATCACCAAAAAATATTTAACAGGAACAAAAGATTATTAAAAACGGAGAAAAATATAAACGACTGGGTTTGCAATCGTAGATCACAGAAAAAAGTTAATATTAGCTCCAAAATCGAAATTCTGATGCTGTTTTTAGTAGACAGGCATTAAAACAATTAAATATGAGTGCTGAGGTTATAACTGGAAGTATCTAGTCATAATAGATTCTTGAGCAAGTTCGCGGAACACTGTCTATTCTTCAAAAGTAGCATCAAAGAAATAGACATATACAGAATATTTTTAGAATACAACATTTTGTATGGTTGTTTACCTTCAAGTTAGGGAAATAATAAATTTGAATTATCACTGTGACTTTTTGGAGTAAGTTAATGAATGACTACGACTAAATAATCATGACTACAATTATATTAAATATAGACTGGAAAATTGTTATTATATACAGAAGACAGACAGGGTAATATGATCAACATGCAGTAGAGTACAACTTGTTGCATGCTAGCAACACTGCTTCCGTGTAAATACTGCAATGGTCACTTGATTAGAGGAATACACATATGATTGGAGGAATGTAGTAAGGTTGTAGGCATGGACATATTTCAATACCTATGGCTAAAAAAGGCCAGTCTTGTTTGGAGACGCATCAAAGAAATATTGTGTATATATCAACACACAATAGGGCTACCTGTCAATAATAGCCACACAATAACTTTGATATATTTATAATAACACTGTGTGAAACGCTTTTTTAAATTGTACGTGTTGAACACAAAAACTAAAACAGATCTTTCGTAACACTTACCATTTCAAAGTTGCAATTAATTAAAGCACTACAAATAAATAAAGATGGTATGAAAAGTTTAAATCATATTTATTTACTTATATTGATAATTTTATAAAAGAATAGTAATATATATTTACAAATACACAATGAATCAAAATAGCTGAGGTTTAAGCGGTCAATAAAAAAAAGAGCTATATATTCTGCAAGAAAATTACGAAATATTAACATTTCCTTTAGTGAAAAAGAAACCTCTATCGTTACAAACCAGCGGTAATCTGCTTACAATTTAGCATTCCTTCATCTTCCTTGATATTCTTTATCTGTTTTATATCCTGGTGTCACCTTGATGGTACCTATCCATTTCGTAAATTAGGGGGGGGGGGGTTTGAAATCGGAAAAGGTTTAAAAGGCAATCAAGGAAAAGAACGTAAGGATTATCAATTTCCATCATCAAAAACCAATATAAAATTCCAAAAACTTTCTTCCAATTCGTGTCCCACCTTGAATAAAGAAAAGTCTTATAATTATAGGAGCTACAATAATACTAACTGGTACTTTTACAACATTATTTACCCATTCAGCAATTACATTAGCTTTTATATTTATAGGTCGAAAAATTTAAATATCTTTAAAAATTTAGAAAAAACCTATATGCTCTAAAATCCCGATCAGTAAATTTTTATGTTTAAATAAAGTAAATAAAGTAAGTAAGTAAATTATGTTTATGTGAAATGCTTTTTTAAAGTACCATCTTAGCTTCTTAGATCCGTCGTTACAGACTTTTTTAGTTTACAGTCGTTACAGATCAGATTTTTCGTAACACTTACCATTTCAAAATTGCAATGTATTAAAGCACTACAAATAAATAAAGACAGTATGAAAAGTTCATATTTATTTACTTATATTGATAATTTTATAAAAGAATAGTAATATATATTTACAAATACACAATGAATAAAAATAGCTGAGGTTTAAGCGGTCAATAGAAAAAAGAGCCATATATTCTGCAAGAAAATTACGAAATATTGGAATATATATTCAAAGAAATTCTGTACCCCATCGTTTAAAATTTTTGTAATAAGTAATTCACTAAAATCTCGACATTTTCAGCTTAAAGGTTGCCTAAAATTACAGGAGTTACTTTCTTTAGAATTTTGTGGGTCAACAAAAATGCTGTTTTTGTAATTTAACATTATTTAGTTTAAATAAAACAGATTTCAAATACAAACGTTCTCTATCATTTTTACCTTTTGACATTTTCATTAAACCAAGTTTAAATATAAGGGTTGATGAATCATTTTTTTGTGCAATAAGAGGTTCGTATTTAACGTTTGATTTACCACAAACCAAGTCGGCGAATCTTTAACTCTATAGCGGTTTCTGCTGTCTCTACTGTCCCACAAACAGAGAAAGCAATAATAATTCATGAAACCTCTCTGTAGTCCAAGCAAGATAGCAACAACTTTTAAATCCCCACAAACATTTCAGTAGTATTAGGTCTATGTCGTTAAGTTTAAGTTATAGAATTATACTGCACTTAGTATAGACGTATTTATAAAATGATATCATTTACACAAATAATTTCACTGGGACTTTTATATCCCAGAGTAAAATGTCTGCAAAAGATTAGAAACAAAGGAGTCAAATTTCGATTTTAGTTTTGCACGAATCAGCTTGTTATTTAACGAGTAAACTAGTTGTTTGTTGTGTCGGATCACTTTGTTCAAGTCGGATTGTCAATATCATGGTGTATTTTCAACTTCATTGCCCATAAATCTGTTCTGATAACATAACGAAATGCGACAGTTACTGATGAGAAATTTCCACTACCAATTTTATCGTCTGCATCGAAACACAAACCCGTAATGTAATACCGGCCATAGTAATCCCGTGCTATGTCGCATCTTTTGTGGCGGTTTTGGGTTTTGAGAATGGGGAAAATTCACTGCTGTCCTGCAATTATTCAGATCAGGTGCATTGTTACCACCGGCCTATTAAATTCGAGAGTTCTGGTCGCTAGTGCATCAGGACGGTCAGGTCCGGGTTGATTCTATAAAGGATTCTTGGTAAATATAACTCTAAATGTGTATTTAGAATATTTTAGATGCAAAACTTTTA
This sequence comes from Rhynchophorus ferrugineus, assembly GCF_030347505.1. Lineage (NCBI taxonomy): Eukaryota > Metazoa > Arthropoda > Insecta > Coleoptera > Curculionidae > Rhynchophorus > Rhynchophorus ferrugineus. Next base: position 38,894,186 of record NW_027472585.1, on the reverse strand, counting down.
GTTGTTTTTATGTTTAATAAATTTAATTTGTAGAAACAATTTTCGAGTACAACAGGACAGTTGTAATAAATTAGTTTTGTGGATTATAATATTAACTAAAGTAATTTTGGCTAACGGCAAAGAAAGAAGTTTAGCAATATATATTCGGATTATTTTGCGTATTAATATTTGAATTATATGAAGCTTGCAATAAGTTCAAGGTTAAAGCAATGTACTGGCTCGCTGCAATTACGGAGGATCTGAAAGGTGCCCAAATAACACAACAAGAAAGACAGGACAAAAAGATTTTCAGAAGGAAAGTTTGCGACTGGGTGGTGGGTGGAGAGAAATCCTAGAAACATGGAACCAAGTGGTCAAATGAAAGAAAAAGCGCCCATTCCAAGAAAATGAAAGCAATATGGACAGAAAGGGAAAAACAATGAGATGTCCTTTAATGTACTTCGCGTGGAACAATAGGGCCCAAGCGTGTACAATAATATATATTTCTCCGGTTCAAGTTTCTCTATCTGGTCCACGACCCAGTCGCACACATTGCATCTTAAACCTGTTTATCCTGTATTTCTTGTTGTCTTGTCCTTTTAGATTACAACGGTCCTACTGTACTCGAAAAATGTTTCTAAAAATGAAATTTATTGATGTAAATGAGCATATACTAAGTACAGTATAATTCTGCAATGTATAACAATTACACTATGTGACATAATTTTTTTAACATAAATAGGGCAAACGCTAAATATGAACCTCTTCTTCTACCAGAAAATATCATTCATCAACCCTTACATATTAAACTTGATTTAAAGAAAAATGTTACCAAGGCCATGGATGAAAACGATAGTGAATTTTTGTATTTGAACACTGTTTTCTCTAAATTGAATGGTGCTAAATTAAATTCTAAATTAAATATTCTATTTTAAATTGAATAAAAAAAATTCTATGAAAATCTTACCGCGAAATAGTAAGCGGTTTGATTATCTCTTAAGAAAGTAATTCATGGAATTTTAGGCAATCTTAAAGTTTGAAATGCCGAGTTTATAGTGAATTACCTGTTACAAAATGGAATTTATTGATATAAATGAGTCTATTCATTCATATATATAAATGAACTCATATATAAATGAGTTCAAAAATGTAAATCGATGAGGTAAAGAATGTCTTTAAAAATACATTTTTCGCATTCCCTTTCGATTAGAATCCCCCCCCCCCAATTTTGTAATAGTGAGTGACGAACATGGTGAACGCTTTCACCAGAATATAAAACAGATAAAAGAGCGATATCAAGGAAGATAGAATGCTAAATTGTAAGCGATCAAAACTACTGGTTTGTTACGAAAGAGGTTTCTACTGTTCACAAGAGGAAAAGTCAATACTTGGTCATTTTCTTTCAGAATATATGAGTTATTTTTCTATTGACCGCTTAAACTTCATCTATTTTGATTCAGTGTCTATTTGTAAATATATATTATTATTTTTTTATAAAATTAACAATATAAATAAATAAATATGATTTTAAACTTTCATATTCTCTTTATTTCATCACAACTTTAAAATGGTAAGTAAATCCGTTTTAGCTTTGTGTTCAAAAGAAGCAATTTTAACAATATTTCTTTGATACCTCTCTAATCAAGACTGGCCTTTTTTGGCCATGGGTATTAGAATATGTCCATTCATACTATTCATATTACTACACTCTTCCAATCACCAAGTGATCATCACATTATTTACACGGAAGCAGTGTTGCTAGCATGCAACAAGATGTACTATACAGCATGTTGTTCATATTGCCCTGTCTATCTCCTGTATGTTATAACAATTTACCAGTCTATGTTTTATAACATTATAGTCATGGTTCTTCAGTCGTAGTCATTCTTTAACTTACTCTATTTCAAAAGAGTCCGATATTTCAAGAAAGTGAAAGCAATATTGACAGAAAGGTAAAAAAATACTGAAATCTCCTTTGATACATTTCGCATGGTACAGTAGGGCCAAGCCTGTACAATGATATATATATATATATATATATATATATATATATATATATATATATATATATATATATATATATATATATATATATCATATATATATATGAAATATATAGCTAATAGGTGAAAAAGATTGTAATAATAATATGATACACCAACTAGTATGTTAGTAAATTATTGGTCTATTTTAGGTTGGATTCCGCAACATCGACAACAAATTTACAATGTCCAATTAATATGGTCGAAATTAGACTTGTCATTTCTAAAATTATAGCCCTTACAGAACCGATACCGGTGTGGGGGATTGGTCGATTCTATCCGGCTGGACTTGCAACTTCGGATTCTGGTTTAATGTGTCGAAGGTAACAATGCGCCGGCCGACCTGATCTGAATAATTGCAGTTGCAGCGACAAATTTTCGCCACTCTGAAAACCCGTAACGACCCTAACAAAAGATTTGCATTTGCCATCGAATTCGAGCTCCTGCGGCCGCCGCTGCATTACACCCGTTTGTAGCGCGAAAATTTCCACCGAGAAATATTTCCATGGCCGACGGTTGCACTTTGTCCCGCCGAATGTAAGAGTCGAGTTTGTTTGTTTCTCGCTAGTGGGCTCACATTCCAATTTGCGAGTAGCCTGAAAGCTTTTTTTGCTACTCAAGTGCCACTTCTGCGTTATAATCAGAATAATCAATTCTTTTGAACGCCGTATATTTTCCTATATTAATCGAAAACTGCTGAGGACTGATAGTACATTTAGAGCTTTTGTAATGAGTATATAAGATTACACATAATCTGCTAATAGCTAATAGTAATATAAGACTAACATATATATCAAATAACATGTCAAACATACAACATACCTGGCCTTAAACAACCATTCGAAGTATTATGACTTAGGAGCATTTAAACAATATTTTATGGAATCAAAAACATCTTATACTACTCCTTAACATAAACACTTTATCCTTATGTTAGATATGTTAGACATATTCCTAACATAACATTTTCCTTCTAGACTCTCCCGCCTTTCACCATATACTACTAGTAAACCGTAAGGCTCGGTCTCCTGGAAGAACTTCCCTTTACTAATCTCCGTTCAGGATATACCATGTTGCGCGTTCTTTATACAGATGGTTTAAAGGCTATTGAGGGTATTGGTGCTCTGATTTTGGAAGAGTCCATCTTCCTAACTTTACAAACAAAACCTTCAACACCCTTCCACAAACATACTACCATCAACACAGCTGAACTATTTGCCTTCCTGGAAATCTCTCTGTCAATGATATATGACTGTAATGATATATATAATGTCAAGGATACCATCACAAATTATCTTGCTTAAAGATTTAATCCAGTTGACCTGAAACCTACTTGAAGACTATAATGAAGACAATAAATTGTTGCCAATAAAGCATGATCTTTTCTTCCTTCATTATCCTTTAAAAATCCAGATCCTGTCAGCTTATCCTAAATCGGCTTATTCTCGGCTATCCACTCACATCTTCCGAGAGAAAGTCACCACACGGAGTCCCTGCTGTGGTGCACAATACAGGGTCAAACAATATATGACTCCAGTAATTACATTACTTTTGTTCAGTTTCATTTATATTCACTCTATGTATCCAAATCTAGTATCATATATCTAATTATTTTACTTATGTTAAGACTTATTCACTTCTTATTATATACAAACTCTCTCTCTGTATTTAAACCTGTTCTTCTACATTATAACTAGTTATTTTATTTAAAAACATTTATGTTCTGTTTTACTTTTTGTTATATGTAAGTAGTATCTCTGTATTTTAACATATTTTGGTATATTGTAGCCACAAAATTCTCGTTGTTGTCGCCAAATAATATATACATCGTAGGGCAAAAGTCTACTAGTTTGATTGCCTATAACTTTGCTCAGAGAAAAGATAAATAAGTTTCGTTTTCATAAAAATTTATATGGTCTTTACTTTTTTTCGTCATGATTGAAAACTTATAATATCGGTGACCGCGATGCAACTTTCGCCTCTTTTTAAGGCATTTTTTATGACATCCTACAACATCTGAGGCTGAATTTCTTCAGCTTCGTGACGAATATTGTCTTTAAGATGTTGAATTGTTTTGGGCATAATCACATAAAGTTTTGATTTAAAAAGCCATAAGAAAAAGTCTGGTGTTGTTAAATCCGTATATCTGGCTGGCCATGCTAAATGGAAACTTCAAGAAATTAGTCTTCATGGAAAAACTTCATTCAATAATTGAATTGTTGAATGAGCTGTGTGTGCGGTGGCCTCATCTTGCTATAACCACATGTCCTCTAGTCTTTACTCCTCCATTTCAGGCACAAGAAGTTCGAATCATGTCTTGGTACCGTTCAGCAGTAACAGTAACGGCAACACCTCAGTCATTAAAAAAAATAGAGATCAATGATGTTTCCCGCATGAATACCACACCATACAGTTGTTTTTAGTGGATGCAATAGGGATTGTTAAATCTTTGTCTGTGTATGTTGTATGTTTCATGATATCATGTGTATGTTTCATGAATTAATTGAGGATTCTGTGTTCCGCAAAACCGACTGTTCTGTTTATTGACGTGGCCACTGAGAAGAAAATGAGCTTCAATGCTCATTATTAATTTAGACGAAAAATCTTCAATTTCACGCAATCAGAAATTCATAAATATTGTTAACTATTTCTGCTCGTTATCGTGGCGCATATTTATCCATTATAAAACTTGGACGTCTACACAAAAAATGGTTAAAGCGAAACTGAGCTAGATGTCACATAACCAAGATGGTGGACAATCGAAATGGTAGCGAGACTTTTGCCAAATCAGATGTTAAAAACCTTACCATCAATATTTATTTTTGATACGTGGGAATAAAAAATAGTTATTGAGTATCAAATTATGTATATATATATATATATATATATATATATATATATATATATATATATATATATATATATATATATATAGAATGCAGCACTAATGGATGGCGTTAAGTTCAAAACAGTATTTCTTTTGAATATTTAAATATCAATATTGGATGAAGAATAATAGAAAGTCTGTTTTAATAAACTGAACCATCATTTTTTAGTATACATAATTTAGAGTCAGCTTTTTACCAATTAGGGTTTATCTGGACTACATATCAATCTTATCATAAATATCTACCGGCTCCTCAACAATAGATTTAAAAACAGGAAAAATATGCTGATAAAATGAGAAATTATGATAATATCACTAATATTTGAAGGTTATATTGTTGGAAAATTACGAGATATATTTTAACATATATGCGTTCCTGTGGGACAGGAATTGGGAATTAAAATTTGACTCATGTTATGTATACCATATCATCTAGCGAACGCCATTATTTCAGGTCCCATAAGATTTTTGAAATTTTGAAAATACTGGCACATATTGTCGTTTGAAATTTTTGGTTTGAATTTCCTTTCTGCATGTATATTCTTCAAAGATCAATAAATATCTAATGACAATTGCGATTCAAAAGTAATATATTTTTTGTTACATTAAAAACCTAAAATCCCTAGACCAAAATGTAATAAATAATATCCAGGGTAATAAAAAATATCGCCAGCACTTGGACTAACAGCACAGTTTAACAATCAAAATACAATATATTTCTCTTTTCATAGAAAGAACTGACATTTTATATTTTCTATATTATACATTTTTTGAAATTAGTTGGATATTGGTGCGTCTATTGAGACGACAGAAGACATCCGGTCTTATCCAGCATGGGTTCTGGCGTGACTGGGATATTGCGCCCTTTTCTAAAGACAACCGCAAATGTTAAATAATCACAACCATAAATTTACGACCATGCTCCAGCAGTATTCGATCCCGCGACTATCGCAACAGTAGAATGACCATCCTTGTTTTCTTTACCACATTCGCCAAGCAAGCCGGCTTCCTTATTTGTTTGATGTATTGTGGCTTATTTCGTTGTTTTGTACGTTTCCTGTCAATAATTAATTAACAATTTTTCCTAAGTTGCCTTCGCAGTTAAATTAATGTACTAAGCCAAAGAAAAAGAAAGTAAATCTCAGAAGGAACTGAACTGTAGACCAAATAATTCTTCTAGTTTGAAATTAAACGATCAATAGACAGAACAATATAAGGTATAGATATAATAAGTGACGATAAACGGAATTAGACTATAACTCTTCTAAGATAGTATTTAACTTAGTTAAAGGTTTTATTAGGTTTGGAATCCACGTTGAGTAGTAGATCCACGACATATATCTGGTAAGAAATAAGATGCCCATTAAATAATGTTTTATGCTGAAGGGAATTCAAGATGGTACCTGCTATTTAAACACAACATCGACAGGAAATGTAGCTGACAGTTTAAAATTGATTGGTTTCGCGCGCGCTATTCTAGTTCCAGATGGGAAAATAATAAATTGGCGAAATGACAAACTAAAATTAGGGAAAGAAACGGAATTGAATTGGCCGTGACAGATTAAAATTGACGATTGACAGTCTTATTAAGGATGAATTGAGGGGAAGAGAGGGGAGACGAGGTTGAGGTATCTGGCTGAGGGTGATCCACACCATAAATTTTTATTTTCTGTAGATGTCAGCTTGGAGTGTAATTTGATTGGTTGAACGCCGCCCGACATTTTTCCTTTTGTTTAATTAACGTTATTCCATTCTGCTCTAACCGGTTCACCGACTGCCTCCGGTATTAGCGGTCCAATCTGCGTAATAGGATCTATCTTAACTCTATTTAAAGTTAGAAGGGGGGCATTTCGGAATTATTAAATGCCTTGATTGATGACTATGGTCTATAATTTATCATGCTTATAAATTTTCGGATAAGTTTTCATCGAGAGTTTAATTTTATACGTAGGTGAGTTTGACTGCCTTACTGAAATATGATCCGTCGATGAGGAAAAACCAATGATAAAAAGCTGAAAAATTTGTTAGTGTACATAAAACAAATAGCAGTTAGGAGTTTTAATAAATGTTGACAGTCTGAGGTCTAAAATAAGTTTTTATCTCATATATGCTTCATTAAAGATCTACTGGCCGAAACTCATTAAATAAACTATTGACTTCACAAAGCTTAGTAACAATAACTAAAATACAACGTGGGGCAAAAGTCCCGCTAACATTTTCATTGCCTATAACTTTGCTCAAAGAAAAGATAAATAAGTTTGGTTTTCATAGCAAGTTTATTTGGTCTTAATATATTTTTATCGTTATGATTGAAAAATTATATCGGCTAAATGGTGACCACGATTAGCTATGAAACTTTCGGCTTCTTTTAAGGCATTTTTCATATCCTGCAACATCTGAGGTTGAATTTTTTCAATTTCGTGACGAATATTATCTTTAAGATGTTGAACCGTTTGGGGCTTATTCAGATAAACTTTCGATTTTAAAAAACCCCATAAGAGAAGGTCTGGTGCTGTTAAATCCGAAGATGTGGCCATGCTAAATCGCCACTTCGCGAAAGTAGTCTTCGTGAAAAAACATCGTTCAATAATTGAATTGTTGAATGAGCTGTGTATGCTGTGGTCCCATCTTGCTGAAACCACATCTCCCCTAGTCCTTGCTCTTCGATTTCAGGCACAATAAAATTTAGAATCATGTCTTGGTACCGTTCAGCAATAGTAGTAACGGCAACATGTTGGTGATTTTCAAAAAAATAGGAACCAATGATGTTTCCAGCATAAATCCCACACCATACAATTGTTTTAAGTGGATGAAATGATGTTTCAATAATTAATTGAGAATTTTGTGTTCCCCAGAACCGATTATTCTGTTTATTGACGTGGCCACTGATAGGAAAATGGGCTTCATCGCTCCTTATCAATTTAGACAAAAAATCTTCAATTTCACCAGACAGCCTTAGGATTACATTACTGTACTTAACTCGTTGATCAGGATTTCTCGGTAGCAATTTTTAAAATTCGCCTTAAACTGCGTGCATGTGCGTAGATGTGTAACTGGAAACCATGTCTCCGAATTAATGTTTCTGGAGATTCTGCAGCACTATCGCGCACCAAAGCCACATTTTCAGCGTTACGAGACGTCCGTTGTCTTCCAGAACGCGGAATGTCTGCTGTCGTATCGTACAGTCGAAATTCGCATGTAAACGATAAATTGTGGTTTTGTGAGGCACTGGACTATTAGGATATTTTTGACACAATTTCAGCTGAGTGGCAATAATGGAACGATTATTTTCAATAAATATTGTCACTATTTCTTCTCGTTCTTGTGGTGTGTATTTATGCGTATGTATATAGAGGACTTGTGGTTTCAGCAAGATGTGGCCACAGCATACACAGCTAATTTAGCAATTAAATTATTGGATGACGTTTTACCATTAAGACTAATTTTGCGAAGTGGCGATTTGGCATGGCCAGCCAGGTTTCCGGATTTAACAGCACCAGATTTTTTCTTATGGGGTTTTTTAAAATCAAAAGTTTATGTGAATAAGCCCCGAACGAATTGAAGAAATACAGCCTCAGATGTTGCAGGATGTCATAAAATATGCCCTAAAATGCCGAAGGTTACATAACCAATCGCGGTCACCATTTAGCAGATATAATTTTTCAATCATAACGAAAAGAAATGGTAAGGACCAAATAAACTTTTTATGAAAACCAAACTTATTTATCTTTTCTCCGAGCGAAATTATAGCCAGCCAAAACTGTAGCGAGATTTTTGCCCCACTGTGTATAGAATAAAATATATTCCACATTATGTTATTTTATAACTTCATTCTTTAATGTTAGACTTATCTCTTATGTATTAATACAATTAAATAGTGAACCTAAATTTTATAATATTCACAAAAACACAGACTTTAAAACAGCGAACCAGTTCTAATATCGTGATATTGTTGGGTGAAAAAGCTCACCAATTTCGGTTCTATCCCATATAACCGTAAGAAAGATTTATTAATCAAATTCCAAGTTAAAATAATATGGTTTTACGACCTAATAAAGCGTTTATGAAGCTCTACTTAATACCTTTTTAATAGTGTCGATCGGACAATGGCTTGTTACGATCAATTTATTTAATGAAAAATATATCGACCTCCAGCTCGGTTTCCAATTCTCAATAAATAGTATATCGACTATAAAATATTCAGATTCTTGTCGATCGGCGATTGATAGTCGAGATTTTATGACAGCCCGGGTAGTGTGCTTAATTTATGCACCAATAAAAACAAATTGCTGAAAAATACCGCTACAGTCCCATCACGAAAATTAGTCGGAAATAAATCCGACATATGGGAATATTCGTCAAAATTTTATCTATTATTTTAAATTATTTATTTTCTAAACTAAATTTTCTAGCTTTTCCATTTTTCTAAACTTAATTTAGGATTTTTAACTTAATAAATGTACTAATTTCGATGTTATGTTAAAGTCCTAACGATTGCAACCATATGCTATCTGTTTAAAAACTACTTGAATGGTGAAGGAAACAAGAGGGTTGGTCCATTGGTTGGTTGAACTGATAAATAAAAGCCATAAAAACTCTCAGGACTTCTCAAATTTAGTATATTTGATCAGAAACTGGTATCTTGGTTTATTATTATTATCAGGACGATCATAAAAATATTAAACTCTGATACCAATATATCTATTCAAGAATCTATTGCAGTATTTTTTATGTCAACTAAATTTGAGTTGTTCCAAACTTTTTGAAGGTAGTGTATATTTCTGTGACGGAATTTGAAAAAGAACAATAATAAAATAGTATCAGTATCTGTAAAGAAACAACGATGAAAACGTTTGGAACTGAGCAACCTTTCAAGGAGCAAAATCGGGATTTCGAAATTATTAACAGAGGACAGATAGCAAAGCATCCTCTAAGTTGAAAACTTTAGCAATTAGAGACACAGTCTTCCAGTATCAATACATTTCGAACGGAATTACTGGTCAATTGTAACTAAGTAAGGATATAAAATAACGGTTGCTGTAACGAGTTTGATAATTTGCTCTTGAAAACAATTACGACTAATAGGTATCGTTATGGAGCTTTCGACTTTACGGTCCAAAATTATGCAGTGGAATTACCAGTGGTGTACTTGCCAACGTACGGTAATAACTCTAAATCCTACTACGAGACGATGCACGTTCTTAGCAAATATCTTTGTATTAATTATTTTGGTAAATTGTGAAGCTTCGGACGGGAACACACGTTATATTAAAAGATACAAGTGCATTTCTCTGTTCTTTACGCAAATTAATCCGCAAAAACGATGTTAATCAAAAGTAGTTGTTGATCAAACAATTTAAACTAAATTACACTATGATGCAAACAAATTTAAATTTAGATAAGATGGTGTAAAATGGTAAAGGTTTTATATACATAAAAATATAACATAAAATTACCAATTTACAAACTAACGTTACAAATGAAAGCATTGGATACGCATGCGAAACTTGCACCTGCACGCTTCCTGCGTTACAGCACCTGACGCTTCCTTGCAAACTTTATGAGATTACTGATGAATGAAGATATACACCTTAATGTCAACTAAACTAGTATTGTGCCACAGCTGTTAGTATTTGCTAATATTTTAGGGTAAATTGATATGGCTCGGTGAATGGAGGTAAAATGAAATGAAACCGTGGTGTTTACATTATGTGACCGTTATTTATTGACAATATAAAACAATTTGGAAAATACAAAATAGATAAAACGGATGGCAACGGTGTTGCCTGGAGACGAGGCTTGGGCAGTCGATGGTGGCCCGTCTAGACCAAACGATGGTCGGTTACTGAATGATCGAAATACCCTCCAATAACATCCCAGATAAACGTCTTGGGGTTGCCAGCTATTCGTTATCGTGTTCTACTGGTCGCTGCTGGCACTCAGTCCATGTTCAACATTTGGGATTATATTTCTGGGTACCTTATTGACCGTTATTCCATGATATAAAATTCGACATGCATCAAAGTCGCTACAATACTCCCCGGCCAGAATTTTACATACACATACTTTAAACAACAAAAAAGATGATACATGAAAAGCGTTTTAAACATCTGGATATGCTAAATCAAAACGGTTGTGGTTGGTACGGTTGCGATCTGGTACCGCTGTTGATATCTTTCGGTCCTACAGATACCGTTGCTTCATCGTCGCTTTGGCACTTGAATGTGGTCTATCGACGACGTTGAAAACAAGCTATTTTTTGGACAAGGCTCCCGTAATCGACGTTGAGGGATATGCGCTTGTTCGACAGCGTGGTAGCTTATTTTCTTCGATCACGAGACGTTGGCAATTCTGGTACCTCGGCGAAGATATGACGTGTCTACGGTGACTGCAATCGGTACCTAGCTCCTGGAGCTGCTCTGTGACTTATCCGTAGTCACATACGTTACGGTAATTGAGAAAAAAATAACAAATAACGACGGTATCCGACCGAAGCTGCCCAAAGCCTTTCAAGTCAAAATGTCTGCCAATATGACGGGGACGGCGAGCGAAGTTAAAATCTCTAAGACATCAAAATATTGTGGAAGAAGTAAAATTTGGACAAACAACTAAAAAAATGAAATGGGAATAATAAAATGAAATTTAAGGTTCATTGTTCCAGAACTAAAATAAAATTTAATAAGGAACAAATGTTTGAATGAATGTAATGTTGAAAGAACAAAAGTGAAATGGAAACAGAATCGTATTAAAAATATTGAGTCGTCGGGGTTACCACTTCGGAACCACGTAGGCCTGCAGACTGGCCAGTGACGAACTTATAAGACCATCCCAGAAGACATCTGATCTTATCCAGCCTAGTTACTGGCGTGACTGGATTGTTATTCCTTGTCGGATTTTCTACTGATGTCTACCAAGCATTTACAATTACAATCACAGCATAAAGTACATTTATACCCTAGCAGGATTTGTATCCGCGATTATCCTAACAGTTGGAAGACAGTCCTGTTGGCTTGATCACTGCGCCAACCAAGCCGACATTTAAACGATCTACAACAGATAGTTTTACAGTGTGTAAAATTGTGTCGGGTATATTTGTAACCAACGAATGTTGAAACTTGAACATTTATTATAACAGTATTTCTGCAATTTATACACAGATCAATAAAATACATATTATAGTTAAAGACATACAACGCTATACTGCAAAACAAATGGTGAGTGCAGTGATCATAAAAAGTGAACAGTTGATGATATAAAGGACGAGGTGTGACCCGATGAATCATGATATACATTATTTTAAACAAATGATCGGATTTATGTATAGAACTCCAAAAGAAGACTAGGAGCAAACTGTTTTCTACACTCAAGCATGGAGGAGGTTCCGTTTTGATATGGCCAGACATATCTTAATATTCAATTGGCCTCCTCATTCATGTTACTGGCCGGATTACTGCAAATGAGTATCTCGACATCCTCAACATATTGCTACCAAGTACTGCAATTATTGCTGCACCCATACGTACAAGGTATCAACATACAGAAGAGCATCAGAATAGCATCATCATCTCTACGCAATCCGCTAGAATATCCGCTTAAATATAATTGAACTGTTATGCAAAATTCTGGAGCAGAGAAGGAGGGGAGTACATATGCATCTCCTACATCACTGAAGCAATTGGTAGATATCTTCGTACAAGAATAGTATAGCATCTCGTTGAATAATATTCAAAAGTTTTACGAATTTATTCCGTAAAGAAGTGCAGCTGTTTTAAAAGCAAATTCTTCACCAATACCTGGTTTATAAATACATATTGAGTATATGTCATGGGTTCAAATTACTTTTTCCTTCCTCTGAATTTTATTTTCTTTTTATAATACTATTTGTCCACTTAAAATAATTACCATGTGAGGAAAATAATCAAAAAATAGTTTTTGTTGCACCAAGTAATATTCAGTTAAAAAAATTAGCTCATAACAACCTAGCTAGAGTCGATGGTTTATTAAACAAAAACAATTCACGGTTTCTTGTTCGGAGCCAAAACAAATGAAAGGTACGATCTATTGCCGGCGCGGGAACGATCGGCCCCATTCTTAGTCCGTGCAGCCAAGATGGCGGCCGACAAAAGGGCAAAAACATGACAGGAAAACACGGAACGGGCGTGGTAATTATTTAATTATTACATTTCGCAGAGGAACCTCGCCCATTCATCCTAATTGTCTGGATTTGAATAGTCTATTATAGGCCGGGATTGTGCTCTTTATCTTATAGTCTAAGTTAACCGACTGGATTAAACCTCAACATTTGTTCTGCGGGATAATATCAGGCAAGAAGTTAATTATTTTGGTCATATCTCTACGGTGTCACTTAAGTGAATCTTATAAAAAATATCGTTATATTAATAAACTATTCTTCTACACAAAAGCTCTAGATTAATTTATAATATATTCTATATATATATATATAAGGATTATTTGCACAAGGTAAGTACATTTAAAAGTACTTGTTTTTTTATTACCCTTATTGGTTCAAAGATCTGCTCAGTGACCAAAAAGTATTTACCATGAAAACAATTATATATCTGACATCTAGAAAATCAACTTCAACAAATGTCTTCTTGTGTAATATATTTTATTCTAATTATTATTCTAAGGTCTATATATGCCCAAAAACCGGATTGGATGTAGAGGAAGGTTTTAGTATATGCATTTTACTCCTATGTCACCTATTTAGCTGATTAGTTTACACACTGATGTGCACTAACACTTTTCCGAAGTAACATTTTACCTTACGGGTTCCAAAGAGATATCAGGCTAGTTTTCTTCATTAGAGACATAGTACGGAGTATCAACAATACAACTGTTGAATGATAACAATATTAGACATATTAGATGTACTCCCTCATTGAATTTCATGTGACCTAAAAGATCTCGATATTACATAATTCAAAAACTCTAAAATAAAGTCAAAGTTAATGCAGCAACATTGCTTCGTTTTGACGTCTTAAATTAGGATGACTTGAGTTTTTGGATTTTGGATATATTATAAATAAATGATGTGGTGAAAAATGTATAACAAAATCAAAGAGGTATCATTTTTCTGTACGTCACTTCATCACATTTCTTTTGGCATAGCTCTTATTCCAAACAGTCTTCAAAATAAATTACAAAACAATAGAATACAAAGTGTCCCACCATAGTTGTTTATCAACAAATTAAAAATGATTACAAAACTATACATTTTATTGACCATATGGTCCTGGAATGATATATAATTTGATTTATATTTTTAGAATGAGTGAGTGGGTTTAATGTATTATCGAATACTCAGCCCAATAATTTATAGAATCTATCCGATGTTCATTAAAAACTTGTTGTGTTCAGAGAGCAAGAGCAATATGCATATAACACGTACAACAATGTATATAATATATGAAACCTTGTTGAAATTAATGTACATATAAAAGTGTAAAGACTATCTGATAAAAGCATACAAGCAAAGATGAAAAGAAAGAAAAGAAGGAAAATTAATTCTTTAGACATTGGTAAAAATATCCCAATGGACTTGATAGAGAAGCTAATAGATCAGCGATACCAAGAACAAAAGTATGCCACAAGAATTTGCCACTGGAAGTTGTTAATCCAAAGCAATCCTAATTATTTCCACTCAAAATCAGACGTTATCAGAGAATATATTGCAAAATCGACTAAGATGGTTTTTTTCTTAAAGAAACATTTGTGAATCAAATGAGAGGAATCAATATAATAGGTTTGTTTACTGCTAGAATGGAATATAGACGACTAATAAGAAAAATATTGTACAGAAAATAACTATTTCGATTTTTAAAAAATTCTTACTTGCAATCTTCTATATCCGTTGATGAAAGTTCTACCCTTAAATAATTGTATGTTTAATGATTCTATAACAGGTTAGATAATTATTTTCTTTTTGCTATCTTACATAAATTAACATTCTTTATAAAGAACTACATATTTTAATCCTATTTTTGGAAACCTCATCTAATCAATATTGTGAAAAACTTTGTCAATTTATAGTTATTTTTTATTAAATCAACATATCATTTTCCGTAATAAATATAATTAGGAACGTTATATTTGGAAACCTTTAATAAAATATACGCTTCATTTAACTGAGTTGTGATCATTATTAAAAAGGTATATATATACAACTGCTGGAGGAAGTTAAAAACATCAATTAATTGTGCTTCCATGAAAAATATAATTATAAAGTTTGAATTGAATCTAAATGGTAACAAATTTAAAATACGCAAAATATTGAAATTTTATTTTTTTTACTTCTAAATGATGAATAATCATTTATTATACAACATAAATTATTTTTTGATCATCGACATAATTTTTTTTATTAATCTCTTAGAACTTCAACATTCTG